>NW_027281981.1:37500-344356 GCF_046629955.1 Centroberyx affinis
GTAAACTACTTTGCTTATCGTGTCGCCTTATGTACCTTATGCACCAACCACACCAAGTCACTTTCCTTGTGTGTGCAAAAATACTTGGCATAATAAAGAATTCTGATTCAGATTCTGATTCTGACGTCCATAGCTGCTACCTGCATCGTTTTGTGAAATCCGAATATCTTTCTGACATCGGTCCAAAACAGTCCAAAGCTGTTTTAACATGATTTTTTTTACCGAGTCATGATAACATATTGTGAAAATTTTGTGCTTGTCTGCGTTGACGCTGAACTCGGCCGCCTCCTGCACATTGCCATCTGTGAGACGCTTGCTGGCAACTCATATAGCAGCCACCAATGAGCGATCGTATTTACTGATCTGAAAAAAAAAGGGTGCTGTCCCCCCAGCGATGCTATTCATAATCAATGTACACAGATAGTATTTTAAATCCCTCTTTGGTTAGACTCGGCTCAGCTATATTTCACAGCGTTGATTTACAAATCCATTTAGCAGCATCTCCAGCCTTTTCGCATCATAATCTGTGTGCATGGTTTGCTAAGCTGCAAGAGGAAACCGTTACTTTAAATGACTGGCACGCATGACGTGGTGTCCTTGATTTTCCTGCTTGCACATGCCCTCTCTGTATGTTATTATGCAGGCATCTGCTGTCAAGACTTCTTAAACTCATCCCAGTGTTCCTCTCCCTCTCCCTCCATGCCATTCTCCATGCACTCGCCTTGAGGCCCCTCTGTTTCCACGGCAAAGAGAAAAAAAAAAAAAAAAAAAAGAAAAGCAGCAGCACACACACACACACACACACATACACACGAGCGACACGCAAACACAGAGTGAGAGAGAGACACGGTGTGAAACGTGTGCGGCGGTGCACGCACACACACCACACACACACACACACATGCGCAAACACAAACATGGTGCAAGGTTAGTCAGGCGGTTGGCTCCCCCAGGTATTTCAGTGCGCCTGCTCACCACTGACTCAGGCCTACTGTCAACAGCCTCCCAGCCATTTGCTCAGCATGGCTCTTTAGATGCTTAGATGCACTAAATCTGAGGTTTCCTGCTACTGTACCCAACACTCGGCAGACAAAAATAAATTCTACATTTGTCAGTTAGCGACATGCAAATCTCATCCTGTTTGTTATGGCTCGGCGAGGCATGAAGCTGAAATCAACAGCAGTCGTTTTTTAACAGCACTTCAACCAGCACAAAGATAGCCAGATTCCTGAGATTCATGGTATCCCATCATGCCCTCTGGTAGCCCGCCATGCAGTGGTGGAAGAAGTACTGAGATCTTTTACTTAAGTAAAAGTAGCAATACAACGATATAAAGATACTCCATTACAAGTAAAAGTCCTGCATTCAAAATCTTACATAAGTATTGGCAGCAAAATGTACTTAGAGTATCAAAGTAAACGTACTCATTATGCAAACTGTCCCATTTATTGGAATATTAATACTGATTTATTGACATACATGTACATGTAAGCAGCATTTTAAAGTTGTCAACGTGAAGCTAATCTTAGCAATTTAGCTATACTTTTGGGTAGTGTAATTTATAACAATGCTATTTTATAGTTATTTTATAAAGATGATCAAATGTTTTAAATATAAAATATTGATCTGAAAAGTAACTAGTAACTATAGCTGTGAAATAAATGTAATGGAGTAAAAAGTACAATATTTCCTCTGAAATGTAGTGGAGTAGAAGTATAAAGTAGCATAAAATGGAAATACTCAAGTAAAGTACAAGTACCTCAAAATTGTACGTACAGTACAGTACAGTACTTGAGTAAATGTACTTAGTTACTTTCCACCACTGCCCGCCATGTTATCTAATGAGTTTGGGTGTCAAAGGTCTTTGCCCAACTGTAATAGGTTAAGAAATGCCTTTCTCTCTCTAACTGTACTTGTTAACTATGACAAAATGTTAAAAAAAACGTAAAAAGTAACATGAAACATGAATGAAAACTGGCAGGTTTGGGAATGTGAAAGCTGAATACAATGGAGGAAGGACTGGATTTCATTAAAGTTTTCCACTCACAGAGTGTCAGGCGATATGGATTATGCTGTGCGAGCAATATGGAGAACATTTATGGACATATTTTGCCCTTTTTGAAGCCTAAAGGACTGGACTCCATTTACTGCAATTGTTTGGAAGAAAGCTTCTCCAGCAGTGAACCTTGTAGATAATGACCGAATTCAAATTTTTGGGTGAACTTTTCTTTTATGTTCGTAATAAATTTGTTCATGGGATCAATGCATTGCACGGATTACATTTTTTCAATGTCCGGCACCTGTGTGAACTTGGATGTGACTTTTACTAATCTACATTATTGCCTCATCTGCAGAAAAAAAAGGGGGTTTACAACTCGTTGCTAAACTCAGCTGAGTTACTTCCTTTTGTGCACACATTGCCAGAACTAATAACTTGACACTGTGATTAGCAAATCCAGTGTCAAGTTATTACCATGAACTGCTAATGCCATGATAATGAATAAATAATCATCTTCCTTCTAATATTTTTTCAGATTTTTATGCATGCACCGCCATCAATATGATTTAAGATGTAACGCCCAATATTTTCATATCAATAGATGTCTGTTTTGCTCTTCTCTATTATTGATTGATATAACACAATACTAAATCAACCTATAGCCAGGTCATGTTCTGTGTCTGGTAACTGTTTCCTGGGAAAAATCCTCTGGCGGACAGGAATTGATTTCGGAGCGCCACCTACAGAAACTCAAACTTTATTAACCGAAAATCCAAGGAAAAATATGTTACAGTACTGTTTGATTGACAGCTGATCTCTGGGAGGTGCAACAGAAACACCACAGCACCAAAGATGGAGACTAAATAAAAAAAAGAAAAAAGAAAACAAGGAACCAGAGGATTACCACTTTAAGATAATGAATGTGACTTGGCACTTTCCTATTTTCTCCCTTAGCTTCTGACCCAGTCAATGTGACTGAGGTGAACTGGAGGAATGATTTGTGGTTGTTTTTTTCGGTGCTTTGGAAAACACCAAGCTGTTATCACTGGGACCAGCTCAACCATTCCAAGCACTGAATTGTGTCTGTGTAATTAGAGAGCTAATTTGTGAGCTGCAGTCGTTATGGATGCTGGTTGTTAGTGGTTACCTGTTGTTATGGTTACCGTTTCCCTCTGTAACTGGCAACAAGACCTGAAGCACCGCACAGAGGCTCAGCCCTCTCCCACAGACACACACACACAAACACACATACACACCTACACACGCACATGTTTCTCTTACTATACTTTTGAGTGCTACTGACTACATTCATTCCCTAAAACCCAACCCTAAATTTAACCCTTGTCACTCCATCCTTAAACCTAAACCTAATCCTAACTCACCTAATCCCTAAACCTAGGTCATAATCTTAAATTTCCCTTAACTTTAAAGATGCAATAAGCAACTTTTTTGACATTAAAATCATAAATAAATAGGATTGTCAGTCTGTGTGTTCATGTCTAAATCTCTGTTTACCTGAAATTGGCTTTTCAATGATGTTGGGATGTTTGCCATTTACTATGGGCATGACCAGTAGTGAGCTGGTTGTGGCTATCAAGGTGAGGCTAGTGGCCACAGAGCATGCAGGGGAAGTCATAGCAACAACTAGGGCTGAACGATTTTGAAAAAAATATCTAATTGCGATTATTTTGACTGATATTGCAATTGCGATATGATTTGCGATATTAGAGGGAATGATCATTTTTACATCATTATTCTCATTTTCATTGAGAAACGTATTAAAATGATTATGGTGTGATTTTTGCGGGGATCTGTACCAAACAAAGATGTTTTCTTAAGTCTATAGAATATGATGTGTAGGCCGGGACATCTCTGCAGCACCACAATATTTCATTTAAAATGGTATTTTGACACACATTTCACCTTTAACAAATATTGCAGTAGGCCATATTGCGATTTCAATAACATTTCAATTAATTGTTCAGCCCTAGCAACAACAACAATGGAGAAAAGCAGTAAGAAAAGAAAGAACAGCAAAGTTAATTGTTCAAAACCTGCATTATATCTTGGCGATGATGTACTCGATGGGTTCTGTCATCGCCATGGTAACAAGACGCTGTCGGGTCTGTTTGCATCCCCTGCAAATATGGCAAAGAAAATTTTAAACGACATTCTCTCACTTCTTCTGCCAGCCTTTCCTCTATTCCTTCCGTGTTTATCTTGGATTGTTTGTTTATAAGGAAGCAAGGAATCCACTATCCACTGCACTTTTAACTTGAACCCTAACCTTAAACTAATCCTAATTCTAATCCTGACTCTGGTGAATATTTTAGCGACAACTAGATTGAGCTAGCAGAGCTGTGTTTTCCGTAAAATCTTGGAATTTATGAAATTTGCCTCCACTCTCATGCACATGGGAGGAGTTACTGGAGGGAGGGAGGGAGCAGAGAGGGAGGAGGGTTTTTTTTTTTCGTTGTGCATTTTCAAATTCTTGCTCATTTCTCCAAAGTTGCCTATACAGCATTTTAGAAGAAGAGAGTGGATTTTTTTACATTTTTTTTTTCAGGCTTTTTACTACAAGTAGTGCGGATTGGCGAAAATGGCGAGGATCACTTAACAAAAAATGTCCTCACAGTCTGGTTCGCACACACACACACACACACACACACAACAAATAATCATGGTACACATGGTACATAGATGCATCTGAACATGGTGGCTGCAACTCCGAACCAACTTCTTAGAATTTGCTTGTTCTTGTGCCCTTGTACTATTCATGTACAACCACAAGGAACTGCCACCCCCCCCCCCCACCCCCTATTTAAGGCCACACTGTAGCTCCGATTTAACGTGCAAGCGCTATTTCAAAGATGCGGTCCACATGCAAAATATCAGAAAATGATTGTAAAAAAAAAAAAAAATACCCTAATGGCTGTATCCAGTGCATGAAATCACAGCGTTGCCAAGGGCCAATTACACGCAGTTGCTGAGTTATTTTTCATGGCTACAGTCTGAGGACAGTGCACTAATCCAGGGGCGGGGAGATGCACATAGTTCTTATCATGATGAGGCGAGGGCATTAGATAAGGAAAAGGATAAATATAGTACTCATGCTTTGTTTTCCTAATCCACCCACGGGGCTAAGAAACTAACCTTTTAAATAGGTCACCTTCTTTTCTTTTGTAATTGCACTCAGGCTCTCAGTGTCCGGTTGCTTTGTCTGTGTGTGTGTGTGTATGTGTGTGTGTGTGTGTGTGTGTGTACTTGTTTTGCTCTCCTTGTGAGAGCCAGTTTGAGTTTTAGATAGGGATGGGACGATATATCGAAATTCAATATATCGCAATACAAAAATGTGTATCGTATCGTGGGGCAGAAAAATGAATCGCGATATTAGCTACATTTTTTAAGTTGTTTACATTCTTTCAAGCCAATGCCATTGCAGAAAAGTCTCAGATATAAACATAATTCTGCACAGTCATACTATCCTTGTGAGAGCCAGTTTGAGTTTTAGATGGGGATTAGACGATATATCGAAATTCAATATATCGCGATACAAATATGTGACAATACGTATCGTGGGGCAGGAAAATGAATCGCGATGTTAGCTCCATTTTTTAAGTTGTTTACATTCTTTCAAGCCAATGCCATTGCAGAAAAGTCTCAGATACAAACATAATTCTGCACAGTCATACTATCCTTGTGAGAGCCAGTTTGAGTTTTAGGTAGGGATGGGACGATATATCGAAATTCAATATATCGTGATACAAATATGTGACAATACGTATCGTGGGGTAGGAAAATGAATCGCGATGTTAGCTCCATTTTTTAAGTTGTTGTTTACATTCTTTCAGGCCAATGCCATCGCAGAAAAGTCTCAGATATAAACATAATTCTGCACAGTCATACGTTGTTGTTACTTTTATTTATTGCATCGTATTATGGTTGTATCGTGAACCCCGTATCGCGTATCGTATCGTATCGTATCGTATCGTATCGTATCGTATCGTGAGATAAGAATTTTTGGCTGAGCCTCACTTCTACAAGTGGCTGGTTTAATATTCGGACTTGGGTTTAGGATTATAATTAGGATTAGGTAAAGGTTAACTCAACTCAACTCAACTTTATTTATATAGCACCTTTCATACAAGCATGCAGCCCAAAGTGCTTCACATAGCAAAATTACAACAATAAAACTATAAAATGTAAAAAAAAAAAAAAAAACATACAATAAAATAAACACCAGGGATAAAAGTCAAAACCAATAATTAGAATTTAAAAACTAAGGCTATAACATTACTCCAAATTAAAAGCCAGATTAAAAAGATAGGTCTTTAATTTCCTTTTAAAAACACAGAGAGAGCTTGCCGTTCTAATATCCAGAGGCAGTGAGTTCCACAGTTCAGGGGCATAAAAACAGAAGGCACTCTCAGCGGTACTTTAATGGGACACATAAGGAACATTTAGAAGAAAAGCGGTGGAGGACCTTAGTGATCTGGCTGGAACATATAATGAAAGAATATCTCTGATGTAGGGAGGAGCAAGGTCATTTAAAGCTTTAAGAACTTTAAAGTCAATTCTAAAAGATACAGGTAGCCAGTGCAGTGTCTTAAGCAGTGAGGTAATGTGATAATGGTTAAGGTTAGCCATGCAGTGGTGAGGGTTGACGTTACATTAGTAGGTTTGGTTAGGGAATGAGTGTAGCTAATGGAATGTCCCCATAAGTATAGCAAGATCCACATGAGTGCATGTGTGTGTGAGCGAGTGTGTGTGTGCAGAGGTAAAGAAAGGCCCCTGTCAGTCTTCTTCAAAGCCGGCAGGACGAGGAAGCATCCAGATACCAGCAGAGTGCAGTGCGTGGCCCCGGGGCCCGACCCTCCATCCAGCACTACAGCACTCCCGACACAGATGAAGAGGACTCGTGGTCACGTGGCCCGGGGAGGCACAAAGGCAACAAAAAAGGGTCCAAATGAGAAGCGTCCATGGCTCTCGTCATGTGGAAATCACGCCTTTGTGCACAGTCCATAAGGAAAATGGATTTGTGTGCATTAAGCTGTTGTCGGCTTTTGAAATGACACAGCTACCAGCCATGTGCAAACGTGCACTGCTGCTGAATTCACCCTAAGATACATGTACGATTGTACGATTTTTTATTTATTTTTATTTTTATTTACCCTTTATTTAACCAGGAAGGTCCCATTGAGATACAATATCTCTTCTGCCAGGGAGTCCTGGTCAAGATGGGCAGCAAAATGAGATAAAAAAAAAGAAAAAGGTTTCATATAAAAATACAAACGGGGACAGGTTACACCACAAAAACATACCAAAACACAACAAACAGGCACAAAACATACAGGAAAGAATCATGGAAAATAATGGCACATGTTAAAAGCAATGATCTGTAAGAACTGATTTTAAAATATTTCTAAATATGTCAAGAGAGGGTAAAGATTCCAAGGTAAGTATGCCTTGCAGCTCATTCCAAGTTTGCGGTGCATGAAAGGAAAAGGCAGATTTACCCAGCTCTGTTCGGGTGGTTTGGGACCATGAGGAGAATTCTTTCTGATGATCTAGTGCAGTGGTTTTCAACGTGGGGTCCGGGGACCACCAGGGGTCCTTGAGGGCATTCCAGGGGGTCCCCGGCAAATTGATGAATTGTTAAACTTCATTATTTTGTCATTTTAGAATGACTATTTTGATCATAGTTTCACTGTTATCTCTCTACCTACAGTACAGATACTCATGGAATTCTGGACAAAATCATATCTGACAATAAAAATATTCCGTGGCTCTAATGTGGACTAAATTAGGGGTCCTTGATATGAAAAAGGTTGAGAACCACTGATCTAGTGTTATAGCTACTGTGGCAATATGTCAGCAAACTAGATATGTACTGCGGTAATTTACCCAGTAAAGCTATTGCAATAAAAATTAACATATGGGTTTTTCTCCTTAGACACAGAGAAGTCCATTGAACCATTTTATATAAATTACAATGATGTGTACGGACGTTACAATCCGCAAAGCAGATAAGATGAAACAGTATGGATCTCTGTGGGGAAATAAGCAAAAGTAATAGGATTCAGCAATAGAATATAAAATAAGCAATGGAAACAGTAGAAATCCTAAAATAATGAAAGAAAAAAGCAATAAAAATAGAATACCAAGAATTGTGGGGTTATATAAACATATGCTGCTGAAAATTCAATGACACTGTAAGAGTGGGAACGAGTATGGATTACTGACATGTATGGATTTAGTTACAGTTGTCACTCACTGTCTCAAATTGCGTACTGAAATATGGATTACTACATATGAAATATGTGCTGTGTATTTGCCATCGTCGGACATCTTTTTTTTCTCCATTTCTTTCAAGCAGATTTACATTAAAATGAGGTAATGAAGACGAGTGGAGCTGCGAAGATTCATCTTCCTCGCACATTTCATTCAAGGGAGGTTAACCTATTTAAAATCCTCCTCAGGCGCCTAATGCCATGTGCTTTAATAAGGATTTAAGTCATGTCTGTTCTTAACTACTTCAGTAACTGCGCACCACATGGGTTTAAACATGGGTCTGAACAGTCCCTTCATCTACGGTGAACTCACCTGCCAACTTGACTACTTGAATACTCGGTAAAAACGGTCTCTATGCTGTAATCTTTCACCTGCTGTCTTTCAAACACTTTCATATTCCTCTCATTGGTATATAAGGCATATATTTTGATATTTGTAGCACTTCTGTAGTTCTCCACCTTCTCACATTGTCTTTCTGTGTCAGTAAATTCTGATGATACCGATGCTACTTCTACTTAATATGTCTGAGTGTTGAAATTGTCAGTTGTGTACGTTTATTCTCTCTCTTCTTAGGGCACCAAACATGTTCTGAGTGGTTCTGAGCATGTTCTGGAGTGGTTTCTCCTTGAGAATAGGGCTGCAACTAACGATTATTTTCATTGTCGATTATTTTCTCGATTAATCGATTAGTTGTTTGGTCTATAAAATGTCAGAAAATGGTGAAAAATGTGGATCAGTGTTTCCCAAAGCCCAAGATGACGTCCTCAAATGTCTTGTTTTGTCCACAACCCAAAGATATTCAGTTTACTGTCATAGAGGAGTAAAGAAACCAGAAAATATTCACATTTAAGAAGCTGGAATCAGAGAATTTTGACTTATTTTTCTTCAAAAATTACTCAGACCGATTAATCGATTATCAAAATAGTTGTCGATGGTGGGAAGTGGTGGAAAATAGAAGGTATATAATACATTAGATAAGAAATACAGGATAACATAAATTAAAAAATATATTAAAGAGATAATACTGTAAAGTGTATAAGAGGAGAGAATAAATTATATAAAAAAAGGTGAATGTTGGGATTCAGGGGGGCCCATGTTTGCCTTTGCCCAGGGCCCCCAAATCACTAAGTCCGCCCCTGACCAGTCTGGACTGATGCTCATATCTAGCTATTTCTTCATATGTTCTTAACTGGTATGAACACCAGAGAAGAAGAGCATCATGTTTATCTAAAGTTACAGGGACTGGACTCACATTTGACCCAATCTATACAGTAGTATAGGCCTATGCTGTTATTCTACTATTGTCATTAGTACAGTAATAATAATCAACATTAGCTGTTTTGTTTATGTTTCATGGTAATAGAGATGAAACGTTATGTTTTCACAAAAATATTTGTGAAGTGACAATAATGTGTCTTATCATGCTATAATGGAAATTTGTTAATTGTATTATTATTAGTGTTTCTTCATTGCTTAAGTCTATAGACAGCTCAACTCTTTGCCACAATGCAATGGTTAAATACATCAAGGTTTTGCTAGATTGTCCCATTGGTCAACTTCCCTGTTAAGTGAAGAGAACACACACCAAAATCATCCAATCATCCATATTTCATCCATAACTGTACTATCCATTTGTAATGCCAAAAACACTGTGGAATAAGTCTATCTTGACAGTTGCCGCCAAACAAAAGAAAATCAACAATGCTCTAAAGAAATTAGTGCATTTCAATCAGTTGGTAAATCATTTATTTATCACTTTATCACAAATAAACTGTCAATAAACCAAGTCCTTGGATCTAATATGATTTAGGCCTACTACTACCACAGCTTCCAGCTTATAGGCTTATCCACTATTTCTGACTCATAACTGACAAGATATTATTTGGTCAGTATGATAAATTAGTATTAGACTTAGGTCACCATTCTATTACTTTAGAGGGAACATTGGTCCTGAATGCTCCATAATGTGATTTTTTTTAATTTTTTTTATTTTTTTTAGATATGGCTTCCAAATACATTTCTGGTAATTTGTATTTGACCTTTGCTCTCCATTATAATAATAAACACAAAATAAAATTTGGTATAGTATGGCTATTGCGCATACCTTGCCATATCCAAACCAGTGCAAACAGGGAATAAAATGTAACTTGCAGCCGAGCGCGTCTCCGCCCCCATCCAACACACGGTGGAGTCTCTCTCTCTCTCTCTCTCTCTCTCTCTCTCACTCTCTCTCTCACTCTCTCTCTCTCTCTCTCTCGTTCTCTCTTTCTCTCTCTCTCTCTCGGAGTTGGAGGATGACAGCTTGTCTCGCATCCACAGACATTTTCAAAGGCAGCAACGGTTGAACAGCACTTTTGACGTCAGGAATAATCATTACTTTCTCATCCGGGTCTTCTCTCCTCTTGTGGTAATATTTACTTTATCCAGACCGGAGAGCTTGGCGGCGGCTTAAGCCTTTACAATACATATGCATATATGTAACGGGGAACGGCGGCTGGAACACCGGACTTTACCCAGTTTCGTCTGCTGCAGATTATTTTAACTTTCCCTGCGAAACAGAGCGGATATTTACTCTTCAACTTCTTTTTTTATCTTTTCCAAATGCTTTTTTAATGGCTTCGGAATGGAGATAGCCTTGGTGAGTTTTGAGAACGGCGGCGCTAAGGGGAGCGGTGGCAATGCCGACGAGACCTGCCGGAACGCACTGGATCTCCCTCAACCACCTTTGGTCCAAACCGGACTTGGCGCGGACTCCTACACTAAAGAGCTGAACACCCTCGGCAGTCATCAGCAAAGCTCCTGGAAAATCAACGACATGAACAACACCTTCAGCTGCAGCGAGAATGCCATGGATGCGCTTTTACGCGCGGACCACAGTCCCCATCTGTTTGACGAGGACATGCTGGACATGGACATGGACACGGAGAGCAACGAGAGGGTGCTGATCAACATAGCCGGGCTGAGGTATGAGACGCAGCTGGGGACCCTGAACCAGTTCCCTGATACTTTACTGGGAGACCCCGCTAAGAGGATAAAATACTTTGATCCACTCAGGAACGAATACTTTTTCGACCGCAACCGGCCAAGTTTTGATGGGATATTGTATTTCTATCAGTCGGGAGGGAAGATCCGGAGACCCGTCAACGTGTCAATTGATGTGTTCGCAGACGAGATTAGGTTTTATCAGCTGGGCGAGGAGGCCATGGAGAGGTTTCGTGAGGATGAGGGTTTTATCAAAGAGGAAGAAAAGCCATTGCCTCAAAATGAATTTCAAAAGCAGGTTTGGCTTATATTCGAGTATCCGGAGAGCTCCAGTCCTGCGAGAGGCATCGCCATTGTCTCTGTGATTGTAATCACCATATCCATCATCACATTCTGCCTGGAAACGTTACCAGAGTTCCGGGATGAGAGGGAGCTGCCGGTGACCAGCCGACCCGACAACAGCACGGCGCCCCGTCCGTCTCTCACCTTCACGGACCCCTTTTTCATCATAGAGACCACATGCGTGATATGGTTCACTTTTGAACTAATAGTGCGCTTCTTCGCCTGCCCCAGTAAGTCAGAGTTCTCTAAGACCATCATGAACATCATAGACATCATGTCTATCATGCCTTACTTCATCACAGTGGGCACGGAGCTGGCGGAGCAGCAGGGTCAGGAGCACCAGAACGGGCAGCAGGCCATGTCTCTGGCCATCCTGAGGGTCATCCGCCTGGTCAGGGTCTTCAGGATCTTCAAGCTCTCCAGACACTCCAAAGGTCTCCAGATCCTGGGCCAGACGCTCAAAGCCAGCATGAGAGAGCTCGGCCTCTTAATCTTCTTTCTCTTCATCGGAGTCATCCTGTTCTCCAGCGCCGTTTACTTCGCAGAGGCGGACGAGCCGGAGTCTCATTTCTCCAGCATCCCCGATGCCTTCTGGTGGGCTGTGGTCACCATGACAACTGTTGGCTACGGCGACATGAGGCCGGTGACGGTCGGGGGGAAGATCGTCGGTTCGCTCTGCGCCATCGCCGGCGTGCTGACCATCGCCCTGCCGGTGCCAGTCATCGTGTCTAACTTCAATTACTTTTATCACAGGGAGACGGACCAGGACCAGTCGTCTCTAAAAGACGAGCCGAACAGTGGGCGCGCGAGCCCGGAGTTAAAACGGAGAGGGAGTAAATCCTCTGTCAAATCGCAGGACGTGGAAAACAACGACGGGGCCACGTCGGTGGAAAAGGCGAATATCAAGGCAAACAGCAGCATGGACATCAAGAGGTCTCTTTACGCGTTCTGCTTGGACACACGGGAGACGGACCTGTAGCCTCGGTCTGCTTTGTTTCCTTAAGATACTGTTAAGCCACAATATCTTAAAGCCCATAGTGTCAGTTGTGTAAAAATACCCCCATTAATGGGCTCTAAGTCTTTGCACAGTCGAAGGATCAACACGTTGCAATCCTGAAAAGTTTTAGAGCGACGGGGTTGATTTATAAAAAGCACATTATAATCCCCTCATCTGGTAAGCACATCCGCCAGAAAACCCTGCGCGCACATGAAAATGAGGAGTTACAGAACAAAACCACATCGCATGCATGCATAGTGGCCCTTTAAAGTAGGAGACACCTCCAGTATTTGATCATCACACCCGAATCAAACTCATGGTGGAAATTAGTGAGAAAAAGTAGGGCGTCTACGCTACAGATAGCGCACTAATCAAGGCCGGCAGGACTAGAAATAATTACTTGCGCGCTTGACATCGGAGAGGATTATGTTGTGAGGCTGTTAGGCCTTAACGGAGCTCCAGCAAACCAACCAGGCTCTTGTACATACTGTATGAAGTAGCCTATGTCCATAGTACAAAAAAAAGAAAAAGAAAAAAAGAAAGAAAAAGCCAAATGGGTGTTTTATTTTCGTATGTACCGTCAGTTAGTCGTATGTTTACTCTAAAAACGTTGCATATAATGCACCTGCAAATATGTACATATTTCCTATAGGCCTACTATTTATGAATTGGATTACGGTGTTATTGTAGATCTGAAAAAAAAAATGAAATAAAACACTTTATTTTTAAGATACAGGCACCTGTTTCCTCTACTCAGGTTCTGTAAAAGTGAGATTCTTGCTTTCCATTTTTTTTCTAACGAGAGTTGATTCACTCTCTGTGCTGACAGACTTTAAAAAAAAAAAAAAAAAAAGAAGCGCTGGGACTCGATTTGTTGAACAGCAGCCTTGTTACCGATCATGCGAACTACAGAACATTGAAATATTAAAAAAAAAAAAAAAAAAAAGGACACAACATTGGAAGTACCGAGGGACGAAAGCGAACGCGGCCGTAAAGAGGACAGCGCAGAGGCCATCTGGAGAGAGCCAGCCACGCAGACATCAGGTTAGTGCGGTGCAGCGATGCATTTGACTGATTTGGTGCGTTCAAAATAGTCATTCAAAACGCGAAAATAATCACTGATATATTGCCTTTGGTGGTTTTATCAAAAATAAGTTAAGAAAACAAAGTGACAGTGGAGATTCAGGTGAGGAGCTGTCCTTTCAGCACCACACTGGAATGTATAAAGAGACTGAGGTTTTGCCTCTGGAAATCAGGGCTTCATCTTCATCATTTTTCTATCCCATAATCCCTAAATAAACCCACTTGACCTCCATTTGATAAGATACAGTCCCAGGAACCCATTTGGAAACATTTTTTACTAGCTGTCTTTACTGTATGTGGGAGATAATGTAGGAGAAGATTTCTAGTTATAGACATTATAGTGAGATTAAACTGTTGCTCATTTTTTTCTGGGGGACCCCTTCGCAACGCATTCAAGGACCCCCCCTCCCCTGGCTGTCCCGGGACCCTAGTTTGTGAAGCATGTTTTATGGCTGTGAAAAAAAATAATTTTCCTCTTAAGGACAATAAACTAACTAACTGCTGTTGCGTAAAGCGGCTTGACGAGGGACTTTACGCCTGAAACCTTTTACTCACCCCATGATGAAAGCTTTGAGTCTTACGGCCCACATTTAGGAATTCGCTGGTGGATTAGTTGTGGATATAAAGCTGACAGTCCTCAAGCTGAACCCATTTCACCTTGGTACAGTGGTTGGTGGGGGGGGGGGGTAGGTCCCCCCTCCACCCCCCTCCCCCCCATCTCCCTCATTCAGAAGGTACCTAAAGTGTGGGAACAGCCAGCAGGTGTCTCTGTAGAGAAATGTTGGGTTTTTATATGTTTGAACTGGATGTCGAGTTTCCAACCTTTCAAAGCAGATTACAATGGGTTTTGCCTCGTACCTTTTGCAGTGTGTGTGTGTGTGTGTGCGCGTGTGTGTGTGTGTGTGTGTGTGGGGAATGAGGGGGTTGGACAAGGGCTTTTCTAGCATGGCACTCTCCCTCTTGTTCTTTTGTCATGTCTGTGTCAGCAGTAGGCCAGTTAATGATACTAATACTAATACTAGGATAAATTATAATAATAATCATCATCATCATCATTATCATCATCATCATCATCATCATAATCATGTTTTAGAAGTCTGTAGTAAGACCTTAAGTAAGATTAGTCCCTTTAATGAAACCCTAACCCTAACCCTAACAGCTGACTTTGGGTCTGCCTCTGGAATCCACATTTTCACTTCAATGTTGATTTTCAGCTCAAGTCTTTGTATTCTGACCAGACAAACAGCGTAAGGGAAGATGCCATTTAGCGGTTTCCTAGAACAGTGGTTCTCAACGTGGGGTCCGGGGACCACCAGGGGTCCTTGAGGGGGTTCCAGGGGGTCCCCAGCAAACTGATGAATTGTTAAACTTCAGCATCATTTCATTTACAAGAAGTTAACTCAATTAGAGAATGTAGAAGAATGACTGTTTTGATCATAGTTTCTCTGTTATCTCTCTACCTACAATACAGACAGTCATGGAATTCTGGACAAAATCATATCTAACAATAAAAATATAGAGACAAAATCTCATCAAATGGGGGTCCGTGGCTCTAATGCGGATTACTTTTGGGGTCCTTGATATGAAAAAGGCTGAGAACCACTGTCCTAGAAGCTCTTAGTATCTTGCAACTCAGAAAGGTCAGGAGTAAACTCGGCGCAGCAAACTTTGCACAAGCCAAAACTCACTGCATTTCGTTTCCATGATTTTGAAGGAATTAAGAGGCGCCCTGCGAGACTCCCGCCTCCCACCGCGGAAGTGTGGAAGGTGGAAATGAGAACTTGTTAAAAAGGTCAGTGGAAAATTGCGGGGCCGACGCACGGAGACCACAGGCATGCGCGGCCCGTCGGGAGGGGTGTTTGCCTTTCAGCTGTCCCACTGGGCGCTGGCGGGGGTGGCAGGTGCTTCTCGCCTTGGGACGGACCGGTCTTTACCTAAAAGACATGGCAGGCTTACAGTGTAATGAAAAAAAATGTAGAGCATTGCCCATGAGAGCCACGTGCACAGCAAACAGCACAGCAGCTGATTTCACTGATTAACACACCTTCATCCAGAGAGGGGGAACTAATCAGTGAAATCAGTTGCTGTAGTGATTAGCTGGAAGGAAAACATGCGTACACATGTCTCTCTATGGCACACGGTTAGAGACCACTGATACAGAGCATGCTGTATATTATAATGAAATGTAATTGCATTGCATTCTACTATCTACATGCAAAACATGCTCACAGAATTTCATGAAACACTGATTACCAGTCGTGTAAAGTAACTAAGTACTGTACTTAAGTACAATTTTGAGATACTTGTACTTTACTTGAGTATTTCCATTTGATGCTACTTTATACTTCCACTCCACTACATTTCAGAGGGAAATATTGTACTTTCTACTCCACTACATTTATTTGACAGCTTTAGTTACTTTTCAGATTGGGATTTGACACAATGGATAATATAACAAGCTTTTAAAATACAACACATTGTTAAAGATGAAACCAGTGGTTTCCAACCTTTTTGGCTTTTGACGTCTTACAAAAAGCAGTGTGTAGTCGGGTCACATTTCAGATGTCTATGAGTTGTTAACAGCTCCACCAAATAGTGATTTTTCCCTCTAAACCTCACATGGTTTCATTTCAATAAATGTTCAAATGATCCAATATTTCAGCAAAAATCAAAGATTAGAGAAAAAGTCCAAAAACTGAAAACAGATTTGTGTATCAGAACTTTGTTTTTTCTTCTTTCCTCTCCCATTAATCACCTCACGACCCTCAGATTTATCTGGTGACCCTTTGGAGGGGCCCGACCCCTAGGTTGGGAACCACTGGACTAAACTAGCTAACTGTATATAAAGTAGTTCAAACTAGCTCCACCTCCAGCAGCTACAACAGTAACATGCTGCTTACACACTGATGCTTCAGTATTAATAATCTAATGATGTCATATATAATAAAATATCAGTCAGAGGGACCAAACCACTACTTTTACTTTAATACTTTAACTACATTTTGCTGCTAATACTTATGTACTTTTACTTAAGTAGGATTTTTCATGCAGGATTTTTACTTGTAATGGAGTATTTTTACATTGCTGTATTGGTACTTTTACTGAAGTAAAGGATCAGAGTACTTCTTCCACCACTGCTGATTACGTGTTGTGGGAACAAGTAATGTGAAGATTACGTTCCTCGACTATGAAAGATTGGACACGTCATTTTCTGCTCCTGGAAAGTAGGGTTTCAGTTTAGGGTAAAGCTTAGGCTTTGGTTTCGGCAACGAAACGTTTGGTTAAGTTTAGGGGAAGGTTTTGGTCATGGTTAAACAAGGTAAAATTTCACAGAAAACGAAAACTTCACTCCCAGTAGAAAAGTTCTTGGCATGAGTTGGGAATTGAACCCCGGGTCGTCGGAGCTGAGGATAAATGTATCCGCCCATCCATCCCCCCCCGACCTCCACACCCTTATTTTACTTTTCTCCTCCACTTAATCCTTTCCTGGTGGGGGGGGGGAAACGGATTTCTCTCCCTTTTCTCTCCCACCTTATTTGCGTTTGAAGACACCGTGCTCATTTCATTTCGTGACATTTCGTGAGACGCAGGCTTCAGCATGCCATTCAAAGCTAAGTGTGACATTCCACGCAACAGATTTCCTTCTTGATGGTTTCATTTGAAAGAAAGAAAAAAAATGCAACAACCACAAACAAAAAAAAAGCACAAAAAAAAAAAAGAAAAAAAGAATGAGAAGTTAGATAACACTTCAGCTCCTGGCCATTTTGCTACTTGGTTGGATATACTCAAACACTGTCATTGCACAATAGAGCAGGGTGTGTGTGTGTGTGTTGGGGGTGGTGGTGGTGGGGGGGGGGGGCTTTGATGTATACCCTCCTTATGTTTCAAAGGGTCATCTGGAATTAGGCTGGTGATGTACTATAGGTTGGAATGGCTACCATTGAACATAATCCCAATCAGCGGCCCACTGTGCAAAGGAATGGCAGAGAGCTTCATGTTCAAGGTCTGGCAGAGCTGCTGAGATAATGTATGGCACTCCAATGAATGGCATGACAGCTTCTCTATAGTATAGTATAGTATAGTAGATGCATTGTAACTCACAGTGATATATAGTAGCCCTCTGCGTGGCTATAAGGGCAATCTATTTTGACAATAGGGGTCACTATAGTTCACAGTGAAGGTTTATTAGGTGTCATGATAGCTATTTGGAGATGAGGATTAATGCCTGAGTGAGTTATCTAACGTTTGTGTTATGAGCCTCAGGAATGGAGGTTCAACACAATGAAATAGACTGAAATTCAAGGCCAAAGCTAACGTGGAGGGTGCTTCTCAGAGATCACCTGTCAATCAAACCGCGTGGGCGGAGCTTGGGATTTTCTGTCGATGCGGTTTGAGTTTCTGTAGGTGGCGCTCTTCTCTTTGTCTGTTCAGCCATGGTGGCTGTCGCTGTTCATGCTAAATACCCAGTTCTTCTTCTGTTTATTCCAAACAAACCAGAAAAACACATTACTTCCTGTGTGGCAGAGGTTTTTTCCCCCAGGAAAGAGCTACCAGAACAACAGCGAATGTAAAAGCTTTCATGCACTGGCAATAGGTTGAATCACTATTGTGTTCTATCAGTCCGTGATAGAGAGTAGGAAAACGGACATTTATTTCTATGAATGCATTCTGAAATTATCCATACAGTCAAATTTGCAGCTTACTTTTTGCTGCAGGATTCAAAATAATAATAATAATAATAATAATGATACAATTTATTTGTATAGCGCTTTTCAAAGCAAGGTTACAAAGTGCTTTACAATACAGAATAATAGAAATACAGTACAAGGCAGGGTTAAAAGTGCTTTACAGTAGCAAATAAGAGCCACAGCATAGGCAAGAACCAATTAAACAAAGTAAAGATAAACAGATCAAAGCAGCATCGTAAACACACAAAAGAAAAGAGCAGGGGTAGTGGAATAAAACGTTATGAAAAGGCCTTAATATAGAGGAATGTTTTAAGCTGTGATTTAAAAGAAGGCACAGACTTCCACAATTGCTGCAAATGCTACACAGCAAACATAATCGAATACATTTTGCATTGCTAAAATTGGACTATCTATGTGGACTTGTGGGTCTGAGGTTCAGATAAGCAAAGATCAAGCATTATTGCCACATTGTTAACTTGGGTCCAAACTCTGTCTGCATTGCTTTAAGAACACAGTGAGCCTAATTGCATCTTGATGACTGACCGGATCACAGCATATATGTACCCAATCTATCAGCCCAAAGCACCTCTCAGCTGCAAAGTCAATAAGGCATACTTTATGGCTATTTAGAGGATGATGATGTGAGGGCGTAACATGGGCCGGGACCCCCCTCCTCCAGCCTCCACAACCCCCCCCCCCCCCCCCCCCACCTCTGAGCTGGATAAGGACAAGCGGGGCCCGCGCGGCGATTATTACATCTGGCTAAGTGGCTGCTGATAATCGGCCCTGCTGAGATCTGACTGGAGAGCTGCCAGCCGGAGTCGGAGAGGCTGCTCCGTTCTCCAGGGAAAGAAGGATAGGTTCACAGCGGTACACCATTACTCCCGAAAAACCATCAGCTGGGAGGGGGAAAAAATCACTAAACACAAGGAAAGAGAGAGAGAGGGCTAGTGTGTCCCAAATTCACTTTTTGTGTCACCTCGCATGGGCTGGTGAACTGCCAAGAATCATTTTTACCAGCCAGTACTTTGCCAAGCTGTAGATTTTTTATTTGAAACATGTCAAATGAATCAATGGACTTTCTCATACATATACAGTATGCCGCCCTACCTATTTTCAGTGCTATTCTATGTATAGAATCAGGTACTGTGTGAAACAACAACAGCAGATTTTGATTTTATAGAGATTTAATTTAAACCTCGCTCAGTTATACAATGGATCGATTTTGTCATTCATCGTGAAGTGACTCGCCACAGAAGTTTTGTGTAGAGCAGCGGTTCTCAAAGTGGGGTCCGAGGACCACCAGGGGTCCTTGAGGGGGTTCCAGGGGGGTCCACAGCAAACTGATGAATTGTTAAACTTCACCATTATTTCATTTACAAGAAGTTAACACAATTAGAGAATGTAGAAGAATGACTGTTTTGATCATAGTTTCTCTGTTATCTCTCTACCTACAATACAGATAGTCATGGAATTCTGGACAAAATCATATCTGACAATAAAAATATTCTCTGATTTAGGTCTGAGAGAATCAAATGGGGGTCCGTGGCTCTAATGTGGACTAATTTAGGGTCCTTGATATGAAAAAGGTTGAGAATCACTGGTGTAGAGCAGCATAACGGGCAGCCGATCAGGAGCCTGTTTGATACAGAGCCATTGTTTTGCTTTGATTTGCGTGGCGGGTTGTTGATTTGTCCGCAATTTTTGCACTTGGTGGGTGTTTTGGACCCTGGAGAGGACAGGAAGGCTAGCAAAGACAGAAGTGGGAGAGACTGAAAAAGAGAAGACGAAGGGGAAGAGCATCCAGAAGGTAGAGAAGGAGAGATAGAGGTCCGATCAGTGTGTACAGGCAGAAAAGGGGATAGAAGTTAAAATGATCCCGTCAAGAGAAAGTAGATACCGTCATATAGTCACGAAACTGGTTTGATTCACTTGTCTTCCATCATGTCAATATGTAGATGTCATGTGGCTTTGGATACAAGTGGATACAATAATCAGGTGTTTTGAATATTTATTTCAAACCTTGCAAAGTTTATTATAAGATAAACAAAAGCCAACGGTCCTCCCCAAACTGTAAATGCACCAGAAAAATACACAATAATTTGACTTTTACACATTCAAATCCGACTTTTCAGGTTTACGAAAAGCACGAATCGCAGTTTTCCGCGACATCGCATCCGCTCACAGTAACACTTTATATTAAGGTCCTTGTAATAAGCGTTAATTAATAGGTAATAAGGCCCTTATAAGTCCTTATAAGGTGCTTATTAACACTATTATGTGTTAATAAGACTATATAAGTGTTAATAATAGCATCATAAACACATTTATTGTTAGATTATAAGCACTTATAAGAAACTTAACAATTTATAGACTGCTTAAGAACGCCAATAAAAGCCTTATGAGTTTCTTATAATTGTTTATAATAGCATTACAAACACATTTATTGAGTTTAACTAACTTACCTATTATGTCATTGTTAAGCCTTTACTAAGCTTTTTTTGTTGCTTTATTAAGATTAGTACATACTTTATTATGCATTTATTAGCAGTTAACTATGCACTTATTAACAGTTAACTACGCTTTTTGCAGCTACCGGATCTAAAGCGAGAACAAGGCCTTATTAAGGTTAATAAATCCTTTATTAAGCACTTATTAACAGTTAACTATGCTTTTCGCAGCTCCCCCATCTGGAATGAGCACTACATGTGGTCAAGGTTGATAAAATGTGAATAAAAAATTACATATGAATACAATGTTTTAGAGGTGAAGCACAAAAACACACTTTAAGACAACTCTTTAAAAAAAAAAGTTTAACTTTCCATCATTTTCACGTAAATAGCAGCCAACAAGTTTCTTATAAGAGCTTATAAATGTCTTATAATCTAACAATAAACGTGTTTATGATGCTATTACTAACACTTACAGTACTGTGCAAAAGTCTTAGGCACCCTAGATTTTTTATATAAATTTCTTAGAAGTCTTCGATGTTCATTTGTTTTCTGCATTAGTGTGCCAGTAGACCTCTGTTTATTGTAATTTTTTGATATTCAGAAACTTTTCATTTCATTCGTTTTGAAAGCATCTTCGCTTTATGGATTTCTTTGACGTATGCCTAAGACTTTTGCATTGTATATAGTCTTATTAACACATAACCTTATAAGGACTTATAAGGGCCTTATTACCTATTAATTAACGCTTATTACAAGGACCTTAATATAAAGCTCACTCCAGCGGATCTTGTGCTGATTTTTCATAGCCCAGGTTCCACCCCCACCCCCCCCCCCCACCCGCTTCCCCCTCCTCCCCCCTCCCCCCCCCTCTCACTGCCTGAATCTGGTTAGATTATGTAAGGGTTGTTGTGTTTTTTTTATATATATTTCCACTCGCTACGTGGACTTTATAACCATGACAACAATTGCCTTTGCTTAAAGAAGGGAAAAAAAAAAAAAAAAGAGTAATTAAACATCTCGGTGTGCAGCTTGTATCGGTAACCCGGAGAGCCGGGGGTGATATCCGTCCCTGCAGATCCACGTGGCTTCTACCTATACGCTGACATATCGCCGGCGGTGCAACATCTGGACCCGGCCGTGCGCGGCCCAATTGACGTGCTATCCTGCATCTTTCATTATCTTTATTTGATTTCACTTGGTAATTATAGCTTACATCACCTCTCTCCTCTCTCCCTGGCTGCCGCAGTGTGCCGTATCCCCGCGCTTCTCTCTCTCTCTCTCTCTCTCTCTTCTCTTCTCTCTTGTCAAGGCCAGACCTTTGTGCGCTCGTGAAAGACTCGCAGTGCCGTCTCATGTGAGGGAGGCTGACTCGAGGCTCTAATATCTATCTAACACGACTTGATTGATTTTTCCCTTTTTTCCTGCAATTTCAACAGCACTCGACTTTATTTGCTGTAGATTTCGACATATTTTCTGTTCTTGAATTCTAGATTTTCTTTCGTTTCTTTACTGCATTTAAAGATTCATCATTAAAGGATAAGGCTGGTGTTTTTTAATGCATTGCTTACCGTCAACAAATCCTATGAAAATAACAAAATCAACAATGCGTTTGCTCTACTCCCGTTACTTTCTGACTTCCCACGTTCCCTTTTTAGCCTTCAACCCAGAAGTCATTGGCTCCGAAACTCTATTCATAAAGCCATACAACGTGCCAATACCACCTCTCTCTCTGATCTCCTGTCTAATATGCAAAAAACAAAGAATCCAAGAGTTTAAGGGCTTGTTTCTCTACTGAATATAAATCACTGTGCTTCACAAATAAAAGAGACACTCAAGAGACACTGGCATGTGCTTCGAGCAGAAGAATCTTTCAAGGACTTCTGCAAATCCCCGCCCCCTTTTCTCGTTCAGGAGAGCACCCACAATTAAATTAAAAACACTGTCATGTACAAAAATATGACTCAAACCAAGACCGCATGGCTGACAACAACAGGCATGTATAGGTGTGGTGACTGTGCCTGCTGCAACAATACAACAAATACAAAATCATTCAATCAAATCCTCACACCGGGAGGAAAATTCCTATTCGGGAAATAAGTGAAATGTTAGTATTTTGCCCTCCTTGACTTTCATAACATGCTCTGGATTTTTGGGCTTAGCACTCCACTGAGAATCCCATTGTTGAAGCGTAACCTCTTTTTCCAATTCATTGGCTCCAATTGTAAGCTAAAAACCTTGAAATACAGCTCACAAAGACATAGTTTCAATTTTAAAAATCGCTAACTGTTACCATGAAAAGTCAGGCTGCTGTAGTTATTAGCAAATCAAATTCAAATGGGAACAAATTCTTCATTATCCCGGGGACTATTTTCGGTGCTACGGAACTACTTTCCTGAGATGGAAAACGTGTTTACGGTCGGCTTATTAAATTGTTGAAATATGCTGCCCAGAGCAACGGTATGGCTCTTTGACGTGTTTTTAATAGTTTTTTTAATACAATGGAGTTCTATGGCTGCTGGGACATGGCTGTATTGGCACCGGCTACATGGACGAGACTTGTTAGCAAAACAAATTTATTGCTGATTTTGTTATTTTCATAGGATTTGTTGACAATAAGAAATGCATTAAAAAACACCAGCCTTATCCTTTAAAGATGATGTATGCTGATAGTAGCTGCATGGGCAATATGAATGTCAACTAGGCCATATCATATATATTTAGAGTTGAAGATTATAAATGTGAAATGATTGTCGGGTCTACAATGTATCGAGTCATGTGTATAGGGACCAGTGTTGGGCAAGTTACTCTGAAAATGTAATCACATTACTTTATTAATTACTCAACAGGAGCAGTAATTAGTTACATTATTTGTTCCATTACGTGCCATTTCGTTGGCACTAGAGGTTCCTTGCTTTTTCCCCGAGTTTCACATTGCTATCAGATGCTTTGCAAAAGTGGATGTTGTGTTTTTCGCTGTGGAAAGCATAAAACACATAATGACAATAATGTTCTTTGCATCCTTGACTGAGATCAATTCAAAGTAATGGGAAAACTTCCAGCCGCTGAAAGTCTCTCCCTCACCCTTCATCTTTTGTTTTGCTTTTTTTTAGCTAGTAGCCGACATAAACCTGCTGCATGTCCTTAAGATATCTATGACGACAGGGATTTGGAAAAAGAAAAACGGTGAAAATTTCAAAAAAGAGAAAAGAAAAGGTTGAAGGGGGTTAAGGTTTAAGTAAGACAGCGTTACAGGGTTAGTAACTGTAATTTAATTTCTGAATTTGAAATTGTAATCCCTTACACCAGTGGTTCTCAACGTGGGGTCCGGGGACCACCAGGGGTCCTTGAGGGGGTTCCAGGGTGTCCCCAGCAAATTGATGAATTGTTAAACTTCATTATTTCATTTACAAGAAGTTAACACACTAGAGAATGTAGAAGAATGACTGTTTTGATCATAGTTTCTCTGTTTTCTCTCTACCTACAATACAGATAGTCATGGAATTCTGGACAAAATCATATCTAACAATAACAATATTCTCAGATTTGGGTCCAAGAGACAATATCTCATTAAAAAACCCTGTTAAGCCAGGATTGTATGCATTTTTATTCCCGCAAGGTTTCTATGTAATACAGTGGGCTGCAATGCCTTATCATACATTTGGGTCCAGTAGATCTGTTTTACACTGTGCTGCAGCCAGTTGAGACATTTACTGGGAGCTGACCGCTACACAGGCAGCTGTACTGAGGACAGAGGCTGACCTGAAGTGCCCTCTGATGATGACAATGAAGAGGAGGAGGAGGATAGTAAGGACAGGCGATGATGATAGTGATGGTGAAGTGGTTAGTCAGACATGTTAATGGAGAGAACAGTCAGACACAAAGCAACATCAGGATTCACCGGGTTTCATCAGGATTCATAGGGTTCATCAGGTTTTATTGGGTTTAATATTAACAGTTTATTATCATCGTTTGGTTTATTAGGATCCCCATTAGCAGGCACATATAACAAAGTAGTATGACGATAAAATAGGTTTCTGCCAGTTTCAGAAAGCCAAATATTAGAGGTTTTAAGAGCTTTTTAATGCTGCCTGGAATTGGATTTAAGACCAATTTAAAGCCAAAGCTTGTAAAACCATCCTATTTCTGACTGAACATAGCTAATGAAAGTTCTGAAACTATAAATGGGCAGAAAAAGAAAAAGGATACCAAGAAATCAATCAAACATATCTCTTTTCACAAGCTTTTAGTTCGGTTTAAAGTGTGTGGTTAATGGGAAAACTTATTTTAGAATCAGTATTATTACTATTATTCCCTCTTTAATAATAATAATAATACCTTCTTATCTTATTCCTTTTTATTGTAATACCTTATATGTTTTTATCTTTTTTTATATGCTTTTATTTATGTAATACCTTCTTATCTTATATATTCCAATCATATATGTTTTTGCCATGTATGATCTTTGCCTATTTTTTGCTTTTAAGTTTGAAGCACATTGAGTCTACGCCTGTCGTATGAAATGTGCTATATAAATGAACTTGACTTGACTTGTTCAGGGACATAAAGTCTAACTGTGTGTAGTACTAACCCTGTTCTGTATTCATCTAAGAGAGGACAGAAACCTGACATTAAGAAATAAGACCTGTAATAACTGGATTTAAGACATTTTAATACTTTTTAAGGTCTTAAATGTAGATTGATTTTAAGACTTCTCCCAGACTTTTTTAAGACCCACAGATTGTATAATATAAAATAGTGCCAAAAACCCATAAGACACCTCCCAAAGCAACCACCCTGATGCTGCTGTCATACTCCCAACCCATCCGCTTTCACTTTGCCTTATGAGCCAAAACTGCATTACAACTCTCATTATCTGCTGAACGCATCAATTAGCCAGATAAAACGGGGCTATCCACTAGCGCTGGGACATGGTCCAATAGTCATAAATTCTGGCAGACCCGTGGCCGCATGTGATCCAGTGTGCCGCCGGCTTCTCTGCAGATCCCAATTAGGGGAAGCCGTCTGCTGCTGGCGGCTGATGGCTACAGCTCGACCCATACTGCCAAGGAGGGAGGCTAAGGAGGCCGCAAATAGGTCAGAAACAACAGAGGTTGAGCGTTTGGTGTCAGTCAACCGACAATATTTGGCATCACTCGCTTTGGTTTATTTTGAAATGCCGGTCTGATAATAAGGCTTATATATATATAGGAAATCTCCAAGCATCTGGAAAACCTGACATGGCGTTTGATTTTCTTCACACATTTTATTTATGGATTTAATTGTTCAGTAATGTATGTATGTATGCATGAGTTTCCCTATACCATTGACTAGGTATGGTGGGTCATCTGCTAACACTAAAAGAATTTCACAAGTCTGGGTTTCAGTGGAGAGTTTTAGTGTCCCATGATGGTCTAAATGCTGTTTCAGAGGCTTTTCCACCCTGACAAGAATACAATTCTGGGGGAAACGCTGAATCCTTGTAATGTTTGGACACAGAAATAGTCAAATTTAAAGATATGGAATATCAGCACAGATATTTTCATTTTGCCTGTTTAATATCCTGAATGCTGTTGTTAACTGTTCTTGAACTCTTGTGTAGGCACAGTATACATGTTAAGAATGAACATTGCCTTAAACACTTGTGAAGATAAGCGACTAACTCAATCTGGAGAAACACGACTATAATGATAATATAATATAATAATAATGATCAGACTCAAAGAGGAGACTTCTTTTAGAACACAAATCTGCATTCCATCTTCTTCAGTTTCGAAACTGGAAAGCTCATTTCAAGTTTTCTTTTAGCCAGCTTGTGCCGTTCGCGCTCTCAGAGAACAATTTTCACCAGGAGCAGGAACAGTGAAGGGTGAGAGATGACGCAGCAGGTAGCATCAGGTAAATATGGAGGTGTGCTTTTCACAATGAAACAGTCAAAAAGGGGGGCTTTCTGAACATTTTCACGTCACTTTCCAACGTTTAACCAGGAGTACTAGAAGTTCTGACGCAAGTAGGTTCTGACAGTTGAGACAGTTTAATGGCCCTCAAAAACTTCAGAGCATGGCTGTTACACTGAGGTCATTTCTCCACATTCATATAGAGTATGCATACACATAAAAACAAAATAGTATCTCAGTGTACTTGTGTAAGAACGGTCACGCTTTCTAAAATGTTCAAGGTTTTTATTCATACCTTTTGTTAAATGTACTTGAAAAATGTAAAGGTGTTAAATGTAGCATTTTAACATCAATAAGTCATTATCACATTCATTTTGAGATATTAGTATAATTAGCTGATTGTCAGTCTCTACCAGCCTCTACACTGCATTTTCCATTTTGCACCACCAGACCAGATTTGGTGGGAAATGTGATGGATTGCTTTATGGCACAAAACAGGAACTGGTTTACTTTGCAAGTAATTATTAAAACTATTCTAACAGTCTTGTTTCAACTAAGCTTACCTGTCTGAATGCATAATGGCTGTTATCACCGTATTGAACCAATGAATAGAGTAACTACAGAGTAAAAACAGTGTAATATTGAGGTATCAAACCTGACTAATACTTTCATAATAGGTATTGGAAAGGCTGGTAAGCAAATGTTGCCAAAGTATTACGTAGTAATTATTCAGTCATTATTGCACAACTTAATGTAGCACTGTTATCATAGGTGGATTATGAGACAAAGGGCCCCTGGGTACAGATACCTAGTAAGGGCCCCCAACCACCACAACAAGAAATTACTGTAAACGGCACAAAATATCAAAACATATCGGCTGAATTTCAACTCAGGATTTACAGCTCAGAATTTACACACTCAAAGCCAACAGCACGTTAGAAAAATACCTATCTACATATAATTTTGGAATCCGTTTAAGTCTAACAACTGAATGCAAGTCATGTTGCAAATTAAATAGCAAAAACATCCACTTACCTGTACGCAATGGCTGATGTCTTTTCTGAACATACTACACATGGAACAATCTATAGCGAGAATACATGGGGCTAGAGAAAGGACATCTTCAAGTTTGGCATTACAGTGTATCTAAGTGCACTTTGTTGTATTGTTGTAAATTTATGAATTCATGTACTATGTCATGTAGAACTAGTGTGGGGTGGGAGGGGAGGGAACTGGTCGCCACATGGGTGGGAGGGAGGGAAGGACCTTTCTTGGTCCTAGTGGGGGAAAATATACTCTGATACTTTGTGTTTGTCATTGCAATGACTATTGCTTTACTTTTTGAAATAAAAACAATTGATAACAAAAAAAGAAAAAAATTAAATAGCAAAAACAGGTAGACCTCTGAAGGCTAAACGAATCTGTCCTCTGTCTACAGTCCATAAACTTTAACAGCGCCCTCTATCCACAGGCCCCTAAAGAAAGATGATGATAACATACGTAGGGATACTAGGCTATTAAAGATTGCATTCAAATTGATATTCAAAACAAAAGTGAGATGAACATAAAAAAAATATTGTATGCCCTCATTGCGTGTATAATATTGCCATGCCTATTATCTTTTTTTGTTATTGCACTTATGGGAGAGAAAACTAAATAAACAATTACAAAGGAATTACAAGGTGCAAACGCATATTATTCTAGGCCTAAAAAACATATTTGCAATGCCCCAAAATCTACTGTATGGCCACACAGTAGCTGCATGGTATATGAATCAGTGGGTCTTACTGACAGATCAGGAGTGGGAAACAACATTTTGGGGTCTTCATAAACCATGACTTTACATTACGAGGCCTTTGGACAATGATGCAGAGCTTTACTGCTAAAGCGCTATAGATAAACTGAGGGGAACACTCACTGTGACAGAGCCATGGTGACACCTTCAAAAACAAATGTTTAGGTTATTATAGGGGGATTTTGGGGCTTTGGTGTTGATATAAATGACTAAGCCAAATGTAAAGTTAGTGACAGCATCATCATGTATCTGGCTTAGGGGCCCCCCTGAGCTCTTGGGCCCCCTAGTGTTTTCATGTCATGCATACATGTGTTTTTAATTGCACAGATATTTTAGTTTTAAGGAGTTGGAATCCTTTCATTGCACAGTAGGCCTACGCTATATCTAGTTTATAAGCATTTATAAGCTTTGGTGTTAGTACAATGAGGTAGAATTTTGTGGTGCAGTATTACTACTACTGATATAACTACTACTACTGCTAACAGTTAGCCTACATTGACATTCAAACCCGGTAACATTGCTGAATAGTGTTACATAATTATTACTATAAGCCAGGAGGTCCTCCACAAACAGGAAGCCATCTAAGACAGTGGTTCTCAACGTGGGGTCCGGGGACCACCAGGGGTCCTTGAGGGGGTCCCAGGGGGTCCCCAGGCAACCTGATGAATCGTTAAACTTCATTATTTCATTTACAAGAAGTTAACACAATTATAGAATGTAGAAGAATGACTGTTTTGATCATAGTTTCATTGTTATCTCTCTACCTACAATACAGATAGTCATGGAATTCTGGACAAAATCATATCTAGCAATAGAAATATTCTCAAATTTGGGCCCAAGAGACAAAATCTCAATGGTGGACTGTCCAAATGGGGGTCCGTGGCTCTAATGTGGACTAAATTAGGTGTCCTTGATATGAAAAAGGTTGAGAATCACTGATCTCAGAGAATGAGAGTTGTTATGGTTACGGTCACATTCCATCAGCCAAGCAGCTTCATATCTAACCCTAACCATTAGACCCACTGCAACAACTAACAGATAACTGACCATTAGTTACTTGGTCGGACAGAGTTTTATGTCAAATATACTTATCCTATCTAGGTATATTCAGCAATATGACATGTTTTAGAGCTGAATTATATAAATAACTTATTTTTGATTAAAATGTCAGATGGGACCTTATTATTCCAAGGTCATGATGTGACAGGATGAGGTAAATGTACCACAGCAGTTCCACTTCATTTCGGAGTTTGAAAACAGCATTTAAATTGCACACAAACAAAGCCAACAATTGATACGATAAAAACAACTATAGATCCAACACAACTTTTACATTTTCTGGCTGTAGAGCCACTTACAGAATTAAAACAATACAGGCAGTGCATTATTTTAAAGATATTGTTGGTAATATATTTTATTAAGGGAAAATAGAAGGTAAAGGAAGAGGACATGGTTGCAGATGGGTGATGGGGTGTGTGTGGGGATGGAGGAGAGAGGAGAGGGAGTGAGCACAGGTGTCAGGGTGCTAAGGTTCTTGGCTTGAAGCAACTCGAGCAGACGCCATCTTCTCCTTTTTCTTCTCCTCTCCTTTTTTTTCTCCGTCCTCTGAGTAGGGGTAAAGAGCTTAATCCGTCTCCTAATCAGGGAAGGCTTCTTGGGCTTTTGGTGGAGTTTTTCTCCCACCTCTTTTCCATCTTTCTCTCCAGAGCCTCCCACCCAGGGGCCTGTGCCCGGTTGGCCTGTTCAGTAATCCATCCATGACTGTTATCATGTTATGATTACCACAAATTACCTGCATTTAACCGAGAAAGAGCACATTATCAGTACTAATATTTGCTTGTTATTTCCAGAAATTAACATTTACTTCCTGACCATTTCTATGTAATTACATAGAAATGTAATTTGTGTACTGTAATGCAAAGAGCTACCAAAAGTTAAATTGAATTATTTAAATTGAATTAATGTGAAAACTAAGTCCTCACAATACTGGAGCTTTACTGATTGGCCGACAGCAGCTCTAATTCCAATGTGAGGTAAACCTGCTGACTGGAAGCTTTCCAGTTCAAATGCTGCAAACTGGCCTGACTGGTCATTCTTTAGTGAAGGGAGCCAATCAGGACCAAGTCCAGTTGTGATGTGTTTACTGGAGTTAGTCTGAAACTGCCTGGAAAAAAGGGTGGATGTTTGAAAATGCAATAACTTTCAATTTAACCACCCCCAAAAATTTGAAATCCTATAATATGAGAACTTTAATAAACACAAAATACTATACCTCTAAGCACCTTTTCAAGGCACTGTGGCCCACAAGAACTGTAGGACAGTCCTGAATGTAGGTCCAATGACAGAGCCTGGTCCTGTCCTATTGCCCTGCTGTGGGTGACTATAGATCAGTGGTTCTCAACGTGGGGTCCATATCAAGGACCCTGATTTAGTCCACATTAGAGCCACGGACCCCCATTTGATGAGATTTTGTCTCTCAGACCCAAATCTGAGAATATTTTTTATTGCTAGATATGATTTTGTCCAGAATTCCATGACTATCTGTATTGTTAGAGAGATAACAGAGAAACTATGATCAAAACAGTCATTCTCCTACATTCTCTAATTGTGTTAACTTCTCGTAGATTAAATAATGGTGAAGTTTAACAATTCATCAATTTGCTGGGGACCCCCTGGAACCCCCTCAAGGACCCCTGGTGGTCCCCGGACCCCACGTTGAGAACCACTGCTATAGATGACGACAGAAACATACTTACAAATATTTATAATGACAATAAAATGTTTGCCTTCGTGTTACTTTGAAAACTCACATAAAATCGGTGATTGTTGGGCTCTTTTAAGGCCGCTGCATACTACTAATTGGCCTCCAACTTCATGTGACTCACCTGAAAAGCTGCCTTCGTAATTGCGATTCAGTTACATCAAAGTTAAAAGTCCATTTTCATGTAGCGTTCCCATTATTTTGTCCACCCCTGCATGCCTCGTGCTGATGTGGAGGCAGTACTTCAGCCCAAGGTTAAGCTGAGCCGCTTCCTCGTCATTATAGCTGTCAAACTAATCATGTAAACAGACTTGGAAGAGATTAACAAACTTTGCATCATGACCGAAATATTCAATCTTAGCTGGCAGCGTGATAGGCAGCTGATTTTAGTGAAAGTTGTAAAAAGGGTTTCAGAGTAAAAAATGTGTCTAATCCTAAATGCTAACAGCGTATGTAATCTGGGGCCTGATGCGAGTTTTGCTATTCATATAAATAAACACACGAGATGTACAATATTTAAATACCATGTATTCTCATGTTGCTATTTTTATCCCCGTAAATGCATTTAATCCCGGGGCGTCTAATGCCTTGCATGACAGGGGAATAACATAAAAAAAATATTGCAAGGGAATTGCTTGCAACGTAAGCAATCACATCGCTCTCGCTACACGAGCTCAATCGTCGATGATTGGGACTATTAAAACATGACTGTCAAAAGTAAATATGGTCATCTGACACTGTACCACAGCTGGAGACAGAGAAGGCTTTAGGCTCAGGGAATGTTCCAACCCAGTAGTGCTGCAGTAGGGAATTGTAGGCCGTGTTGCTAAAAGCATGGCAAGCATTTACTGTGATTTGGGAGGATGCTATAGATTCGGGTGAGCTTCTTCCTGCAACCTCTGACTCCTCCTAACCTCCCGATGCTGCCCTGTTCTGCATAGAGGAAAATGCTGGAAGCAGGAGAGACAATGCAGGAGGAGGTTACATAAGCCTCCACACACACACACACACACACACACATAGACGCACAGTGGCAGTCCTCAGCTGCAACCTCCGCCGCCGCTCAAAAAAAGTTGAACGGCGACGAGAGAGGAAAGATGGGACTGCTCATTCTGGCTAACGGTGTGAATTACAGGGGATGACTTTAGAGTATATGTTATTTGTCTCTCTGTTATGAGTCTTTTTCAGTCTATTTGCAGACTTTTTTAAGAGCTTTTTAATGCTTCCTGGATTTGGATTTAAGAGCAATTTAAAAACCAAAATAAAGAAACAAAGCTGACAAAATCAGCCTGTCTCTGACTGAACATAGCTAATGAAAGTTCTATATCTAATAAGTAGAAATGTATGAATGAAAATGTAAAAAAAATACATATATATATTATACAGCATGCAAACAGGATAGTACTGACATTAACAGATGGAGGAACCCAAAAAAAACTGAAACCTAATGGTGACAGTTTGTTAGAGGAGGCAAAATTCCACTGTTACATATCATCAATCTGTGATGTTTAACATATTCCAGGTGTTATTTAATGATGAAGTGTTGCAATTTACTTTTTTTCCCCTCAACCTGCCTCGTCCGCTTCTACTTGAATTCCAACGTTTCCCAGAATGCCTTTCGACAACCCCCAGAGAAGGATCAGGAACTTGTTGCTATAAATCTAGGTAGCTAGCCAACTAGTTCATGAAGATTGGGACGTGTCGCAGAAATGCAAGGTACATCACCATTAGCTGTGTTTTTAAGACTGTTAAAGTGGTTTAGGGTGATGTTTTCTTTTAACTAGTGCAGTGCCCGTTCAAAACATGCCTGTTCGGAACGGGCCGATTGCTTGGCCTCCTTTCTCGAGAACCACTCATCCAAACAACTTCACACTCGACACTGCGCTTCCAGTCGCTTGCTTTGAGCCCCGCTGCTGCACAGAGTGCTGTTAGCTTGTTTATTCAAAGTTTATTAATATTGAACGTGTTGCGTGTCCAATTCGACACTGCACGTCCTTGGGTCCCCAGCAATACACCCACCAAGTGTGAAGTAGATCGGACGAACGGTTCTTGAGATATGCGGACACACATACAGACAGAGATTCTCGCTTTATAGTATGATATCAGGTAGACTGGACATGGCAACATTTCTTTCCACCAACACCAGCATGCTTGTATCTTTGTAACGGGGCGGTTTCAGCCTCTTTGTGGTGGGTCACGAAGCGCTCGTCCTTAAAAAACAGGAGTTCGTAGCATTCTCCAACGGCATCAAATGTATTTCCCCTGAGTCGAATGAACGTGACTCTAAAGTGGTGCTGAGTCTATTTTGAATCTCATTGCTTGAGAGCAGCAACGACACTTGTCAACAGATGACATTGTCCACACACACACATACACGGACGAACAAACAAACAATGCCCCAACGCCTCCATCAGGCTGTGGGTATGAGATGCCCTACTGTCTGGGCCAAGCCAGAGGAAAGGCTGATGGTCTGAGGTGAAGGTCTCCTATGGGTGACTGCTGGGTGAACTTTCATACCTTATACCACCTTCCTTTATACAGGCCATCTCTGGGTCCTTAAAGGATAACTTTGGCGCTTTTGGACCTATATATAATTTGTCTCTTACCTACCTGTGGTACTTGGACCCACAGAGAATACTGACTCCAGAGTCGGTTGAAATGGCAAGACCCGTTGGTAGCGTATCTATGTTCCCTGGTTCCTATGTTCCCAAGGTCCTATGTTCCCCAGTTCTACATATGTGCTCTCCCAGGGTCATATGTTCCCAGGGTCCTATGTTTAACCCTAACCCTAAACCCTAAACCCTAATTAACCATATCAAGAGAATACAGAGCTGGGGAACATCTTTTTCATGTTCCCATTATGTACTATATAGAGCTCGGGAGCATAGGACCCTGGTAACATAGGACCTTGGGAACATAGGACCCTGGGAACATGGGACCCTGGGAACATAGGATCCTGGGAACATAGGATCCTGGGAGAGCACATATGTAGAACTGGGGAACATAGGACCCTGGGAACATAGGACCCTGGGAGAGCACATATGTAGAACTGGGGAACATAGGACCCTTTGTCATGTTCCCATTATGTGCCATATAAATCTGGGGAACATAGGACACTGGGAACATAGGAACCAGGGAACATAGGAATGACTCCGACCCGTTGCTAGGCCTCTTGCCACTAACAATGAGTCTACGTCTAGTTTACATTTCCCCCAATCATTCTGCAATGTGTGCTGTATGTAATTATTTTTTTTAACATTGAATTGTTTTTCATTGTTTTTATCATTCAAACTTTACGGTGTCAAACCTAGCTTGAAATTAACTGCTGTCCCGGCTAACAAAGACGCCCTAAATAAAAAGACATGGATGTGAGATGGATGCGGAGACTTCCATTTCTTGCTGTGGGTGTCAGATGATTGACAGGGAGCAGAGCGTAATGTAATGTAATGCAGCACTGATATGAAAACACTCAACTTGGGCACAATGAAGTAGTGATAAAACAGAAAGTTTGGCTTACTGTGATGGATTCTCTCGCTCTGTGGAAGTTGTTTTTCACACTGTGCAAGAATGAATGGCAGCAAATGGCTTCTTCTGAAGGGAGAAAAACAAGCTCCTGATACCGTGTGCAGACACCAGCAGGAATAATGGAAAGGAGAGGGGCAAACTAGACCATTGGCACAAACTAGCTAACTCTGTTTCTGAGCTCTGAAACTATAAATGGGCTGTATAAGAACAAGGACACCAGGAAATCAATTCCAATTCCAATTGCAAAGTCTTAAATTGGCTTTCTGAAGCCTGTTATAAAGGGCACAGACCGCTACTGTACACTGTAAAACCTCAACAACAATAAAATTCTAGGGCAAAAACTACACACCTGTTGAAGCACCATTTAATAAGGTAAAAAAATACATCAGGGATCAGGGGCGGATTTTGAAATGCGATATTAAGGCTTTTTTTCTGATGCCAATTTTGAAGGCCAATTCTTTTGCATAATGCCAGACCCAAGCTTGTCACAACTGGGTAGAGTCCTAACCTCTGTGGCTTTGGGCTTTATGACCACTTGCCTGTGTCCCTTTATTGTCCAGCTAAATCTGTTTGTGAATGCAATGCTTCCGTAACACAATACTGAATAGCAATAAAAATGAACATAATCTAATGGGAAAAAGCCAGTCACAACTATGATACATTATTTGTGTGACATTCAAGAGACAAATTTCAGCGGATCTGTGTCCTTATACAGTATATATACTATATAGGTATATTAGAGGATAATTAGTTCTAAGTGTGAGAAGGGTTACTGTGTTGGTTGCTGTTCTGTCCTGCAGATTCAGGTGTGTCTAGAGGCTTTGCAGTTATGTCACAAATCTCCTATCAACCACAGCTGGCAGCATCATGAAGGCCCATTGGAATTGGCTGTGCACAAATAATGTCTAAGTAACACACAGGCTAGAAAAAGAGAGATACCTGAAAACATAGTGGTGATGTGGGTATAGGTCCATTCAGTAATGTTATAAGTAAAAGTGAATAGTGTGATAAGGTAGATTTGTTGTAGGTTATGATGACACAGTAAACTGTCTTTAGCCCTAGTCTCTACTCCGAGTAGAGACTCCTGATAAGTACGTAAGCTAGCTAGCTAGCTTTGGTGAACATATATGATTGGAAATGAAGTAGTATCCAGTTATGGAATTATATTTATCACCACTTTGGCTGATGTGATGTGAACCATAATGGGTTTGTTTGCTACATCAGCTAACTAGCCAACTCGGTAACATTAGCAATTAATATAAAATGGCCATGGCAACATAAAAGCTATAGCTGGCTAGTGAGTCCGCATCTGTGCCGTTTACGGCACAGACAATGTCATTTCAGTCCCGCCGAGACAGTCAAGTGTCGAGGAAATCAGCACGACTCAGACTCGGGTCAGGAGTGTCCAAAGTATGGTCGATTTATTGCACGTGCATGCATGGAACAGTGTACAGAGCAAGAGGATCTCACAAAGTAGACTGCTGCTAAACGGAGGTGGAGCAGCCAATTTATACAGTGTAACTAACAAGAGCATCGCCTGACCTGAGATCACTCAACCTTGCAAAGTGTTCATTTCTAATCAGTTTTAGAACAACATGCCTGGTCATATTTTAACATGGCCAAGGTTGTTAGTTTTGATATGCAGTGAGACAAATGAGGCACCTTAGCAAATCCTGAATAAACAGGTCAGCAATTGTTAGGCTCAGAGAGTCCTTTAAAGCAGTGATTCTCAACCTTTTTCATATCAAGGACCCATAACTTAGCACACTATAGGGTCACAGACCCCTATTTGATGAGATTTTGTCTCTCAGACCCAAATCTGAGAATATTTTTATGGTTAGATATAATTTTGTCCAGAATTCCATGACTATCTGTATTGTAGGTAGAGAGATAACAGTGAAACTATGATCAAAACAGTCATTCTTCTACATTCTCTAATTGTGTTAACTTCTTGTAAATTAAATAATGGTGAAGTTGATAATGGTGAAGAACAATTCATCAATTTGCTGTGGACCCCCTGAAACCCCCTCAAGGACCCCTGGTGGTCCCTGGACCCCATGTTGAGAACCACTGCTTTAAAGCAAGATACAGAGTGAACAGATAGTCAGGTGTTGCTCAACATTCTCAAATTCATGTTAATAACACATTGGTTTGGTCATCTCCTAAGATTGAGGTAGATTAATCTAATTCATTGGCTTCATAATAATTCATCTTTAGCACATTTATTATCATGGTCGTATAGGTAAAACATCAGATATGATTAAAAGGTATGGTTTACTGATTTCTGTCTATCTCTATAATAAATCAGTAGTCATACACAGGTTATTCTGAGTTGCTCCTCCACACAAGTTGTACATTTAGTAACGGCATCAGCTGTTACTAGCTATTGTAACTGAGCTGAGGACCTCCGATATGACATCACCTGAAAGCCCTCTATATTAGATATAAACATTCTCTTCTGACTCCCTATTGGTAGAATGACCTGCCCAGTCCAGTCAGGGCAGCAGAATTACTACCTATCTTCTGTTGTAAGCTTAAAACTCATCCATGTAAGAAATGCATCACGGCCTTCTAGGGTCACATGACTGACCTTTGTCCTCCTTAATATAGGTTCCTTGTCATTTTGGCCATCCAGAAATGATAGCTCATTTTACTGTTGACCTCACTCTAAGCAGCTCTGCATAAGAGCATCAGCTAAATGCCATAATTATGGCAAAAATTTTCAAAATGTGTATGTATACAGTAAAACAGTAGCAGATAATGTTATTTTTCCCTCATGTTGGCTCTCCCGTTCTTACTGATTTGTCCACCTAGTTCCCTTCCTTGCCATCCACCGCTCACTCTAATCTCTCCTGTTGATGGGGATGTTCATTCTCGACAAGGATTTAAGCGTCCAGTTGCATAAGAACCAATCTTCTGTATGGAGGTACAGTAGCAGGGAGAGGAGCACATCGGAACTCCGCTCACTAGGTATTCAGGGACAAAGTCATGTCAAGGGGCAGCATGTGAAATCACCTGTCATTGCAATTGACTTAAAGACTTTTAATTTAGCTATTATACTGTTAGGATTCGATTTACAGTATTATAGGGGATATAAATGTGGATAAGCTATTGCTACAGACCTTTGCAATACCAACAATGCATATCTAAAAAATACATACATACATATAGCCTATCCCTAACATAAATAGGTATTTTCAAATTGTTTGCAATTAACGGGGTTAACAGTTTTCTGGTGTAAGATTAATTTCTCTTTCATTTTGAGTAGAGATGTTCCGATACCATTTTTTCCTTCCCGATACCGATTCCGATACCAGTGCATTAAAAAAATATATATATATATTATTATTTTTTAACAGCTGTATACTACTAACCCTGTATGGATGTGATATGATTGCTATCATTGTTGCATGGCCTGGCTCAGGTTAAACCCTTTGTAAAACATGAACAAATACATACAGAGAATGAATGCCATAGAACTTCATTATCTAGTTTGACAGCCAGTCATAACAGAAAAAGAGCATAAATAAATAAATCTAGGAATAAATAACAATTCCTTTAAAAAACTGTTAAAGCGCAGCCACAATTTAGTAAAATAAAAGACATTTAAAATTTTAAATAGTACAGTAACAGTATAAATTTAGTATATAAGTATAGATTTCCGGGAAAATGGCCGTTTTATCCGGGTGAAACTACTTTAAAGTAGATTTTTTTCGGGGCTAATAAATTACGTGATATCGGATCGGTGCATGGACTCGTGTACTCGCCGATACCCGATCCAGCATTTTAGGCTGTATCGGAGGCAATTCTGATACTGGTATCAGTATCGGAACAACTCTAATTTTGAGATTTGTTCGAATGTAAAGAATTGCGATATAAGCGATTATATTACTATTATATATATAGGCTATACATATCATGGATATAAAAATGAAATATTCAAACCTCAGCTGGAGTTCGATTGTTGACAGCAAAGCTGTTGACCGCAGCAGTGATTTCTTTCCATACTGCATTTTTCCGACTTGATGCCACTTTTCAGGCTGCCAAATAGAACTAATAGGTTCAATTGGACTTTGCGACGTTAGAGTTTCTATTTCGAGGTCGGAGAAGTTTCTCTTCTTGGACGTATTACGCATCTCCATGTCGTAAACTCTGGGGGCGAGGCCTCTAAACCGAGAATATCTAGGGGCGTGATATTTAAATGACGATTGTTTTCAGCCGCCGCATTTATCAACGCCCGATCATTCTTACGCTGTGATCGGCGAGATGCGAACGTTTCATGAATCACACGTGAACCCTGTCGTAAGATGATTTCTGCGCTCGGATCTGCGCTGGTTTCTACGTTAGACTGATGAATGAGGGCCAGTGTGAACACCATGATAAACCCATAAACAAGCTACAAATCTGTCTCTCATGATAGTGAACATTCCCCCTCTGACCTTTCAGCAAATGACTCCCTAATTTTGCTTGAGATGAACCATGCAAACTTCCTACAATGAGATGAATCAAACCGGCAATCGCACCCACTAAATTCACTACTACCTCCTATACGGCTATTTTAAACCTGGGCTGCACTGGGTCATTAACGACACGCATTTGCGTAGATGTGAGTGCACGACTAAATAGAAAATGATTGCCTCATTGGTGTGTGATAATTAAAGGTTTTCAGCTGAGCTGCTCAGCTGGCTTGAGGTCTGTGACATGGAAATGTAAGACTCAGATGAGCTTATGTAACCTAATTGTTTAGCCTCAGAGAAGAGCAGTTATCTTAAAAACGGAAAGCATCGTGAGGGCTTGAATTAATCAAATATATGTAAACTCTACTGAGTATGCTAATTAATCCCTCTCCGTGTTCCACCCTCCCCTGCCATCTCCTTCCATGCAAATGGATGAGTTCTTCTGCTGTTGTGTTTATGGTAATCGTCAAGCTACCAGAGGGGAGGGTTGACTTCTAATTGGGCTCCTCTGCTTCACACTCATAAAGTAACATCACTTCCGTACATTAAAGCTATACTGATTTATACTGCCATGTTTATGAATGTTTAATGCATGCTGCATTATAGCCAATGTATGCCATGCAAATAGACAAATTCCTAATTATGCTCAGTGGAATATCGAAGGCTTGGAGCCAGAGGGGATAACTGGCATTTTGGGTGAAAATGAGATCTATATATATCTACAGTATATCAAGTAAAAGCTCTTGTGATCTATTTAGTAGTGTAAGTGTGAGTATCTTTACTTGTGTATTTATGTGATCAATCATATGTGATCAAAACATATTCACAACAGTTGATAGGTCCAGCTTTTTTTTTGTTTTGGCTCTCCTGTAAAGTTTGCCAAAATTTGCCAAGCCCATAATATATTGATTGAAAACTCTGTATTATTTTTAAATTAAATTTAAATTTAATTGAATTATAATACACTATGATCCTTGCAAAAAATGTCAGTGAGTGACCAGCAATTATGAAGTATTATGACACTTGACCTTATAAGTCATTATAAAATGCTTTGTAATGTGTTGTGATTATTGTTATAAAGCATTATGAATATTTATGAGTTCTTATAACTATAATTATACAGTGCTATAAGCAGATTATAACGCATTATAAGTATGTTTATAATGCATTATAGACATGGGCGTCATAGAAAGTGTTACCAAAACGGTAAATTCCTACTTATAATTCATGAATATCAAAGGAAAGTGCCACTGTTGTATGCAGTATCTATTAAAGGCTTTATATATCAATTATAGCATTAAATATGAATTCAATAACAAAAAGGAGGATATTTTAAAACATAAATTTTACCTTTATATGGAAAAGACCACACTGTACAGACATTATTAATACATTACTGATCTAGTCACTCAGCTGTGCTCTGTGGTATAACACCACTGTATATTAAGTGGGTGGGCACCAACTCACATAATTTATCCCTATATGAATGTTGCGGATCTTATAGAATGCGATAGAAAACTGCATACAGTGAGATGGGATTACATGGGAGACTCATGGGTTAAAAATGCTATCTCGACATTTTTAGCATTGTTTGTAACGGATTCATTTCAGCCGCTCTGGCCGCTAAAGACGGAGCTGCTTCTGCAAACAGTGAAAAATCAAATCAAATACGTGGAAAGCACGGAAACAATGAGGGATCAGGCAAACTCGGCCGTTATCTAACCAGACACGTTGCAATGGTTCCACATGAGCAGCCGCTGCCATTACTTCTGCATCATGTGCCGTTGTGCCAGGACCGTATCTGTCCGCCATGGGCACCCACAGCACCTAGGCTGCTGCTGATGTCCCCCTTGGGTGCTTACTGCTTACAGCCAATCAGATGTCTAACCGGCAGAAGCCATAGGGGGTTTCTGGTCAATTAATTAACCTGAGCGGTAGCATGACTGTCTTTGTCCTGTGGCATTTGCGCTGTCGGTGTATCTTTCCTTTTGGGGCGCTGCCTTTGGAAATGGAAGCCACTGCTGCATTGCATTGCGTTGTATACATTTAGATAAGATTACAATAGCGAAATACACCGAATGTATAAAATATTCAGGACATTTTTCCGATTTTGAGTTGCAGCCCCTTCTGCAAAATCCACATTCCAGTTGTCTCAAAGGTTAAAAATCTGTCTGTTTCTCTTTATGTACATCTCCTCCTTTGTGATTGGTATAAGGGAAATCAATAAGGGATTATGGCTTTTACCTGGATTCACCTCATCAGTGCATTTCATGAAAAGAGTAAGCGTCCCTAATATTTTATACATTGTATATCAACACGAAAAGCCAGCTTGCATGTTAAGGCAACGAAGCCCTGGTCAAATGACAGCAGACGCTATACGGTCACATGGAGATGTTTAGCGCGAAAACTGACATGTGAACGTGACGCGTTTACATAATGGAGCCGGCTGCTGATAGGCTGCTGATATACTCCAAACAACAGTGGGAACATAAAGGTCAGTGTGCATGGCTTCACTCTGGCTGCTCTAGAAACATATCAGGCAGTGAGGCTGCGCGGCGAGCTGCAGCTGGGCCGTCTGTCTCCCAGGCTGGAAACACACGGAGAGAGGGAAAGAAAGACAGGGACATCATTTTCTCTACATGTTAACGTCTTCTTTTCCTTCATTTTTGTGATACCTTCGGTGATATCGCTTCGGTGTTTCGCACTCAATGTATAGGCACTGGCCCGACTTGCTTTAATAATAAAGACACTCAATGTAGACCAGTGATTCTCAACCTTTTTTCATATCAAGGACCCCTAATTTAGTCCACATTAGGGCCACGGACCCCCATTTGAGAGTATTTTCTATTGTCAGATATGATTTTGTCCAGAATTCCATGACTATCTGTATTGTAGGTAGAGAGATAACAGTGAAACTATGATCAAAATAGATTCTTATACCTTCTCTAGTTGTGTTAACTTCTGAAATAAATGAAATAATGCGAAAATTTAACAATTCATCAATTTGCTGGGGACCCCCAGGAACCCCCTCAAGGACCACTGGTGGTCCCCGGACCCCACGTTGAGAACCACCGATGTAGACCGCGGCTTCTTATATTTCTTCTGCCTTCTTAGATTTATTCCAAACCGGTGTTGTTGCTTCTGTAAACATAAAACGCATCACTTCCTGTGCAGCAGAGGGTTTTTTAGAGGTGTTTAGAACAGCAAATGTAAAAGCGTTCATGAACTGGCTTATAGGTTGAATATTGTTTGGTATCAATCTGCAAGAGAGTAGCAAAACAGACAGCTAGTCATCTGAAAAAACTGGATTATTCAGACTTTTTCAGCTGCCTTCTGTGAATACTGAGGCAAGGTAGGTCAGAGAGGTAGCTGGACTGCAAGGCCCGGGCTTTTCTCAAACATGCAAACCATGCTGGAGAGATGACAGATACATTAAGTTGGCCCTGAGGCCTGTGCTATGCCCACAGGAGGGTGCGCCGTCTACACAAATTTGTGTTTTTTAGGAAGGCTGAATGTACAGTGGTATGCCAGGATGGCATAATGAATTCATTCTGACCAAAGGTCAAATTGAGGAGGATCTTTTCCAGCTCACAGTCTGTACTGATCAATGTCAAACATCTCAGATCAGAAATGATGTGCCGGGTCTTTATCTTTTCCCTCGTGTATCATCATGTCTCTGTATTAACTGATAGAATTGTAATCAAGGGTGGAAGTAACTAATTACATGTTCTCATGTTACTGTAATTGAGTAGCTTTTTTGTGTACTTGTAGTTTTTGAGTATTTTTTAGTCAGTAGTTTTACTTTTACTGGTAACACTTTACAATAAGGGTCACTAAGTTAAGGGTTAACTAATGTGTCTGGTAATCATTTACTAATGGTGTTCATGTTAACTAAGGTATTAATTTATACATTATTTAATAGTCATCATATAAACTATTAATGTATAAATTAATACCTTAGTTAACATGAACACCATTAGTAAATTGCACATTAGTTAACTGTTATTTGAGGGTTAGTTAATGCTTATTAAGCATTAACTAACCCTTAACTTAGTGTACCCTTATTGTAAAGTGTTATCCTTTTACCTAAGTACCCTTTTTACTTAAGTATTGCACTTAGATACATTTTAAATAACATCCATTACAGGGTGCAGATTTTGTGTCTCTCCATTAGCATCAGAAACTAGACCATCGTAAACTGACAAATTGTGGAGCCATTCACAGTGAGCGATCAGTCAGCTGAGAAGAAAAGAGTAATCTGGCTTTACTTTGGTTGTGCACTTTATTTTGCAATTTCCAAATTTTTCAATTAAATTAATCTAGTTTGATCTCTGTCCTCTTATCCTATTAGAATTGCATGGAAAAGATCACAGCTAACACCGTTCTCTTGTCTAAAAAAGTAACTCAGTAACTTTTACTCTGAGTACATTTTAAATGAACTAGTTCTTACTTTTATTCAGTAGATTTTTACACCAGTACTTTTACTTATACTGAGGTAAAATATAAGCAAAGTAACAGTAGTTCTACTTGAGTGGGACATTCTAGTACTGTTTCCACCACTGATTGTAATGACTACACTCTTATGGTATCTGATGTTATTGTCAGTATGTATGAATGTGTGAATTGTATGAATTGAAAAGTCTAAATTCCTTCTAGTTGCTTTGACTCTGATAAACACCTCCAGTAAATACAACAAATGTACAAAATATTAGGGACACTTACTCTTTTCAAGTACACTGATGAGATGAATCCAAGTGATTATCTCTTATTGATTTCCCTTATGAGATCTACACCAATCACAAAGGAGGAGATGTAAACAGAAGCAGACAAGTTAGAGAAAGATTTTTAAGCTTTGAGACGACTGACATGCATTGGTGGAAGAAGTACTCAGATCTTTTACTTAAGTAAAAGTAGAAATACCACAGTATAAAAATACTAAAAAGTAAAGTATAGTAAAAGTCCTGCATTCAAAATGTTAAAAGTAAAAGTACAAAAGTATTAGCATCAAAATGCACTTAAAGCAACAAAAGTAAAAGTACTCATTATGCAGAATGGCCCATTTCAGAATAATACAGTATATATTATATTATTGAATTATAATTATTGATGCATTAATGTGTAAGCATCACTTTAATGTTGCAGCTGGAAAAGGTGGGGCTGATTTCCACTTCTTTATATACTGCTGGGTAGCTTACAGTAATCTATAATAAGACATCACAATGTATTAGTTGATTATATTTTGTATTAATAATCTGAATCTGCAAAGTCACTAGTAACTTAAGTTATCAAATAAAGGTAGTGGAGTAAAAAGTACAATATTTCCCTCTGAAATGTAGTGGAGTAGAAGTATAAAGTAGCATAAAATGGTAATACTCAAGTAAAAAAAGTACCTCAAAATTGTACTTAAGTACAGTATTCGAGTAAATGTACTTAGTTACTTTCCACCTCTGCTGATATGTGGATTGTGCACAAGGGGCTGCAAATTCATATCAAGAATACGTCCCGAATATTTTGTACATTCAGTGTATAATGACACATAACACAAATTTGTAATGTAAGATCATGATGTAAGTCCTCATCCACTCATCCGATAGCTGGGATTCGGCTCTCCGTTTGGCCGGTAAACGGACCCCCCCTGAATTGGGAAGCTATTTTTAGGGGCTTAGAGGGGAAAATCCTGTTCACGGTGTTTCATTATCTACAGACGAGGGGGCACAACTGCGTCATGTAACCCTTTCAGCCGGCCGGTGAGCTGACAGCAGGCGAGCACGTTCGATTTCCATGTGCCCGCATCATCCACGCATGAAAACACTGATTTAATTACTCGGTAATAATATTCGCTATGTGTAACCGAGCTATAAATAGATCGTATGTAAGTGTGTGTGTGTGTGGGTAGGGGTTGGTGTCGTGTTGTTTTTGCGGTTGTAGTAGCCATCGGAACGGCGCTACTGTATGTGGGCTAGAGAAGTCAGAGAGAGAGAGAGAGAGAGAGAGAGAGAGAGAGAGAGGGAGAGGCGGGGTCATCTGCTCCCACTGGCCAATCCCAGCAGGCCTTGTTGATTGAATTCCTTTGGTAACTACATGGCTCCCACCATGCCCTCCAGCATGCTGCAATAGATCATGTTCATAGACGCATTTCAGACAAGCCAGTGTGTGTGTGTCAATGAAGGCTCACACACACACACACACACTCCGGACTGCTGAATAACGAATCCACTACTATGCGGTCTGGTCTATCTTTAGTATCCGATGACAATAATAAGTGATCTGGGTCCGGCGTGTTGTGGTTTTTTTGCTGACATGTGGGTGGCTTTTACCCCACTGGAGGATGACGCAGGTTATTAAACAACATCATCCTTGTGGAGGTGGAAGCCATCACTGTATTAGTGGATGTGGAGGCTAAACCCTGGGGCTGACTACGCTCTTATTGAGACATTAACATGGATTAGGCTGGAAAGACATGAAGGCTCGCTCACTAGTTTTCCACCAATATGGGTTTTTTGAAGGCCGATACCAGTGTTTTTTTTTTTGCACTGAAGCTTGCTGATGGCTGATATTTCTGTGGCGTTATTCGAGATTTTTTACATTGGACCATTTTTATGCCAAGAAGTATTCAGTGTTTCCCGGAGGATTTTATTCTTGTCAGGGTGGAAAAGCCTCTGAAATAGCATTTAGACGCTAAAACTCTCCATTGAAACCCAGACTAATGAAATAATTTTAGGGTTAGCTGCTCTTTAAGGGTGACCCAGCACACTGATTCATTCTGGGATACATTATCGGATGAATGCAAAGAAAGGCAGCTTTATTTGTATAGCACATTTCAAAATGTTTCAAAATTATTTCATTATTCTTTATATATTATTCATTAATTTCAAAAAATTACAATTAAAAAGTGCAAAGGTACAGACAAGAGATCCACAAGAAAAAGACTTAAAAAGTAAACGAGTGCAGTTCAAATCAAGTGAAATAGAAAGATAAAAGAAAAGACAGTGCAAGAGGATTTAAAAAAGTGAAAAGTGCATTAGAATCGCATTTAAAAGAAAATAAAAAAAGATATAAATCAAATGTGATTTTCCAGATCCCTGAGGATTTCCTTTATGCAGCTGTAGTCAAGGAGGAACCTTCATCGTATCAGAGGTGGACGACACTGACTGACTGATATCTGATATTTCATAAATGGCAAAAAGCGACATATGGGTCTAACCCTACTGCCGACACACTCCAGATTCACCGAGATAGCGCTGGGAGGGTAAAAGCGCTATTTTTGTGCCTCGGTTGCTCGAAATGAGAGCGCTGCCTTTGTCTTATTCACTGAGATAATTATTCAGAGCAAGTTGTGGCATTAACAAGCCCTCGAAAAGAGAAAAGAGCAAATAGCCCCTTCATCAGCAATTGCAAGCACAAATAGGTTCAGCTGTAAGATTAATCCACCAAGGCTGGCACCTTTAAGCCCTTTTATAATTGGAACATTCTCTGATCTTTTATCAAGAACACACTTATTGGCATTTTAATTTAAGCTGACAACCTAAGCAGCATGATACAATAAATAAGGGGAGAATGGAATTGAATGGAAAAAAAATGATTCAATTAGAAAAAAGTAATGAGATTTATAGATCATTTACATATGCATGGCCATGACAGGAGCAAATAGGCTTTATTTTTTGACCGGTAGGGATGGGACAATATATTGAAATTCAACATATCGCGATACAAAAATGTGGCAATACGTATCGTGAGGCAAAATAATGAATCGCGATATTAGCTCCATTTTATTCTGCTGTAATAATCACAAATGATACGGCTTGCCCATCACAATTTCACAAACTCTCCATTCAAATTATATTATTTGCACTTTGTAATGACATTTCAAAATCGTTGTTTACATTCTGGCAAGCCAATGCCATTGCAAGAAAGATTGGTAACACTTTACAATAAGGGTCACTAATTTAAGGGTTAGTTAATGCTTAATAAGCATTAACTAACACTTAATTAACAGTTAACTAACGTGTAATTTACTTATGGTGTTCATGTTAACTAAGGTATTCATTTATACCTTATTTAATAGTTTATAAAGATGACTATTAAATAATGTATTTGTTGACATTAGTTGACTGTTAATGAAGGGTTAGTTAATGCTTATTAAGCATTAACTAACCCTTAACTTAGTGACCCTTATTGTAAAGTGTTACTGAAAGATTTGCATCTCAGAAATAAACATATTTCTGCACAGTCACACTTTGTTGTCATTGAACTTTTATTTTATACCGAGGCAGCGCCCATAGAGCAACAGAAGCCCGATATGGCTGCACTCCACCAGGGAAGATCTCGGTGACTCTGTTGAACATTACTGTAGCAGGCAGTCCTGCTTTAGTCTCGATCTCGCTCACACTCCCCACTCAGTGAGGAGAAGGTGTGAAGCCGTGTGGGCCGGGTTGCCACCGAGCGAGGCTGCATATTATTTCATTCATGTCTAACGATGAGAACCAGGGACGACCCACCGAAACTCAGTTTGTACTGTTTTATGTTTGCAGAATTCACCTTTTGAGGCTGACATTCATCTAAATGTGGTAAATTCATAGTATACAGTAAGTAGTATCAAACTGGAGTAAGTTATACGAAGATAGGATCTTTTTATTTACCACTACATCACTGATTGAGCTCAAAAACGACATGTGCATATTTGTGTACATGCAAGAGCTGCAGCACTGGTGTTTCCCTCTATGACATGTCAGATTTCCCATAATTCCCAGACAAGATCTGGCCAGACCGACCGAGGATTATGATGGTTGGCTGCGAAAACAGATTTGGATACGGTCAATTTGTGCATCCAGATTTGCCGGATGTTTTTTGTTTTTTGCTCTCTCAGTTCTTAAACGTGTCTAAAAATGTGTCTAAAGGCCACAAAACACTTGGTAACAGTTTATTTTCTCGGTCCACAATTAATTTCCTAATAATTTCCTAGAAAGGAACAGATAATTTCCTGGAAAGAGCCATGAAATGATGGAGAGGAGTGGAGTCGATATGATACAGTAAACTTCTAAAAGAATTTCCTGGAAAGAACTGCAAAAATATAAACTATTTATTGGAAAACTAATAGGCATAGGTCAGTTGGAACTACATCATTTCATAGGCATAGGAACTACATAATTTCATGGTTCTGAAGAAACTACCAGGTATACCAACTACCAACTACTATTGAACGCTTTCTCTATTTTCCCTGTACTTAGACATAATTTCATGGTTCTTTCCAGGAAACTTCCTAAAACATGAACAGTTCCTTTCTAGGAAATTATTGGGAAATCGCGGACCCGGAAAATAAAGCGTTACCAAACACTTTGGTTCATCTTAAGTCCTGGCTGCAGCGTTGTGCTAGATGATGCTGGACACTGTCCTGCTGTGGATTTGCAGTGTCTGCTAAGTACATAATGCCCGGCACTGTGTGATCCGTCGGCCATCTTCACAGCCACGGGTCAGCGAGGGTCTTGTGTGGAAAAAACAGCCACCCATTATCAGTTATCAGAGAGTAAATTAGGGTTCAACCAATATGGGTTTTGGAAGGCTGATATTTTTGTATTGAAGCTGCTGGGCTGATCATTTTTCCATTTTCATGCCAAAAAAATTACAAGTTTTCAGTGTTTTCCCCCAGAATATTATTCTTGTCAGAGTGGAAAAGCCTCTGAAACAGCATGTAGATCATCATGGGACACTAAAACTCTTTAGTGATAGTATTATTATATTATTATTATCATATTATGTTATTATTGTTATTATAATGATATTGCTGTTACATCATATATTTAGTATCACAAAAAAAAAAATGAGTGGAAAAGCCTCTGAAACAGCATGTAGATCATCATGGGACACTAAAACTCTCCACTGAAACTAATGAAATTCCTTTAGGGTTAGCAGCTCTTTTTAGTGATAGGATTATTACATTATTATTATCATATTATTTTATTATTGTTATTATAATGATATTGCTGTTACATCATATATTTATTATCACTAAAAAAAAAAAAAAAAAAAAAAAAAAGAGTGGAAAAGCCTCTGAAACAGCATGTAGATCATTATGGGACACTAAAACTCTCCACTGAAACTAATGAAATTCTTTTAGGGTTAGCAGCTCTTTAAGGCAGGGTAACACCCCCCCCCCTCCCCCCTCCTATTCAATGGTAGGGAAACTCTGGGATACATTATTACCTTAAATAAAAAACAAGAAATGTAATTGAATGGTTAAACAGATAAAATGTGCAAAGAAAATCAAATGTCAGGCTTTCCAAAATGTATCCCTATGTATCGGCAGGTCAATGTATCTAACCCTAGTCTATATATACTCCTAAATACTGAATACTGAAGGAGTGATCACTGCAAATGGCTTTCAGCAGCCAATTACTCTGACAGTAAATATCTGGGTCTACTCAAATCTTTCTATTTTCACCTCTGCGCCGAGTTGAAATAGAGGGCAAGGTCAGAGAGCTTATCGCAAACTCTAGCTCTAGATATGGAAAAATGGACAACCAACCAAATATGGCATAAAAAATCCCTCTAATTCTAATTTAAAAAAAATCTTCAAAATCATCTACTGTGTGTAAAAAAAAACCTTCCAGGCTCGCGTGACGTTTTCCCCCAACCCCGGCATAGTGAATCATCAAATCGAACCAAAGAGACAAACACAGACACTCCCCGGCATTCCTCACCACTGTTTCCACTGTGAACATACAGTATTCCGATGCGTATTCCCACGATGCCTTCGCAACACACGAGCATGAAAACAGCTGAAAACAAACGACATACAAGCTGCAGCTTTAATCTGCTTTGCATCGCGGGCAAATGCACGCTCAAAAATAGTCCAGAAGGGAATAAGTCTGGTGGTGGTGGTGGTGGTGGGGGGGATGGGGGGGGGAGAGCGGGGCCCGAATGTCACCTTTTCATCTTTATATAGATTACACATCTCATCCGGAGAGAGGGCGAGCTGTGTGTGTGTGAAGGGGAAATCGCAGTTCGGGTGACAGACTGCGAGTCGACGAGCTGGCTGGGTGAAGTCATGCGTACCGTGATTTCTCCTCCCTGGGAAGAGACAAATCTCTGTCTCCTTGTGTTTTTTTTTTACAATAGGCTATATGCCAGACGCCATCAATCCCCCCCCTTCGTCTAGGGAGGCTTTCTAGAAATTGTTCTTCCAAACAAGCATCAACAAGCATCTAGGAGGAGGAGGAGGGGTGGATCTGGGAGAAAAACCTGTCTTTTAGTCTTTACCATACAAAAAAAAAAAACCTTTTCCACTCCGCTGTACCAGAGGAAACGGCACCGAGTGAAGTAAACAAAAAACCCGGGCCTTGCTTCCTCCTCGGAGACCAAAAAAAAAAAAAAAAAAAAACACAGCCTCCCACACGAGAGGGGAGAGGGGAATTTTGGGGGAAATCCTGGAGCGCCACCTAGTGGATATTAACGAGACTGGCTCACAGAGAAATAAAGGCAAAGATGAGCATCGTTTATCTCAGTGGTTCTCAACCTTTTTTCATATCAAGGACCCCTAATTTAGTCCACATTAGGGCCACGGACCCCCATTTGATGAGATTTTGTCTCTCGGACCCAAATCTGAGAATATTTGTATTGTCAGATATGATTTTATCCAGAATTCCATGACTATCTGTGAAACTATGATCAAAAGAGTCATTCTAAAATGACAAAATAATGAAGTTTAACTCATCAAGTTAATTCATCAATTTGCTGGGGACCCCCTGGAATGCCCTCAAGGACCCCTGGTGGTCCCCGGACCCCACGTTGAGAACCACTGATTTATCTGAATAGTCTAAGTTGCATGTTGCGGAATTGCAGAATGGGCCAGCTGCTGAGGCAGCTTGGGAATTGATGAACTGTATAGTCAAACTGAATGATTTCACTGAAACACATTCGAAATCAATACATCTATTAAGGAAGAAGGTTCTGCACACTTAGATTCATGCAAGTTTCTTTAATAAATCAAGTGCCAAGCTTTCGGTCACAAGACCTTCATCAGGGCAAAGCAGCCTTCACAATGAACTAGGTCCATATGATCATCAATGCAATCAGCTGTATAGATAACAACTGTGCTGTATTGCTCTTGCTCAGATGGGAAGTGTAGTTCAGCAGATATTTAGTGTGTAGTCCTCTCTCGATGCACACAAGAGCAGGGGCGGACTTAGTGATTTGGGGGCCCTAGGCAAAGGCAAGCATGGGGCCCCCTGAATCCCAACCTACAAATCTACATATTACCATCAAGTTGGGGCTGAGAAAACTATGCATGCAAGGGAACCTTTTGTCGTTTTTCTACCCCATTTGTGTAGCTTGCTTTTTTTGTTTTGGGTGTTTCTTCTCTCTCAGCTACTGATGCAGCGGCAAGAAAAATTTGCTTAAATACCGAAATAGTAACAAAATAGTAGAGAAGTAGCAAAATCGCACTAGAAGTGGAATAACCCACTATAGCCTGACTGATTAGGGTGGTTGACCAGAACTGAAGATTGAAATAATTTATTGTAACAAAAAGTACATTTATTTTATATTGATTAAAAACAAGTTTACATTAGTTCTATTCTTGTCTTTTTTGGGGGCCCTCTGGCTGCCGGGGCCCAAGGCAGTCGCCTACCTTTGCCTAATGGTAAGACCGCCCCTGCACAAGAGAATACATACATTAACTAGATGGAACACACAAGGATATATAATCCGCATCACAAGTGCAAACACTCAACAAGCACAGTGTGCAAAAAAATGACAAACAACCATAAAATAGAAAAGAAAAAATACTTAACATATGTATTTAAGGGGTAAAGGAACTGCACAGACATCAGGAAGGCCGTCATAAAGTGCAGTTCTTAAAGCCCTAGGTTATCAGATAAAATCTCAGATGAAATCTCACAAGAACTCCACATTATAACATGACATTTAAATCGACATTTAAACCCATAGGATATAAGGATCCAAGGGTGTGTATCTAAAAGAGTTTCCTTTGACACAGTCTTTTGTCAATGTCTCCTCCTCTTGGCAATTGTACTTGCTCAATACCCTGGAAACGAAGGGAAGAGATGGTGTGAGAATCAATACATCTCCAAACAGAAATTAATTAGTTGTAACAAAGTAGAGAGAGAGAGGGTTTGACACGAGCAAATATCCTAAACGCATCTTTTGATTCACGTTTCATACACCAAATTCTACCCTCCGCTGTCGGACAACGCGAAGCTCGGTTTCAAGGTCCACAGACAGTGAGATGAGTAATCATCTGATGACTGTCAGAGAGGATAGAGCCAACAACCTATTGAGGACATTACAGTGATTACAGGCAGACTGGAGGGAGCGACCGCAGGATAATCAATGATTAAGCCATTCAGAAAAATCCAGCAGACATAAGGCTGGAGGCCTCGCGAGGTCACAGGAATGCGAGGGATTTCTGTACGGGCCGAGCCTCCGTTATGAATGGAGCCGCACGTGTTCAATTGGAAGTCAGTCGTTGGAAGTCGCTGAGGAGAAATTTGAAAGGATGCATGGGGGGGGGGGGGGGGTTGAAAAAAGAATCTGCAGATACATTGTTTGCATGAAAGCTGTGTATGATTTGAAGCTGCACCAGGCGACTTCACATGTTGGCGGCTCCAAATGGCAGCAGATTGATTGAATTTGAATTTCAATACCCAGAAGTCCTGTAAATCCTGCAAGCTTATGCCGATGGAATAAAGAAAATAGTATGTTTACCAATAACTGTAAATAGGGGAAAAAGAATTAGAGACTCGTTTTTTTATATATAGGCAGAATCTGCTTTGTCAAAGTCTTGTCTCCCACTTTTTTTCGCCTATTTACAATTATTGGTAATTCGTTCCATTGGCATTAGTTTCCTCCTCCCAGTGTGTCACATTTTTCAAACTGAAAGGTTTAATAACATTAAGAAAGCAATTCATTTAAATAATACAGCAGCATGACTAGTTTTTTTTATATATTGTCAGAATCTGCTTTGTTCGAGTTCTTTTATGTGCTAGAAGTGTGATTTTCACACCTGTTTCACCATATAATGGCAGTGAATGGAGAGAGAAAAAAAACGCAATTCATCACAGATTTTGTGGTTATATCATGGCCAGGAAGCTACACAACCCAAGATACTACCAAAGTTCAACAGCACTTCGTCAATACTTGTGACTCACCAGTGATCATACTGACACTGAATTTGATTTGTGCAAATAGAGTGAATCTGCAGTGTCTCAATTAATGGGGATAAGACGCTCTCCTCTGTTGCAGCCCCACTTCTTGATTTAGGCTGATATTTTTACATTAAAATCTTGCCTATAGTGCAGCTGTAAGTACAGCTGTCCGTGTTTTTGTGTGTGTCTGCGTGTGTGTGTGTGTGTGTGTGTGTGTGGATAGTCCACAACCACCCGTACCATGCTCCCATCCTTGAGTCGGGGAGCCCCCTACATTTCTGTGTTTATTACATGTTTGGTTCGACCCTGAAGGCAAAGCCTCTTCTGCTCTTCACTCTGTAACAGAAACTTGAAGCCCAGAGGAAAGGCAAAATGCTCTGTTCACAGAGACACAACAGCTGAGGGAGTTTCGAGTAGGAAGCAAATGATGTAATAGAGATAAATGGCAGAAAACGGGAGGGATTGGTGGAAACTCCAGCTTGGGCATTGTGCTGCATCGTGATTTGAGTGTGTGTGTTTTTCTATGTTTTATAGCAAACTGTCCTATAATGCGCTCTGTTTTTAGTACTGTTCCTTGGTTGTGTATTGCTCTCCAAGGTTGCGCTGGTGACCATTTGGATCAGTTGTTGGAGAGATTAAATGTTACGTTAACCTTTGGCAGTCAGTCTTTTCACTGCTATAGAAAGCAGCCTTGATCCTTCTCCCTCTGCTAGAGATTCTACTAAGGGGAAAAGTAGTAGGAGGTGTGTATGAAGCAGTTCGTATTGTAACAACTGCTGGATAATGTAATAACCTATCGAAATGTAATAAAATCTCCAACTAAATGGGTTAAAAATTAAACCTTATATCATCTTCAGACAGATGTAGTAATATTTAAGAAAGTTACACCCCTTATAATGTAATAATTGCTGGCTAATGCAATCATTTGTTACATTATCAGGAAAATAAACATCACAACATCAGGTTTTATCACATTTTTTGACTCATTTATTTATTATATTCTTTGGCAGTTATTACACTATCAGTGGCTACAAGGCCCTTATAAGAGAGTTGCATTCAATTAGTTGATACATTTACATGATGGAGAATGGAGGATCATAAAAATATTGAAATTTAGTAAAATACACACAATTAGTATATGGGTATTTAAATTTATTATAAAATAAAAACAAAAGTTAGATGATAAGGTAATCTAAGTTTAAAGTAAAAACTAAACTGAGATTTAAAAGGTTTAAATGTAATCTTGTTTAGTCTTAAATTAGGTCTAAAATTTGGTGCAGCAGAATTTATTGATAAACTATGATCTAATCCAGTTTAAAGTGGCGATTAAAATGATGTGCTCTGTGTTCAAAGGACTTTTGTCAGGAGGTCAGGAGTTTCCTGAGCTGTCACCAGGTTCATACGGTGTGTTACAGTAGTTCACAACATTTCTCTTTGGTAATGACAGTGTAAAACTAGCTCATGGTGGAGATGGGAGTTGAATCTAAGCCTTCAGCAAAGTAAACATCTTTTCTTTGGTGGACAGAAGAGAGGAAGTGTAGGATGCTGGGCCCTCCTGCAGGCAGAGCTGGGCCACTTAACTTCAGCATATAGCACTCCTGACACATCGCTAGTCTCTTTGTGTGAGAGGGAACAGAAAAAAAAAAAATCACAGGGCAAAGTCACATCCAGCAATGTCCAGATCCACTTTCTTCATGCCTGCTGACCCGAGAGAGCGGAAATAAGGCAAAGATACACAGAAACTGCTCTGAAGGGGAACCTTTTCTCATCTGGCCTGACCAAGATGTCCCGTTGAAGACTATGGTGTTGTAATAATGTGACTCATAGCAGCAATGCCTTGAGGTGGCGTGGCCAAATGTAAAAGGCAAGGTTACATAGGGCAATGTATTTTGTTGTCATGTGACTGCTGTGCAGGTAGCCTGTGAAAAGTGATGGCTGGGTGGCCTAGTTGTTTAAAAGAACATCCTGTAAATGAAAAATCACAGGTTTGATCTCCACATTAGCCAATGTGTCCATCAATAATGATATGTTCCGCCCCTAACTGAACCCCAACTCAGTCACTCTGGATAACAACATCAGTTCAATGCCTGAAATATTAATGTAAAATCTGCAGTGTGCTCTCATCGAATTTTGTGAAAATAGTACAATGTCTTAAAATGTCAGTGAGAGAAATCTGTTTCCCCACCAGGAAAAGATTAGCTGGAGGAGACAAGACTAGAAACACTGACATTGAAATAGTGAGATGGAAATAGGGTGTGGAGTTCGGGGGGTGGATGGGCAGATACATTCACTTTCAACTGTGGCAACCTGGGTTCGATTCTCAACTCCAATAAGTTAGCATATGTTTTTCTTATTTAACCTTAACCAAAACCTTAACCTAATATTAACCAAATTGTTTTAGTTGCTAACCTTAACCTTATGCTAACCTTAAAGCTGGAATTCGGGACTTTTTTCCAGTAATAAATAGTACCAATACCAGTTACCATAGTTGATAAGACAGCTATTGAAATTTTTGACAGGGTAGGATGACTAACTATCCAACTAACGTTATCCAACACAGGTTGCCTGAGCAGCCAAATGCTAATGCTAGTTAGCATACTAGCCAAAGTGGGGGAATCAGGAAAATCCTGCATTTCAGCTTTAAAAAAAGTTTGAATTGCCTAATAAACCTTAATTGAATTTTTTTTTTACTCACCTTGCCTTAACTTGTTAGTTAACCTTTTCATATCATGAACAGGTGAAAATGGCATGTGCAATTTGTGGTATTGTCACATAATCCTTGATCTTCACATCTGCGTTTCAGAGTTTGTGATAATTTCACAAAGTTTTTGGAGACTTTCTTGGAAAACTGCCACCCAAAGATCTGAGTGTTGATCCCTTCCTAGCCTTAGATGAGTGGCTAGGACATATTTTAAAGATTATTTGTTTCCATTTTTTGCTTTATTAGAGAGTCTATCATGGAGAGAGAGACAGCAAAGACTGGGAGAAAGAGGGATCTGACATGCTCAAAAGTTACAGGCTGTATTGGAACACAGGACAGTACTTGTCCATGGTATGCACCTTAGCCAACTGAACTACCAGGATGCCCCACTGCAAAATATTTTAACATTGTCTTCAGCATTGCAGTATTCTGGTTTTCCAAAATAAAATGGGTTTGGAATGAAACCTTTTATATGTGAACTCTGTTATGAGGTTCTGAGTGTCAGAACATAGGAGTGACTCGAAAGCTCGTGAAGACCTATGTTCCCAGGGTCCTATGTTCCCCAGATTTATATGGCACAAAATGGGAACATGACAAAGGGTCCTATGTTCCCCAGTTCTAGGAATTGGGGTTAGGGTTTGGGTTAGGGTTAGTAGGGTTAGGATTAGGGTTTAGGGTTAGGTTGTTTGCTTGTAGATAGGGTTAGGGTTAGAGACCTTCAAAATCAAATAAAATGATAACCATTGGTTTTGTTGTGTTTATATAGCTGTTTTGAAGCCTTATTCCAATAAAAAAAAAACTGGATAATATTTATGAAATATTTTAACTTGATACGGGTCAAATTTGACCGGAGCACAGTAGGAGGGTTAATGTGTGTTAACAGAATATTGAACTGGGGAACATAGGACCCTGGGAACATAGATACGCTCCCCGTATCACTCAAGGTGGCCCGCCGATGTGTCTAGTTTCCAGCACGAAGGTACAAGGGACTGACAGAAGAACATTTAGGCGATATGAAGACCTCCTTGCCTCCTTGGGGGGGCGATCGGAGAGGGACAGTGAAGGGACAACAGGGGCAGGGAAGAAAGTTCTCCTGCATGGTGGATTTGGCCCTGCAGGCTGCTGCATATGCTGCGGTGGATTACACTGATCCAACTTAATGCCTAAGACCATGCAATCATTCATAACTACAGGAGCTGTTGAGGGCACAGCCATGGATGCTCCCGGCACCATCTGCCGCTGTGGGTCGGATTAACTTCGAGGAAGATGGGGAAAGGTGGGGGTGGGCTCTAATGCTGCAGCTGGACCAGAGGCACATAGACCCTCGCTTTAGCTGCACTGCTGTTCACCCTGCAGCACTCACCCACCCTACCACCCACCCTCGGGATCCCTGCGTTCTATCGACACCTCACGCTAGGGTTTGACCGATATCAGCTTTTGAAGGCTTTTACCGATATTTTGGGATTTTCTGCTGATCTTTAAAGTTACAGTATGCAACTTTTCCACGTTAAAATACCAATATGTAAATGGGATGTATTCCACATTTTCAGTCTGTGTGTGTCTCTGACTCCCCTCTGAATCCCCTTGTATTGCCTAAAATTGGCTTTTCAATGATGTTGGGATGTTTTGGGGCTTTGGACCATTTGCTGTGGGTGTCTTATGAGCATGACTAGTAGTGAGCTGGGTTGTGGCTATCAAGGTGAGGCTAGCGGCCACAGAGCAGGGAAGTCATAGCAACAACATCAATGGAGGAAAGCAGTAAGAAAAGAGAGAACAGTGAAGCTTTTGAATGCGGTGAACATCAGTGTTGCTTTTTAAATGCAGATTGGCTGCTTTTTCCATCTGTTTCTTCAGCTCTTGTGGAGGCTTTATGGATGCTGGTTACCTCAGCCTCAGGCTAAATGACAGCTCATCAAGATGAGTGACTAGTGTTAGGGCAGGAACTTGACCAGCTGAGGGGAGGATGCATGCATGGAGGAGGGCGGACCTAACAATACACTTCCTGTCTCAAGAAGAGAAGATGCATATTGTAATATTTTCATGCCAATAAAATCTGGAAAATTAAATATTCAGTGTTTCCCCCATAATTGTATTCTTGTTAGGTTGTCTTAAACAGCATTTAAACCATGGAACACTAAAACTCCCTATTGAAATCCAGGAGAATTCAAATAATAATAAGAAGAAAACATTGATGCATACTTGTGTGGATTACGGTCAAAATGTTGCATTTAATCAGTTCTAGAACCAGTTATTCTACATGTGTAATCAAAAAACGGTATCATATCCATAATATTTGACTACTTTTGATAAAAGGCCAATTTCAGCCTCTAACCCTCACAATATTTTTTTACCTTAGAGTCAAGGATGCCCATTTAACAACTTCAGTCTGCACAATGGATATACAGGGACAGAGCATCACAATAAAGGAGCCAAAAAGTCAAAGCCAAAAATTTAATTTTAAGGCACGATTTAACATTGATTGCAATGGCTTATAACTAAATGTGATTACTATTGAATTCAACTTAATTTCAAGCTCGGTTTTCCCAATTCAATTTCAGTTTTTCTTAATTCAGATGGAGCTGGCACGGGGCCACTGTTGGCGGCCTTACCTTCTAGTCGATGATCATGGTCCCTTGTGCCCAGGTGTGTGCCTCAGGAAGTTGAATCTGAATTAAGAAAACTGAAATTGAATTGAAAAAATAATAAAATTCAATAATTACGTTCATTGTCAAGCAGTTGCATTCAATTTGTAAGTGTGCCTTATTCAATTTAAGAATTCAACAATTCTATATCAGCATGACAAATTCAGATTCATGCAATTCAAATACAGCTCTGCTGGCACTAATATCTTTCCATACATTACTCTTCATCTGACAAGATCGTACATTAAAATAATGTATCTGCCTCATACATATTAAGCAATAATCAATGCTGTGTGTGTAGTTCATATGATTGAAAGAGCTCAAACCATTTAAGATTGTTTGTCAAGTGCTCATATGAGATAAAACAACACAGTACTCTCTGGACAGTATGTTATACAGCAGATGAAGATGCACTACAGCTGGCTAAATCTATCTGCATTCCATCAGCTATCTGCATTAAAAAAAAAAAAAAAAAAGAATTAGAGCCATGCCAAAAATATGTTATATTTATCTTCCCTACTCTGTACAAATCCAGGAATTTCAAGTGGGAACATATGGGCAGATATTTCTCTTACTGTATTTGAGCCTGAGCCAAGCACTACTTTTTCTCTCTCAGCACCATCATTAATCATTACTGACCCTAGAGAAAGTAGGGTACTGAGATGAGGTCATGTGGCACTATGGGCTCGACTAGGGGTCAGTAATAATGATGACCATTGACTTTCTCTCAAACAACATCAGTGCATTTGACAGCTCTGCAAGCTTAACTGTAAGGCCATGTGCAACTTTGGTTAGGCTGCACAAGAAAAGGGATTTGAAAAACAACATGATGTGATACATGTCTAGTAACTGAGACTTCTACTTCTTCTACTTCTACTTCTCAGGACTACACTGAATTTTTTGGAGGTTGGCCCATTGGTCCTTACCCAATATGTGACAAGGGGATCAGCACCAAAATGGTCTCTGTGTTTACTTCCAAAGTATGAAGATAGACCTTTTAGTAATCCAAAGTTGGCATTGTTTCTTATCCTATGGGCTTTAGATCCCTAACTTCTGAAAACAAAATCTCAATCTTCGTCATTAGTGAAGTCCATTATGAATCAGCAGCGCAAAAAATTATAGCTGTCTGGCTAACTTTGCACACTTCCTATATAAACAAAACAAGTTATGCTCGCAGTGTCACGGGAAGAGAGATTTCTTGCCATTGAAAGTAGTTCCAAAGAGTGCATTCTTTTATGTCTATAATCATCATATCAAGGACCCCTAATTTAGTCCACATTAGAGCCACGGACCCCCATTTGATGAGATTTTGTCTCTCAAACCCAAATCTGAGAATATTTTTATTGTTAGATATGATTTTGTCCAGAATTCCATGACTATCTGTATTGTAGTTAGAGAGATAACAGTGAAACTATAATCAAAATAGTCATTCTTCTATATTCTCTAATTGTGTTAACTTCTTATAAATGAAGTAATGGTGAAGTTTAACTTTTCATCAATTTGCTGGGGACCCCCTGGAACCCCCTCAAGGACCCCTGGTGGTCCCCGGACCCCACGTTGAGAACCACTGCCCTAAGCAAGCTTGGCAAGTTTAGATGTGTGTCATTAAAATTAACTAACCATCCAGCCTAAGCACTGCTACAAGTTCTCATTTTATCACTTTTAGGATAATCCTATGATTACTTAACATGCTATGCTAAAGCGTTAGCGTGCACACTGGACACAGCTATCTACTGGAGACAGAGACCAAGATTTTGGTACCAATCCTTTCATCATATTGGGTAAGGTTACATTTACCTTAAACTCCAATGACCCTAGAATTGTACGCACACATATAACACCTGCTCTCATAAACAAAATGGATGCTAATGCATCTCCGCTCTGCTGTAAGTGTGACTCTGAGACCGGCAATTACATTCAGTGTTTCTGGTCATGTGTGAAGCTTCAAAGCTATTGGTCTGGTATTGTGGATGAACTGTGTGTTATTTTTGGTGTTCCAATATGGTTAGTCCCTATGTGCCTCCTACTTGGTCTTCCAGAGGGTCATATTATAAATATCAAACACAAGAGGTTATTCAATTTATTGACTTTTGCCGCTAGGAAGGATATTTTGCTATTTTGGATCAAGGATGCTGCTCCAACAAAAAAGTCGTAGCACAATCTTATAATGGAGTGTATTCCCAATGAATACATCTCATGTATGCTTCATTCCTCAGTGGACGCTTTCTATAAAGTTTGGGACCCTTACTTAGAATATGTTGGACCTACGCTGTCATCTTCCATATTACAAGGGTTTCCTCAATCGGCCTAGCCTGTCTCTGTACCTTCCTCACTGCAAACCAGTTTTCCTGTAATGTTGCTATTTGTTTATATATTTATCTATCTGATGTTGCCTTTCTTTGTTGTAGGGGGTGGTGAGGGTTGGGGAGGGATATAATGTCCACTATTTTTATTTTTATTTCTTATTTTTACCTACTCATTTTATTTGTCATGACATGTCTGAGCTGTTTTGTTCTGTGTTGTATATGCAATAAATATATTCATAAAAAAAAAAAAAAAAAAAAAAAACTCCAATGACCCAGTGTCCCAATCCACGCCAAAAAGTTATTTTAGTTGCCTAACCTTAACCCTAAACTTGACCTAAGTTGTTTTACTTACCTAAACTTAACTGTTAGCTAACTTTTTCACGTGACAAACAGGTGAAAATGGTGTTTCTATCGTCACATTATCCTTTTGGGGCGGAGGAACATACTGTATATCTTCACATTATCCGTATCCACAACATGTAATCTGCGTTTCTGAGTTCACGCTCATTACTTTTCATATGTGCTCATTAATTTTTTTGAGTCCTTGTAGGGAGTCATTCCTATGTTCCCAGGGTCCTATGTTCCCCAGTTCTACATATGTGCTCTCCCAGGGTCCTATGTTCCCAGGGTCCTATGTTCCCAAGGTCCTATGTTCCCAAGGTCCTATGTTGCCAGGGTCCTATGTTACCAGGGTCCTATGTTCCCCAGCTCTATATAGCACATAATGGGAACCTGAAAAAGATGTTCCCCAACTCTGTATTTGCTTAATATGGTTAGTTAGGGTTAGGGTTAGGGTTAGGTTGGTTGGGAGTCTAGGAGGAGGACATTCCGAGAAGAAATCCCTGGTATGGGCCTTTCAACTCGTGTGCCGGAGCCTAGGAGGAGGACATTCCGAGATGAAATCCCTGGTATGGGCCTTTCAACTCGTTAGGGTTAGGGTTAGGGTTAAACATAGGACCCTGGAAATATAGGACCCTGGGAGAGCACATATGAAGAACTTGGGAACATAGGACCCTGGGAACATAGGACCCATTGTCATGGTCCCATTATGTGCCATAAAAATCTGGGGAACATAGGACCCTGGGAACATAGGACCCTGGAAACATGGATACACTCCCCTGTGTAGGATACCCTTCTCATTCTCTTTTTCTTAATATGTCTCTTCCTGTATCCCCCCTCTCTGTTTTGTCTCCCCCTCCCTCGTCTTTTTCTGTCGTTGTACCTACAGAGAGTTAAAGCCCAGCCCTCCGACCATCAGGAGAGTCAACCAGACAGCAGGAATCCCCTCCTCTACAACACTTCAAAAGATCATCTACAACTGTCAAACTACTAACCCTTTTGGAAATCTGTGCCTTCAACCAACTCCACTCCGTGATATTTTTGAAGCAGTTGAACTTTTCTTTTCTTTCTTTACGTTTTTTTTATTTTACATTTTTGGGCAGGACTCTGAGAAACGGTTCAGTGCAAAGCCCCATCTGACCAGCCAGAGGACCTGCCTGGACGCTGGGGGGCCGGGGGATTGTGCTGCTCTCTCGCTTTCTCTCGCTCTCTGGACGAAAAAATAAAAAATAAAAAATCGAACCAGGACATGCAACTTTTGATCATTTCAAACGTCCTAACTTCTGTGTTTTTCAATTTCTACAACTTGTGTTAGTGATTTACTTCATATTGGAAGAAATCCCTCGCTGTGCAATATCAGTCGATATTTGTGTGAAGTTGTCATGTGGATGTAGACTTTGGATAACTTTGCTCATTTTGTTTATTTTTGTAATGATGTTTTCCTGATTTCTATTTTTCTAAAATGATAATGGTCTCAGACAGATGGCAAAAAAAAAACATATATACATCTTCATCTGAGCACACAAGGAGGAGGGGACACTTGGTTGTAAAAGACAATGTGTCATAGTTTCATTTTCCTCAACTTGCAGCCCCTCCTACCCTAATCAGGGCCAAAGCCATAGCCTATCTCAGATACAATGCACAGGGGGTGTTACACAGCTAGCAAACACACCGATGTCCCTAACAGCAAGGACTAAGACGGTTTCTAGGTCTCAAAGTTTTGGGTTGAGACCACAGGCACCTCTTGGAAGCTCCTTTTAAAACAAGGCGTTGGATTTGAGCGATATTTTGGTTTCTATGTCAGGGGCTGAAATCTGAAGTAGTTAGTTATTCTCTACCTTTGTGTGGCCTGTTCTTCTTGCTGAACGTCAAGTTATTTTGTACTTCTTCCTACATATCAAGGAACTAAGTGGCATGAGTATGTGTGCGAGTGAGTCAATGAGTGAGTGCGCTTGCTGGAATGGAGGATAAATAATTAGACTGTTTATTGTTTCAATCCTGTTTCTGCAAATTGTGAAGTGTGTTATCTGTATCCTTAAAGCTGCTATCCCCGTACTGTGTAGATTGGAGATGTCCAGCCTTATCCCTGAAAGTTTTCAGTCCTACAAAATATCCTCCATTATCTCTCCATATACCTCACACACTTCTTTCTCTAGGTTCATCAGATGCAGTCTGGTTGATCCTCACAGTTGGACTATAGAGTTGAAATCATTCCATGCGCCAGTGGCACACAAATGTGCTTGTTTCAATCAAATCCACACCGCAGCATTTTTTGACATTTTGACATATTTCTTGAAGAACAACTGTTTTTAGGGATACCTGCAAAGTGTAACTGTAAAAGAAAATGCATGGTTTTGATTGAATCCAGCCCTACATTCATGTTCACCCAGGGATGTTGTGTTATGCCAACAGTAATCAAGGTAGTTTTCCCTGTGAGAAGTCAATAGAGTATGCTGCCTGTGAGTGTGAATCATCTGTGAAGCTGCCTCCATCCATTAAGTACCTTTATTGACGTCGTTTCCCAAAACAACGCTGCCAAATTGGTCTGAAGCCAAATTTCTGATGTTCTCTGTGTATAACTGGTTTAAGTGTTTCACATGTTAAACCTCATCCCTTTAATGTTACATTGTGTTTTTAACAAAAATCCTATTTGTTAAATTGTTAATATATGCAGAAGAGTTATGAAATAAACTGAAACAATTAAAAATGTGGTTGTTTGCGGTTGATTGAGAAGCAATGAGGTAGGCAGCACTACATTTCTTTGCCACTTGATGGTGCCATTTACCACATTTTGGCATCTTGGTAACACTTTACAATAAGGGTACATTAATTAAAGGTTAGTTAATGCTTAATAAGCATTAACTAACCCTTAATTAATAGTTAACTAATGTGTCTGGTAATCATTTACTGATGGTGTTCATGTTAACTAAGGTATTAATTTATACATTATTTAATAGTCATCTTTATAAACTATTAAATAATGTATAAATTAATACCTTAGTTAACATGAACACCATTAGTAAATTACACATTAGTTAACTGTTAAGTAAGGGTTAGTTAATGCTTATTAAGCTTTAACTAACCCTTATTAAACATGAACTAACCCTTAACGTAGTGTACCCTTATTGTAAAGTGTTACCGAAGTCTTATACATGAATGTCAAATTTGTAAAGTCTCCACATCTTAGCTGAAGTGATCTTGTACTTTTTATCATTATTATGGAGAGCACAGGCAAAGCAAAAGTCATTAAAGAAAGAAGAAATTCAAGAAATTTATTTGGAAGATATAAAACTCACATCAGAGAGCATTCAGGACTAATGCTCCCTCTAAGCTAAGTTCCAAGCAAAACATATTTTTTAAAATGTGAAATCATGTCATATAATTTGTAACGGCAATTGCTCTTTTTTGCATTCCTGTATGGATTGGCCTAACTTTCTTAGCTGCTAAACAGCACCCTCAAGTGGCGATGAAATTGAATTGCAGGCAAAAAGTCAATGGCCCTCATTCTACAAGATATCATGGAAATGATCCTAAGACACTTGCAAGTCTGATTCATGAAACTTTCTCACACCAACAAAATGAGCTCAGATTAGATTACTAAATCAGATGCAGCCATTGATTGAGCACTGTGTGCAAAGAATTGACTATTTACATATGACACACCCAGAATTATTTGCATTTGGCGATTCTTGGCCTGTAAAAACGAAGGCTTGGCACAACAGGTACTTGAGTTCCCCTGGTTCTGCCATGGTTACTGGGCTTCACCATAGGCACTGGGCAAAGCACACAGGGTCCAATCATCCAATTATGCTTCGTGCCTCCATAAAGACCCTATGTATCTTCCAAAACTATTTATTCATAATTTTGATACAAAACTCCCACACTAAACATTGGATATTACATGTGGCAAGAAAAAATACTATGCCATTATTCTTTGTCACAGATAGCATGAGGAAGTTCTTTACTATTGTGCAATTCCAATCGCTTTCCATGGCCAACAACTGAGATACTATAGCACTAAAAATGAGAACCTCCAGTGAGAATAAAGTAAACTCTTGAGCTGTATCCACAACATCCAAGGCATTCTAAATCCAATAAGGATACAGCTTAAGAGTTTGCTTTCTTTCTCACTGGAGGTTCTTATTCTTAGTGCTAGTTGTTTTCTACAAATCTGACTTTACTTTTATGCCACAGGAGCATCAAGTGTTGCTTCTGTCTGCCTCACAAGTATATAGTTCTTTGAAATTTGTTGCTGCAATCTAACAGTCAGTTGCTAAATCAAAAAAGGAGGACTTACAAGGCATTCTTCAGGCAAAAATGTAGCCTTGATTTCTAGTTCAAAAGAACATATTCAAAACAACTCCGAGGCATTTTGGCCATGCTGTGGCCTTAATCAGAGAGTCAGACACCAAACTGTATGAAGAGCATGATGGTAGACAGGCAAAGGCCCATTTCAAATGTACACACAGAAAAAAATAGGTGCTGAAAAAGGTTCTTGGGAGTGATGCCATAGAAGAACCATTTCTGGTTCCACAAAGAATGTTCTTTAATGAACCATTTTTGCACTAGACTCCTGCATTGTGTTTTTATCTGTCCTTCTAGCCTCATTTGCAATTGCACAATATAGAGGGGTTTGGTTATTTTCCACATTTACACCATCACCCACCATCCAATAGCCTAACTAAGAATTAAGAACTTTTTAATAGCCTATCCCAAAGAACCTTATATGGTTCTTTGAAACCATATATTTCTTAAAAGGTTCTTGAAAGGTTTTTTGTGGATCCAGAAATAGTTCTTCTTTGGCATCACTCTGAAGAACTTTTCAGTTCCAGTTCGCACTTTTATTTTTCTGTGTGTAGCTCAACACTGACATGACCTGAAAACAAAGCAAAGTATATACAACACTGTGAAATGCTCTGGTAAACCACAGGATATAGAACACACAAAAAGTTTCCATCCCAACAAGTTAAACGAAAATATCCCATTTGGACAGTATCAAAGAATACAGAGAACATCTGATGATGACAATGATTTTAATTTAAAGTCAAATGAGCTGAAGGCTTGATTCTTGAACAAAGGATACAACAGTCAGATTTTGCAAAATGCAAAAAAAATGCTCAAGGCCAAATTACAACAGAAGGATCTTTTAACAAGGACACCACAAGAGATTTCAGATAAAACATATTCCATATTTTGCTACCAAATACAGAACAGAGATTCACAAGATCAAACACATTAAAATTACAATGAAATGAAAATGACTTTTTCACCTTGTTTGCTAATTCTCCATGTTATCACATATTCCTATTTAATGGCAAAAATGTTAAAGATTTTTTTTATTTTCACATATTTTTAGATCTCAATCTCATTACTTTTACTGTGTATTTTTAAATATAAAGCGTACATAAAATTTCCAATCAATTATACATCACAGACTTTTGAGCCCCCACCCTGGCCCCCCTCCGCCCCTCCCATCGCATAAAACCTGATACTTCACAACTTTCAAATGACAGAGTGACAACATCTTACGAAGGTGAAAACACAATGGTTGCGTACCAGTTGCTGAATTTACTCATTTTGAAAAAACTGGGGTTTGTAAAGCTCAAGATTATGAGCAAAGCCTTTCATAGTGGATTGCTATAGATTCACTGCCTTTCTTTCTACGTTTGTTCTGGTCCAACCCGCCCACTTTTGAACAGTCACTGCTTGTGAAAAAGCTGAAGAATTATCCAAAGTGAGCCTTCATTACAAGATAGTTTTACAAATCCACCTACTATCACTTTGAGGAGATGCCCCACTCTTAAGTGACAAATTAGTCCACATCTATTTCTCACCAGCATCACAAAACACCTGGCTGGATAAAGGTAAACCCATGGCTTTTTAAAATGTGTTCAGTGCAACCACCGTGTTAATGTGGTGTAAGGGAAGTGATTTACCAATATGAGATGGGTCTCTAACTTTTGCAGCATTTGGAACCTTATTTTTTAAGGTTAAGTGTTTTGGAAAGTGTTAGTGGACCATTTTCAGAGGGGCCTAAGTACATGTGCAGTAGTATTGGGGCAAGTAAAATTTCTTAGTACTTGCCTGGGCCAGATAATTTCTCCATTGATAACTTCTTAATAAACTCTTAAGATTTCCTCAGTTGTTATTTGCGTGTTAATAATTTAATGTGTGTAAGTTTCCTCGTTTTACGAACTAACAACTGCCACCATATTTATCAAATGTTCGGAGGCACATGGTTTTGATCGTATCCACGTGCATATGTTGATGAATCCCAATCATTGGAAGCACGTTCATGGGACCTTAATTATCATGAATTAATATAGTGGCACCACCTCAGAAAAGCCATATTAGGCAAAGCAGCACACCCACATTCATAATCTTCCAGACCAAACTGGCATTGAAGAAAGTAAAAAAAAGGAAGAACTGCATTTTCTGCTGAGTTCCCAGCTCCTACCTGGGTCCCACTGCCTGGTGTGTTACCATTGCCTAGTGTCATCCCACTGCCTACTGTAGTCCCACTGCTTACTGAGGTCCCACTGCCTACCGGGGGCCCACTACCTACAGAAGTCCTACTGCTTACTGGAGTCACCATCGGGCCTGAAAAGCAAGAACTGCTTTTTGGGGTCCCACTGCTGACGTCCCACCTCCTACTGGGGTCCCACTGCCTGCTGGAGTCCGACCGCCTATTGGTGTCCCACTCCCTACTGGGGTTCCACTGCCTATTGGAGTCCCACTATTGCCTACTGGGGTCCCACTACTGCCTACTGGGGTCCCACTGCTTACTGGAGTCCCACTGCTTACTGGAGTCCCACTGCTTACTGGGGTTCCACTGCCTAATTGGGTCCAACTGCTTACTGGAGTCCCACTGCTTACTGGGGTTCCACTGCCTATTGGTGTCCCATTCCCTACTGGGGTTCCATTGCCTATTGGAGTCGCACTACTGCCTACTGGGGTCCCACTACTGCCTACTGGGGTCCCACTGCTTACTGGAGTCCCACTGCTTACTGGGGTTCCACTGCCTAATGGGGTCCAACTGCCTACTGGAGTCCCACTGTTTACTGGAGTCCTACTTGCTACTGAGGTCCCACTGCCTACTGGGTTCCTTGGAGCATTTCTAAGTTTAGATTAATGGATTAAATGGCAATATAATCAGCAGCTTGAACGATAGTAAAATTATCATTAGTTGCAGCCTAGTGCAACACTTGCCTCATTGATCATGGAGAGCAAAGAAGGATCCTCCTTGACAATAAATGGCAGGAGAAATATAGATGCTTCACCATCTGGCCCACAGTTCAATTCCAATTTCACACATACACCCACAATAAGTTACCATTTCACTCCACATTGGCTTGGCATTCTATCACAGACTTCAGGCAGAGATCCTTCAGCTTGCTGTTGTTTGCCATATCAACCAGCTGACTTGACATCTTGTCTAAACTTGTCATGAGTTGGCTTTCAGTATCCGATTTAAGAAGTACTGATGCCTCCTCAAGCAGCGAAAAGAAAACAAATATGCATACAAATGATTTCTTAGGCAATGCTCCACACAGAAATTTTGATCCATTACATCCAGCTACAGTACAGACTGAATATCAAGCACAGTAATAATTACTTGCAGGTAATTGCATGACATTTCTACATGCTACCAATACTCACCACCCCTCCAGTCTCTCTCATTAGGCAGAAGTCCTCTGTCATGAGATGTCACATTAGTAAGGAAAATGGACAACCTGACATTAATATGCAGTGGAAATGTGTTTGAATTTAAGATAAAGAGCATGACAGAGCAATTTCTGTGTGTAATACATCTTCAATATCATGTGCCAAATCAATGTAAACCACTTTGTCCTACCATTAGTTGAACTTTTGAGAAACACAAAGATCTAAAGCGACACAGAATAAAAACTAAAAGTTATTATTTTCAGCTAAATTCAACTATTCAGACAACCTGCCAAGATTATGTGAAATTCAGCAGAAATGTGACAAATTTTAGTTTGCTCTTTTGGCATTTGCTTTATTATTTCATTATGCTGATGAACACTTCTGTCATCCTCACTGTCATCATTTGTATCTCCTATACAAACAGACAAACTTTTGAACAGACAAAAGCTGAAAAGAGCATGAAATTGCTTCCTCTGTTTGGTGCCAGAGATAAAGAGAGAAAACCAAATGAAAGCAAATCAATACATTTTATTATGTAGTGTAATGGAAAGTCAATGGGGAATCAGCGCAGTAAGAACAGCACATTTTGAAGACAAACTGAGAGCTTAATTCAAAATTCCCCAACTGGATGAGGCACAGCATGCAAGGTACTGCTTGTTTTGCAAAAGGAAAGTAATTATGTCACACACATCTATTTATATTGGTTATTAATGTGATAATTCCACTGCTACAGATGGAGATTGTCAACAGTGCTCATGTATTTGATCACTGGGGAATCCAACACCATGCCATCCACAAACTCTCACTAAAATGTAATACAACTTATAGCAAAGAAACATGTCTTTAACAACATACATGTTACACCATCAAATAATCACCATATTACTCACAATCAAGAACATAAGTAAGAGATTTCCCTCGAGAAGTCATTCTTCTCCTTTTAAGGCCCAAAATCACCCCTCACGATGGGATAGATGATACCTTTTCTGAATCCTTACAGTCCTGTGAGTATTCCAGTTTTTGATGTTTGTGTCTGTGATGTTCCTAGATGTCACAGTGCTCAAATAAAGACCATAGTTTAGGTGAAAATTGTGGAAAAATGAATGTCACTGACACTTTGAAGAGCCCATGTGACCTCTTTATTTGTCAGACAGACTCACAACTGGGCTTGAATGAAAGCTAAGAAGCTACCCTTTAAAATGATATCAAACATATTCTCATCAAACATGAATAAAGGTCCTGAAAATGAGCCTAAAATAGGATATGCATCAGTGCCTACAATCCAATTTATTGTAGGGGGTGGTTAACTTCATGAGCTGATTACTGTGACAAAGGCACCATTCAGCAATGGTTATCATACCAAAATATCATCTACGGACATATACATTTTCAAAATCTTAGATTAGAATTTGCCACCTTGAGTGGTACCGACAAGTGAAATTCTGGGCTTTGGCCCATGGACTAAAAGTTTGTGTGCCTATATCAGCAGACAAAAGAAGAGGCAAACCATTCATTATTGGCCCAATCAAACAACATGGGGACACTGGAGAGCTCATTTCCAGTTTAGACATAACCCCCCTGCCAATTTTTCCAAAACTTACAGTGGTACAGTGGTAGAAGGGCAGCTCCAATTGCCACTGTTGAATAGATATAACAGATCTTATTGGCCATGTGCTGTTGCAATATTCGGCTAAAATGCTCAAAATTGGCAAGAATTTGAACAGGCAGATCTCATGTCCCATTTCAGGTTCAGTCATGAAAATGTGTGCATCTCCTAATGTGAAACAAGTTGGTAATGGGGCATGGAAAGGGGCATTACTTTAGCTAAAACTTCAACATGTGGAACTGTCATATCTTGACAATTGCATAGCGTTGGCGGAGGTATGTGCTCTACTGACTGCTATCTAGTTTCATCAGAATTTATACATTCCTGAAAGCAATAGATTGGCTATAAAAAGTGGTCACCGCCCTTGGAGTGGAAATTCAAGACATTTATGTGAAAGTATAAAATTCCAATCTCTCACTTGCTCTAAGAGTTCGCCATCTAACAAGACCTCGGTACATTGTTTCTGAGCCAAAATGTCAAGAAATGTCCGTACACTGGCCCTGGGGTGTCTATACAAATCAACAATGTAACAACACTGGAAAATATACAGACAAAAACCTTTCATGGTAGAAATGATTTGCTCTGGTGCGGTAAGATCAGATGTTAAAGATGGTAAATCTTGCCGTTCAAACAAAACTGCTTGCAGAGGATCCTGAATCATGCCAAAATATTGCCTCATGAGTTGAACGTTCCCCTCTGCAGACTGCTGCTTTTAAATGGTGAGTGTGATTATCTCAGTACATTGAGCAGACCATAATAAGGCAACATAATAACCATCGAATTTCATGCCTGGTGTATTAAATGAGCCTTACATTCTGTGTTTATCCTCTCCCGCCTGCAGACGCTGTTCTTGGCAATGAAGAGGCGCCCCGCAGTTGGGAGGAGGTCTGGGGACAAACGCAGTATACTTCCACTGCACATCCATACCCAGCAGGGATGACATACGACCACAGGATGGCAGTGTTTACCCTTATTACTGAGCCAAATGAGCAATGAGTCCATGATGCTGTTTACCTCACTTGGACCGTGTGAGTCATCTGAGCATCCCAGTCCGACCTCAAGCGACCTTTATGATGTTATTCCTCCATACTACGTATATTCTATACCAGTGATTCTCAACCTTTTTCATATCAAGGACCCCTAATTTAGTCCACATTAGGGCCATGGACCCCCATATGATCTGATTTTGTCTCTTGGACCCAAATCTGAGAATATTTTTACTGTCAGACATGATTTTGTCCAGAATTCCATGTCTGTCTGTATTGTGGGTAGAGAGATAACAGTGAAACTATGATCAAAACAGTCATTCTTCTACATTCTCTAATTGTGTTAACTTCTTGTAAATGAAATAATGAAGTTTTACAATTTATCAATTTGCTGGGGACCCCCTGGAACCCCCTCAAGGACCCCTGGTGGTCCCCGGACCCCATGTTGAGAACCACTGTTCTATACTGTGAGACAAGTCAGATTGGGGCGAAATGTGAATTCAGCAATATGTTTGACAGACTATGTATTTGCATGTTCTCTCCATGTTCTACTGGGTTTCGCCCTGCCAGTCTGGATCTGGATTTGAGACTCTAAATTGCCTATAGCTATGAATGGGAGTCTATCTGTGTTCGTCCTGATGAACTGGAGACCTGTCCAGAGTGTCTCAATGCATGCTGGGATAGACTCCACCCCCCCCCCCCCACCCCCACCCCCCCACACCACCCCCCACAACCCCCGTGACCCAAAAAGGAGTGAGCAAGTAGAGAAAATGAATGATGGCTAGATGGTGAGATAAAGATACTGTGTTACTGCACTGGATTGACACATTGCCACCTCATACATTGTGCAGTGTAAAATAAGGTTTATGGTATCTTCCATCAGCACCTGCAGCTCCAGGAGGATGGATCCATCGACCGAGAGGACTGCTGCCTGAAATGGTCTAGCCTGGTCTCATGAAATTTCATGAAATGAGTGCAATGTCTTCAAATGCAAATGGATGGGGCTTTACCTCCAACTCCAACCACCCGGTTTTAATTCCCAACTCATGATGAGAAGTTTTCTACTGTGAAGTTTTTATTTTCATACAAGGTGACTTTTGAATGAATTATGTACATTATCTTTATTTTTTATCTTATTACCTTATTATCTTATTACCTCTTCTCTTTATTATCTTCTGTACTTATTTTTCCCTGGTACTGTTCTGCCAGTTTCGGCACCTGAATTTCCCCAAGGGGATCAATGAAGTGATATCTTATCTTATGACCAAAACCTTACCCTAACATCAACCAAAGTCTTAGTTGCCTACACCCAAGCCTAAGCTTAAATCTAAACTCAACCAAAAATTGTTTACCCACCTAAACTCAGTGGTGGAAAGTAACTAAGTACATTTACTCAAGTACTGTACTTAAGTACAATTTTGAGATACTTGTACTTTACTTGAGTATTTCCATTTCATGCTACTTTATACTTCCACTCCACTACATTTAAGAGGGAAATATTGTACTTTCTACTCCACTACATTTATTTGACAGCTTTAGTTACTTTTCAGATGGAGATTTGACACAATGGATAATATAACAAGCTTTTAAAATACAACACATTGTTAAAGATGAAACCAGTGATTTCCAACCTTTTTGGCTTTTGACGTCTTACAAAAAGCAGTGTGTAGTCGGGGTCACATTTCAGATGTCTATGAGTTGTTAACAGCTCCACCAAATAGTGATTTTTCCCTCTAAACCTCACATGGTTTCATTTCAATAAATTTTCAAATGATCCAATATTTCAGCAAAACTCAAAGATTAGAGAAAAAGTCCAAAAACTGAAAACAGATTTGTGTATCAGAACTTTGTTTTTTCTTCTTTCCTCTCCCATTAATCATCTCACGACCCCTCAGATTTATCTGGTGACCCTTTGGAGGGGCCCGACCCCTAGGTTGGGAACCACTGGACTAAACTAGCTAACTGTATATAAAGTAGTTCAAACTAGCTCCACCTCCAGCAGCTACAACAGTAACATGCTGCTTACACACTGATGCTTCAGTATTAATAATCTAATGATGTCATATATAATAAAACCACTACTTTTACTTTAATACTTTAACTCCATTTTGCTGCTAATACTTATGTACTTTTACTTAAGTAGGATTTTTCATGCAGGACTTTTACTTGTAATGGAGTATTTTTACATTGCTGTATTGGTACTTTTACTTAAGTAAAGGATCAGAGTACTTCTTCCACCATTGGCTAAACTTAATCGCTATCTTGTATTCTTGTCGTACCTATTGTTGCTGTTGTGATTTGATGTTGTTGTCCTGTTATGTGTTTGATGCTGCTATTTGACCCTGTCTTGGCTAGGTCTCACTTGTAAAAGAGGTTTTAATCTCAATGTGACTTCCTAGTTAAATAAAGGTTACATATATATATATATATATATATATATATAACCTTTTCATGTGACGAAAAGGTGAAAATGGCATGTCCAACAACTGGAGTAATGCAATCTTCACATTATTCGTGGCCACAATACCTAATGTGCATTTCAGAGGTCATGCGCATTTCATGAAATTCTGCGAGATTGTGTTGAAATGGGATATACAACAGGGAGGAGGAGGCAGATGTGGAAGAAGAGCCATGGATGAGTCTCTCCTCTCTTGGTCATCAATCAGCTCTGTACCCGACATCCTCGTGCTTGACGGGTGTGTATAATCAGTTTAACTCTTTCTCTGTAGGGAATACTAATCATTCATTCCTGAGCTGGGATGTTCTCAATGAGCGGCAGCTCCAGCAGATTTACGCACGCTCCTCTATTGGCTCCGAATAAAACCTCGGCCTCTAGCTGCAGCGTATTTAGTCTCTGCTCATTTCTGCTGAGCCCCCCTCTCTCTTGTTCATTGTCTTTAAAATTGTCGGCGGTGATTAACGGCTGCCCCGCGACTCTAGCCGGGGCTGCAGGACTTGGCACTTCTGTTCCCTCGGTAATCAGGGATGCCGTGACACTGTCTCATAGATCTGCAGCCACTCAGCCCCCTTTACCACGGAGAGTGATTTAGGGAGTTGATTAGATGAGTTAATTCATTTTCACGAGTGACAAGATGGCAAGAGGCAACAGATGACATACACCATCGTAAAAAATGGGTGTGAGAGCAGGGTTTCACTTTTGGAAATTGAAATTTTTCATCTCGAGCTTCCCCGTCGAAAAGCCACTTGATTCTTGCCAATTATCTCCGATTGTATACTTTGTATGTTGCCTGTCTTTCTATCTATTTCTTCTGTCTGTCTATCTTTGCATTTGCCACCTAATTGTCCCCCACCAAAGGGGGGACTATGGATCGGTCTCCGTCCGTTAGTTCGTTCGTTAGTTAGTCACACTGTAACGTTGACTTTGTGCTGCTAGGCGGCGGCATTGACAATGAATGGGGACTCAGTGGTAAAGCAGGTCATACAGTTAAAGTTATCATACAATGTGGGGGACAATGAATGGGGACTCAGTGGTAAAGCAATACAGTTAATGTTATCATAGGTAACATAATAGTCTACACACACTACACACATTTCAAGATATAACTTGTAAGCCTAATTCTGAGCAGAGTAGGCAAGGTGGAACTACATCACTGGTGAGGGACAACATTACTATTTGCTTGTTTATCCTTGACTCCAATGAGCACCTTTTTCTTGTCAAACAGACTTATTGTTTGGAGAAGCATAACGCACCCTGGTATCTCCTCTCAAACTAATGTTTCATGTCCATCTCTCCGATTGAAAGGCATATAATCCATGGAAATTGCCCAACACTACAGTTTGTGCCTTATGTTACTATACCCATGGGGAAAATGGCAATTGCAATGACTCATCCCATATCCCATATTTTATATTTTTCTGTATAACACAGCCTTGTAACAGAGGCTGAAATCTTTTTGAAAAATGTGAATAATTTCTATATCCACTATAGGCCACCCTAAATACAAAAAATCATTTGCATCTCTTCTTTCTACGTTTTTCTTTGTCATTGTATTTTAGCGCTGTTTTATATAAACTTGACCTGATGTTATTTCCACATGAAACAGTGGAATCCACTCGAGGACCTTTTTATTGGTTTCTGGGGAAAAATAGGTAAGGCCTTGTGATTGCAAGGAACACCCTGCATAAAGCAGGCCATCTCTTTTCGGTTCCACTCATTCTGAGAGCTGATTATCATAGGGTGTCTTGAAGAGTGATGCTTTATCTCACAGCAGCAGATGCCCAAGCTGGTAGACAAGTGATTTCCAGCAAGGCTCGTCTAGCTGTATCTTTTAGTCGTTTCCTCTCCATCCCTCCCCTCTTCCTTTTCTGTTTTTTCTCCGTGTCCCTCTCAGTGCCACGCCGGAGGAGGGGAAAAAAGGATTTGTGTGACTTGTGTTCAAGATCCCACTAACAGAGCTGCATAAGCATCACTCTATTATGCTTTCCGAATGCCATCACTGTCATGGGAAATGCCACATTCCCGCAATGATTTCCTCAGCTGGAAAGCTGTTGCATGGCATGTTCTTACTGTGAAAATGGAACTTGTAACAGCCAGGCTCTTTTAATGATGGTACCAAGTAGTAAGCCAGTGGTGGCCCAATGTTGGGCCGATATAAACTGTTGTGTCGGGCCAACAAAATTTTGTCTGGTGAACTCACTTGGCCAACTATTTGAGCCAATGTTAGAATTCGGCTTATAACTAACTGTGCTGGGACAATGTAGGTTCAGCAACTGAAATGTCTTTTTTATTACCTTTGATGTAAAAAAAAAAAAAAAAAAGTACAACATATGTCACACTGATAGGTTTTTTAAATTGCAACAATGACTCTTACAAACTTAACATTCACTCTTTGGATTCTATTTGGCAAAACAAATATTTATTGTTTATAATACTATATTGCACTATGCTACATGAAAACAAAACATAATGACATAACAAAATTACAATAATATTTCATAAAGGTACACCTGGGCTAAAAAAAAGTGAGTTACTGATACAATGAAGACTACATTTAAAAAGTGCATGTGGTTTCACAGAGTGGAGAAATTTAACAGTTGGAAGTCCATTTATGGTTTATTTATTCATTCATCCACTGTCCATTTATAGTGAGCATTTCTGGAGCCCAGCAGACTCTGGAAAGAGAGGGGAGGGGTGATTACATGTGGTTACAGGCAAATTTATATCTAATTTGTACAATTAATACTCGCCACTAATAGAATTAAGGGGGCAGTTTTGTTTGATCAGTATGGCCTGCCAACACCAAAACGAAAGACAAAGTAGTGTGAACTTAGATTCTGTGTTACAGTCGGTGCAGTGGAGCAATTTAAAATCCAAAATGAACAAAGCTGTAAAACCAGTCTAGCTCAGCCTCCTAGCGCAATCAAATTTGGTGGATAGGTTTCAGATCTTCTCCACTACTGAGACAAAAACAAAAAAATACACTAATAGGCCAGATGTTGGCGCTATCACAAGCAACCTTTTGGCTAATAACTGCTGAATCATAAGGCCTACAATTTTTGCTCAAAACGAATCCATTGCACATGCTGGTTTTCATTTCCACCATGATAGTTTTTCTGCCATTTTGAATTTTATGCAAAAGCTATTTTTCGCAATTTCTTCAAGGTTGATCCACTCTCAATAAAATTTAATTTTGCACACAGCATATATGGACTTCCTAGATTATGGCTACCCAGAGTAGTAGTACCCAGAGTTTTTATCTTTCTATTTTACTTGATTTGATTCTTTTAACGCAATGTATTTTGTTTGTTTTTTTATATGAATTTTATCTTTTTATCTGTCTTTTATCTGCCTTCTATTGATGTAAAGCACTTTGAGCTGCATGTTGTGTATGAAAGGTGCTATACAAATAAAGTTTATTATTATTATTATTATATTTTGACGATCCAAACTGTGGATTTTGACAGTGAAGACACAAACAGCAAGTGAAGTATAATTCCTGAACACTTGATGCTAGAGCTTGATGCTATGCTCCATACTGCCACCATCAGGCTAACCTTGCAATAGCAACTTTTAAAAAAATTCTCCTAAAAAATTGACTTTTACACACAGCATGATTGAGCTGCTTTCACCGATTTTTTTTTTTTGGCGTACTTCCTAAATGCTTCATGCATGCAAGATGACCATAAAACCAATGCACGCTTTGCCATTCATTCAAACACCATCAGCAAGTTCTTTGTGAAGCAGAACACATCAGATGAAACAAGCGTGAGCCAAGCTGAGCTATTTGCCACTTTCTATGGGGGTCAAGCATCATCACATTATCCCAGCTATGACTGGGGCAGTAGGCTGTCAGAAATAATGTTCTCTGACTCAATCACTGCTTCCAACGTGTCCGTGGGAGCACCAGAGCCAAGGCTTTGGTGCAAAACGTGTTGGCTCCTCATTCCCTCAGACCTGTTATGGATCAGAATGAGTCTGCACTTGTGTCTGCTGCTACTGATGCATCAAACAAGGGCAACATGAATCTTTTACAGCATGCTTTTACTCATCTCACGGGGCTTTCACACCAGAAGCGGCAATGCGCATATTTTGCGCGAGGTAGAACGCAAGCTGGAATCTCGGTAGGCTACAGAAACATATTTTCGCCTTTCCAGATGCACTAGCGGAGTCACCAGCAGTTTATTAAACAATTTCAACAGCCTATGGGTTAGTTTTCTGTAAATAGTCTGCTTGAAATGGTGTGGATAGTTTTACTATTGACATGAATAATGTGCTACATTAATGCTGTCAGGTCTTAACATCGTTCAAAGCAGCTGAAATAATTGACCAATGACGCTATCTAGGCTTCTTTCGAATATGTAAATAACGCAATATATTTTTTCTAACCTGGTATCCCCATCCTTTCGTATATTATCTACCATGGCTATGACTTTTTGGCCAGGTTCCAATATGTTTTTAATTTCATTTATTTTCCTTGGTGCTCCAGCGCCAACAAAACTTCCACCTCCTGTAAATGCTGGAATGCCATTGGACGCACGATACCAGTACCAATACCAGTACCCTGAAAGTGATACCGATACCAATAGAGTACTTCATTCGATACCTTTTTTTTTTACGTTTTGGTGGCATCTCGGCTCGCTGAACTGCCAACTCCGTCACATACACCGAGCTCGACTTCACCGCCACAGACTGTATGGGTTGTAGCTGCTGCGGCAGTGGGCCAATCACACGTCGCATTAAATCGAAGAACGCTTGCGGTGATTGGCTGCGAACAAAACCATACAAATAGTCATTTTTTTTCTAGATCTGTGTACAAAAAGTATCGAATGCAGGTATCGTTTGACTGGAGCGGTTTCGATACTACTTGGTTCTGGGTTATTTCGGTCGAAATAACCTTAAAGGTATCGAGTATCGATACCCAGCCCTAGTGCTCAGTGTTCAGTAGTATGTGGAAAGAGATCCAGAGCAGGCTGACCAATGACTTTATGGTTACAAAGTTACCAGAGCCCTCAGAAAGCTGGAGCCAATGCAGCAGGCTGTCTTTACCATAGATGCTGCCACATTGTGGAGTTCCAGGAGAAGCAGTTTGATTTTTCAGAGAGCTCAGTTAGCTCTGTGCCCCTTTCAGCCTGGATGCACCTCTGAAGGTGAATACATAATTGATCTTGCCTCTCATCTGCGCATGAAGGTGGAGAGGGCGACGCTCTTTTCTCTGAGGGGGTGCGTCCCGAATTGGAAGTCCCTCCCTCCACTGAAGCACAAAGACATACTTTCCTTCAGCGGCAGCCCAACAGCCACAAAAGCTCAAGAGATTGTTTGAGAAAGCCGAAGCAGCATATCTTTACTGTTACTCGGGAAAACATTTATGTGGAGAGCGCACAACAAGAGGACACCGTGGTCCAGATCTCATTTTTTTGTCCTGTATATTTGGAAATTGTCACTCAAATCGTGCTGGCCGAGCCGTGTTCACTACAGCGTAACGCAACCTTTAGCTTCCCAAGTATAGCAAGTCCGGGTGTGACGATTGACCGATTCAAATCGATGCACCAGGCTTAATGTCTAAGATACAGCTGCATCGATTCAAACAGCTTGAATCGGGCCAGAGCTGGGAGGGAATCACAGCTGAATCGATGCCGGCTCCTCTCTATCGGAAAAGCCCGATATGACAGATGTATCTTGTTTTTATTTCAGCGCCTAATAATGTGGTTTACTCCTTTGTGTGTGTTTCTCCCTCTCAGTTCATATGCTTGTCTCTGCCAGTGTTGTCAAACTCCTCTGTGCTTCTCTGCCCGTTGTCTTGTCAAGAAAGTCTACTGACGGAGAGGAAATAAATGCCGCACCAAGCATCAAAACACCACATCGCAAGTGTAGACCCGCTTTGGGTTTTATAAGAGAATACAAACATTTTCTGAAAGTGTGGCAACATGTAAAACGTGTTCCAAAGAAGAAAAAAAAAGGAAATTCCCGCACACACTTATCACCTCTGCATTGATTTATTAAAAAGAGTCAAAGTTTCAGTCACAAGGAGCTTTCTCAAGAAATATGAATCATAAAGTGACATAGTGCTTAAATACAGCCCATGATTGCATAATAGTCCACAGCTGTGTTGGAGGTGTGTCCATGATCCCACACAACAGCTGTCAAAACATACAATATCTATAATCGTACACATTCAAAATCCTTTTGATATTACTAACAAGCAAAACATTTTTTTCAGGTTAGTGGTATATATACATATATATATATAAGACATAGCCCAAGTCTACAGTATACAGCAGAAGGAAAATTGAACTGTTTTCACAATTTAATTGTGTCGTATCGCACCACAATCATACTGCATCAAGACAGGTCTGACTCGAATCACGTTGAATTGTTGGATGCTTAAAATGTATTTTTGGTCTCCTACCAAGATGCGTATTGAATTCATGGGCGGAAATTACGGGGGGGACTTCCTGGGAAAACTGAGTTGCCCCCCTCTATATATCATTGTAAACATAACTATATACTCTTCTTACTGCATGTAAAATGGCTGCCACTATGTAATTTTGTTTATAATTTTGGAAATAAATGAAAACTTCATTCATAAAAAAGACATAATTACAACAAACACTATGTTAAAATATTAAGTACGTTTCTGGCAGGCTTCATAGCGTTCTGGAGTTTTACACATTGACAGCAAAACATTAGAGATCTGCTTCTTCGGGAAAACTAAATCTAATTAGGCGTGTGTGTGTGTGTGTGTGTGTGTGTGTCTATTTGTCAGCCAGCCAGGTCAGTTAAAATGGCAGAGAAAAGAAAAACAGACATCCGATCATTTTTCAGTGCACCGAAACGGCAAGTAAGTAGAAAGACCCCAGTAAAATCAAAGGCAATTTGATAAAATCTTCATAAGAAAGGAATGAAGTGTTTATGGAAATGTTTCACAATGGACCTCTATATACATTTAATACAACAGTACTTTTGGCGGCACCTTTGGTGTCCCCTTCAGGAATTGCTCTTGAGAAATGTTTCTGTTTATTGCCCCCCCCAACAGTGAAATGAAATATCCCCCCTTGATTGAATTGGTCTCATAAGGACACCACTAATGGCAAGATAGCATCACTAAAAACCATGTCAACACACATTGTGTAAAAGGCTTCCAAAAAAGGCTGTAAAATGTACAAGTGTAGGTTTTTATGTAATTACAATGAATTTACCCAGTATACCTTCACTATATTATAGGTTAGCCAAAAAAGGTTCAAACCAAAAGGCTTTTGCAAAAATCTATTTTTTCTGTGCCAATAAAATCTAATTGTGTCTTTGTATTATGCAAATAAGGGTTTGATCACATAGGCTAGGCCTACTGATGGTTGACAGGGAGCCAATGGTTTCAGTTTTCAGGCATGTAACAAAGCAGTTGTGAGTAATTGGAGGAATATATTGGCGCAATCTAATAGAATAAATTACCTTCTAAAAGATTCCTCTGTTCATGTTAATTTATGAACCAGGCTCAAAATGCTCTATAGGCAGTAGCTCTTCAGGAGGCCTTCCTGGCAAAGCCCCACATTTAATTTTAACATAATAACCAGGCTGTTGTGATCACGGAAATTGCATGACAGCAAGTCATTTTTGCAGTTTCAGATGGACATAAATTACCCAAATCTATTGTAAAATTGCAAGAAATTGGTTTGAAATTGCCAATTTTCTTCTGGCTACAGCCCTGAGTATGTCTTCAGTTTAATGAAGAACATTTGGACGGCTGATTGCACCCCAAATGAAGAGGTGCTGGGATATCAATAAGCCGCAATGCTGTACAAGCCGACTGACAAACAACAAATTAGGACATTTGGGGGTGCATACATGTATTAATACAAGACTCTACAAATACAGTTCAATAGGGTTATACAAAATATCAAAAAGTAAGACTCTTAGCTGCCACTTTCTTCAGATGCTGTTGTATAAAGCTGAACCTTGAACACAGCAGGCCTGTAACAAATCACTACAAGTAAAAGCCCAACATATTGACCTGTAGCTTTGTGTCTGGGTGTCTTGCTCAAAAAGGTATAGGTCATGTATTAATTTCATTCAGCATACTGGTTCTCAACGTGGGGTCCAGGGACCACCAGGGGTCCTTGAGGGCATTCCAGGGGGTCCCCAGCATTATTTCATTTATAAGAACAATTATAGAATGTAGAAGAATGACTATTTTGATCATAGTTTCACTGTTATCTCTCTACCTACAATTCAGATAGTCATGAAATTCTGGACAAAATCATATTTAACAATAAAAAATATTCTCAGATTTGGGTCCAAGAGAGAAAATCTCATCAAATGGGGGTCCATGGCCCTAATGTAGACTAAATTAGGGGTCCTTGATATGAAAAAGGTTGAGAACCACTGTGTTAAGGAGATGATACCATAACTTGTCACATCTAAACACAACCTATTAGAGCACAATACATCAGCCTTAATATCACAAATTCTCTTGAAGTCCTCAATAAATTCCTGCATTAGAGGCACTGTCTTGATAACATTGCTGGTACTAATAAGATTGCATTTTTATAGCCTGCAGTATGCACCTGGGTCTTAATACTCGCAAAGGCCTGTATTGTCTGGTCTTACCAACTTTATAACCATTTTTTGTATGATTTTATTTTTGTTTCTTTATAGACACAAAACATGACATCTTATACAATACAATAATCACACACAAAACATCCTAACATAAATACAAAACATCCATACAAAACAAAATCCAACATTACTAGACTTATATCAGAACATATAAATCAACCTATTTGCTCAGTCCTACATATCTGCTATATTCCCAAATCATACCACCTATTCATTTTAACACCTCAGCTATCCAATACCTTTTCACACAGCCTCTTTTGCAAATTAACACATTATCTGTTCATTTTTATCACCTCTTTTATGGAATCCACCTGATTAATACTCTTTATTTCCTCTATAACTTTCTGCACACCTAATAAAAAAAACAAAAAACAAAAACAAAAAGCAACCTCCTAAGCAGTTACTAACTGTAACTATGAGTGCCCCTTAGCTACTGCCTTCATTATTCCATCCCATATAGCTTCAAATTGTGCTATTTTGTTATTTTCTATGGCTATTAGGGGTGTGCCATATCGTATCATTCATGATAATTTTTAATATGATAAAAAAAAAATCATATTGTGATAATGGCAATATTCCAACTTGTAATGACGTCACACCGTTACGCTGCGTACATTGGTTCAGCACAGCATCAGAATCTTTGGCAAGTTGTACTCCGTATGACAGAAAAAGCAAACACTGGAAAGATATTACCGAAGCCGTCACATTTTGTTTGGCTAAAGATATGATGCCAATCCAAACAGCTGAGAAGGAAGGCTTCAAACAGCTTATTAAAAAGCTGGACCCTGCTATTTATATTTTATACAGAATCTGAATCTCACTCTGAGTTCACTGTTGTTGTTTACAAATAAAGAACTGAGAGATAATTTTTGTTTAGTTTTTACTGAATATTTTAAGGCAAACTGTTACGTTTATGCTGACATATAAAACTATAACACATATTTTGTTGCAATTGTATGTTCTTGAAATTAATAATAAAATATTTTTCAGTATTTTGTCATATCGTCAAGAATATCGTTATCGCAGAAATACCCTGAAATATCGTGATATTATTTTAGGGCCGTATCGCCCACCCCTAATGGCTATTATCTTTTCTATATTTAAATAATAACCAACATTATAACCTGATAGTGCATCTGACTTAAAGTTGGATCAAAGTATAATGCTTATACAACTGACCCTGGTCTTAGCATGAAGGCCTCGAAAAGGTTTAACAATGAGGATGAGGCACTTTCCTTTCTGTTACAGGGCTGTCAGTTAAAACTCAAAATTACCCCCCAACTGCAGCTTATAAAAGCGACAGAGCGTTGGGTACTGGAAATAGCTGTGGGCTCATGCCGTGGGTCTTGGTGTCCCGGACGAGCCCCCCCAATTCATGTTATGCCCAATGTAGGGAAACTGGACACAGCTGAAATGAGTGTGACTCCCCACTTTCCCCAGCTCCCAAGGAAGACCAGAAAAACTGTGTAACATTCAAAAGTAGCAGGTTTATTCTCCGGTGTCTTTTTGCTTCAGGGTGGGCATATAGCCAAAACCAGGTCTAACTTACCTATCAAAAATAAAGAGAAACAAAAGAACATAGGTAACTAACCTAACTCCCTAAACCAAAACATGAGAAAACAGTACTTAAACAAAAATGCTACCCACCCCTACAGGCCTGGAGCTGCCACTGGAACAGGTATTTACAGATAACTCAGAGTCCCTAAATACTGCAACTGCGTACAAGTTACTGGAGTTTAGTTACAAAGTCAGCAGCTGCATCACAACATGGTCTGGCTGGTTGGGAGCAGGGAAGAAGAGAGAGCCCATGGTATCAGCTGTTCAGTGGTGGAAAGTAACTAAGTACATTTACTCAAGTACTGTACTTAAGTACAATTTTGAGGTACTTGTACTTTACTTGAATATTTCCATTTTATGCTACTTTGTACTTATACTCCACTCCACTTTTATATTTAAAACATTTGATCATCTTTATAAAATAACTATAAAATAGCATTATTATAGATTAGACTACCCAAAAGTATAGCTAAATTTGTTAAGACAACTTTAAAATGCTGCTTACATGTACATGTATGCCAATAAATCAGTATTAACATTCCAATAATTTATGAAAAATATAACTCTCTAAATTTTTAGAGAGTTTGCATAATGAGTATGTTTACTTTGATACTTTAAGTATATTTTGCTGCCAATACCTGTACTTGTACATGCCAATATATGTACTTTTATGTAAGATTTTGAATGCAGGACTTTTACTTGTAATGGAGTATACTGTATATACTCCATTACAAGTATATAATCGAGTATACTGGAGTATACATTGTTGTATTGCTACTTTTACTTAAGTAAAAGATCTCAGTACTTCCTCCACCACTGCAGCTGTCCTCTGGCCTTATATCCCTGGAGCTGTCATCCACAGGCCAATCAGCACACAGGACACACACCTCCAATCACCTGCTTCATCCAATAGTAAAACCCCCACCTGCAAGCGATTACCCACACTCCAGTAAGAGAGAGAAAACAGAATATGCCAATATACATACATAGGCTACCACAGAGCATGCCAGCATACATGACACCCAATGGGTCATAACACAAGGCATGGGGGTGGGGGGGGTGGGGGGTCAATGCCGGTGTGAGGACCACTGGAGGAGAGCCGGAGGTGGAGGACGAACGGAGGCAGCGAGGCGAGCCGGCGGAGAAGCAGCAGGGGAGGGGGAGTGTTGGCGTTGGAGAGCGGGAGCAGCCGAGGGTTCGGGCGCCAGCAGTCGCGGCCCCGGGGCCCACCCTCCCCGGGCCTCCTCCTCCTCCTCCTCCTCCTCCTCCTCGCTTTGACGAATGTTTACAGATGGCCGTGACAGAGGCAGGTAGGGGCGAAGCTGGCGTGACGCTGGGGCACCGTATCTCCCCCCCCCCACCCCCCCGGAGGGCCGAGCACAGTCTCCTCACGTAGAGCCCTAATGGAGATTGTCTGGAGCGCCCCGATTGAAGCGATCAATCACCGTCTGCCGGGGCCTCTCCTCACGGACAGCACGGCAGAGCGGAGCGGCACCGTGCACACAGTTTACCACGGAACCCAAACACACACACACACACACACACACACACTCGCATTCCTTTTTAACGTCCTATAGTGGCACAGGACCAACGTAATAATCGTAATAATCGTGGTGATTTTCTGTGATTTTAACCCCGTGCAAATCTGCCACATCTATAATTTGTAAAGCAAAAAAAAATGACAGTGCAAATTACCTGCCATATTTTTGAGAAGACAGGTGCCCCGATGGTCAGAATTTCCACCATAATTTGTCTCATCTTCTTCTAGATGCACAATTTCTATCTTCCTCCTGTCATGGAAAATGGAGGTGGAATCTATGTTTTGAATGCACAAACTTCAAGTTTTGCTTTGCTAAATCGGGAAGTGAAGCACTGTAAAATCTTAATCCTAATACAATCGTGTCCGGAGGTTAGAGGGTGATTAATTAATTCCCTAGGTCCCTACAAGGGTTTGACTGATATGAGTTTTTGAAGGCTGTGGCAAATTTCCGTGGCAAAAAAAACATAAAAAATCCAAGTATTCTATGTTTCTCGCAGAATTTTATTCTTGTCAGAGTGGAAAAGCCTCTGAAACAGCATTTAGACCATCATAGGACACTAAAACTCTCCATTGAAAGCCAAACAAATCTCTTCGGCCACGTTCACAGGAGCGTATCTATGTTCCCAAGGTCCTATGTTCCCAGTGTCCTATGTTCCCCAGTTCAGTATTCTGTTAACACACATTAACCCTCCTATTGTGTTCGGGTCAAATTTGACCCATTTCAAGTTAAAATATTTTATAAATATTATCCAGTTTCTTTTATTGGAACAAGGCTTAAAAACAGCTATAACACAACAAAACCAATGGTTATCATTTTATTTGATTTTGATGGACTCTAACCCTAACCCTAATCCTAGAACTGGGGAACATAGGACCCTGGGAACATAGGAACCTTTGTCATGTTCCCATTATGTGCCATAAATCTGGGGAACATAGGACCCTGGGAACATAGGAATGACGCGTTCACACACAGCGTTTTTTCACCAACTGCCAGCGTCCTTTTCTCATCAAAAGTAATGGGAAGCGGCCGCAAGGCGCACAAAGGCGGCCGCTCCCGAAAAGCGCTGCAGCCGTCATTTTTTTTCATCAGAGCGGAGCGCTTTCAAAAGTTGAGAAATGTTCAACTTTTCAGAAAAGCGCCCGGTGACGTGAACCGCTTTTTCCCAGCCGTCCAATCCCGATGACGGAGACGCTGGCCGTTTCCCATAGCAACAACAAATGGAGAATGTGAAAGTGCCGGTAGAGAAATTGGACGTTGTAATCAGTGAATTTACATTACCGCAACAGCGATCATATAGGCAGTATGGATTATACTGGACATGTATCGGTCTCCATTCGTTTGTTCATTCGTTCGTTCGTTAGTCACACTGTAACGTTGACTTTGTGCCGCTAGGGGACAGCATTGAGAATGAATGGGGACTCAGTGGTAAAGCAGGTCATACAGTTAAAGTTATCATACAATGTGGGGGACAATGAATGGGGACTCAGTGGTAAAGCAATACAGTTAAAGTTATCATACAATGTGGGGGACAATGAATGGGGACTCAGTGGTAAAGCAATACAGTTAAAGTTATCATAGGTAACATAATAGTCTACACACGCTACACACTTGGAGACATCAGACTGGGTTGATGTGTTGAAGTGAGAGTCAATGGAGAATTTTTGGGCAAACCTCTAACCACAAGACACTGTAGTTATTGTACAGTTGTTGGACTGTTGTACTGTTATTGCACTCATCACTGCACTACCACTGTGCCTTCAGTGTTGACTACTTATGTCATACTGTGCAATACCATATATCACTTATCATTTAGCATTTATATTATTCATAACACTCACGCTCCTGGTGTTGTATGTTATATTGTATATTGTATTATAAATTGTATTGTAGTGTACATTGTGTAATGTATGGATTGTATTTATTGCATATTGTAGTTCTTATATGTTGTACTGTATTGAGTAAAAACAGGACAATTACAGTTACTACATTTCAAGATATAACTTGTAAGCCTAATTCTGAGGAGAGTAGGCAACAGAAATATATGGTCAATCTGTCCTTTCATTGTCCCATACCAAAATGCTTATACAATTTCACTCATATTTCAAGTTCACTCAGCAATCACTGACTGACCCAAGGGTGGAACTACATCACTGGTGGGGGACAACATGTTTACTATTTGCTTGTTTTTACTGAAAGGTCAATCGATAGATCGGCCAACCCTCATCCCCACCTAATACTAGTCACATGCGAATAGGGCTTAAGTCTCATGTCTCAACGAAATTCACTCTCAATCCCAACATGCAGATATAAACAAATATTTGATCATCATCTGCATACGCTTACATACAGTACTAAATCACAGCAGTGCTCTATAGTAACTTCCTGAAAACCTGTTATGAAATATGAGCATCCATAGACTAGAGTATTATTAAGCTTTTAAGGCCCGGCTTTGCATCATGTATTAAAACTGCAAGCCCTTTTCTGGGAACTGCATCTCATTCATGCTATGTATTCCATCCAACAGTACTTTCATAATTACACCCTTTCTATTGCCAAGGCAACATAAAGACCTATCCACAATGCACGCACGCACACACACACACACACACACACACACACTCGCAGCTAAATGCCGAAAGCTTTCAGTCCGTCTCCCCACTTCGTTTCCAGTCTCTTTACTTTGGTCACTAAGGGTTTTACACTAATTGGAAACCTTTTTGTGGCTTTCTGCTCTCTGTCCTCCCCTTGTTGTTTCATGTCTCAGTGAATTTCCTGGTGAACAAGTGAACAGAAGTGCAGTAAGGTGGTTAAGTCAGACAGGAGGGAGGCTGTGGCAGTGGAATTGCTGCACTTGCTCTTATTACACATTCCCTTTTAATTGGGCTTTGCGGACTGGAGGATTAGGCCTTGACTGCATCTTGACACACACACACACACACACACAACCCACTCCAGGACCTCAGAGAGGGATCGATACTGAAGGGAAAAAAATGTTTGACAGAAGAAGTTCCCCCACCTCTCCCTTTAGCTCACACATGTCACTGTATGCCTGCATTGATTCAACCGACTGTAGTGAGGTTTCCATCAAAAATCTGAGAAAGAGAATTTTTACGCAAACGTTTGAAATGTCGCAAAAAATGAATTGTGAATTATTTCCATTATTTGGGTTGAAGTGAATAAATCAGCTTTGTGCATGTCACAAAAACACATCCAGCAGAAAAATGGAGAGAGTTGAATAGTATTGATTCGTAGTGGGCAAGTTGTTATAGTTCTTTAGTGTCAGCTAATGTTGGCCATATTTCTGCTTTCATTTTTTTTCAGGCAAAAACAAAGAAATGCACTTGGAAAAAAAGGTTTGACATTTCTGGAAATCATGATGGACAGATATTACATAAGACAACAATTCAGAAGGGAGCGTATCTATGTTCCCAAGGTTCTATGTTAACTGGGTCCGATGTTCCCAGGGTCCTATGTTCCCAGGGTCCTAAGTTCCCAAGTTCCCATGTTCCCAGGGTCCTATGTTCCCCAGTTCAATATTCTGTTGAGACACATTAACCCTCCTATTGTGTTCGGATCAAATTTGACCCGTTTCAAGTTAAAATATTTCATAAATATTATCCAGTTTTTTTTTTTATTGGAACAAGGCTTCAAAACAGCTATATAAACACAACAAAACTAATGGTTATCATTTTATTTGATTTTGAACTATCTCTCTAACCCTAACCCTAACCACACACAACCAACCTAACCCTAACCCTAGAACTGGGGAACATAGGACCCTGGGAACAAAGGACCCTGGGAGAGCACATATGTAGAACTGGGGAACATAGGACCCTGGGAACATAGGACCCTTTGTCATGTTCCCATTATGTGCCATATAAATCTGGGGAACATAGGACTCTGGGAACATAGGAATGACCCCATTCAGGGAGTCCAAAGACACTTTTGAACTGCTGTGCAATGAAAAAGCATTCATTGCCGTTTCCATTCAGCTTTTCTAATTCCGTACCCATCGTAATAAAAAATAAAGCCAGCTAGTGAGACCCTGCGCTATTTCCTAAAACCTTTTCCCTGAATCTCTTCCCTCCCTCCCTCCATCCATCGCCTCCTCCTCCTCTCCCTCCCGCGGCCTAGAGAAACAGGGCTGAGCCGGAGGAATCTCGAGGCTGCAGCCCCCTCGCTGTTATTCAAACAAGGTAATAACCCTGCTGCCGCCTCGCAGAGAGGGACTTCCAGAGAGCCAGCGAGAGTCCCGGCGCTCAGAGAGAGACTCTGATAAGGAAACAAACAACGGGGAGGGAGAGCAGCTCCGCATCGCTAATCACTTCACATACACACACACACTCTAACACAGTGTGCGTGACACCCCACCAAACCTATGGAGTACAATTCCCAGCCATTATCCTGGAGAAGCAGTTCCTACAATGCCTCCTGTACCTAGTGTCAGACCAAGATCTCTTAACCAGACCCACCTGATTTTTTGAGATTATTGCAAACAAAATACTTAATTTTGCATCATGTTTTCTCGAAAATTGTGATGCAGTTTGCAGAGTTTTGGGTGTTTTTTGCAGTAAAATTGCAGGAACTGGTATCGCAAATCAAGGAAAAAGTGGTACCAAAGTTGCAATACAGAAATATCCCCCCAAAAAAAAAAGATTTTTATAACTACCTCAACAGTCACTTCTTGTGATAATAAGCATTGGCAAACTATAAACTGCTAAACACTAATGGATACTTAAGCGATTGTCCTTTATTTTTCTGAACAGAATAAAAAAAACATGTGCTCAAAGTTACAACAAAGGAAAATACTCTCCTTGGATTCCAGTCGTTATGAATATACCTTCAACTCCACATCAGCACACCAAGCACCAAATAAAATCAGTCCATTTGAATATGTTTCAAGATTATAAAACTTATAATTTCATGTAAAAGGTCTCCATTTATGCTTGAGGTAGACTTTGTGTTCTTCTGATTAACAGGATGCAAACCGAAGGCTCAGGATCAATGGAAACTATAATAAAGCAGGTTAAATGAAAAACAAAGTGACTCAACTTCTTCCACCAGTAGGGTGAATACAATTACAACTCATTAGTATTATATTATTGTATATGTGTAGGGTGAGCAAAACTCCTCCTCCATCTCCCTCTATAAAGCTCCATTGGTTGTAGTAGAAGATCAAGGTAGACATAGTTTGTTGAAGTCTGGTTTGATTGGACCATTTTACGTGAAAAAGTGTGATGATTGGCCAAAATTACAAGTGTTCTGTTGATTTGGCCAGAAAGATTTGCGATAGTTTTGCAGAATTGCTCAAAATCTCACAAACTAATTGAATCTGCATAAATTATTGCAATTGCAAAATCACAAATTCCTAAATGTACTGGTCAGATATGACCAAACCTCAAAGATGAAAGAATGTAGGGACAGATGACTATGCTACACTAGATTTATAGTTTTTTTTACGATTGCACGATTTTGAAAGCAGGGCTCATTTTTTCAAAACACTTAACACAATTCACAAAACCACACACCCAAAGTGCAAAACACCTCATATATCCTGCAAAATGAAGCACTGCATTCAAAACTACATAAACACTTATCAAAATCAATCTTTTGCACCAAATGGCATACACTTCATTCATATTACCAGATGATTGTCCAACCAACTATACACTGCTGTGCTCAGTCAAAAGCACTTTCATCCTTGGTGGGCTTTGTCATAATAATAGTTCTGTATGTAGAGAATTCTGCAGAGAGAGATTGTTCAAGTCTACAGAAATATGTGCAGAAACACAAATATACTGTTGAAAGAAAACCTTTTTATTTTTCTCCACAACAAATCAGTGCAACATATGCACAGCACATACAGTATACATTACAATTGTGTGAACAAAAAAATATGCTCTCTATCGAATATAGCAAACAGAAAATTTTATTTTATTTAACCTTTATTTAACCAGGCGAAATCAATTAAGAACATGTTCTTATTTACAATGATGGCCTGACAAGAGGCATAAGCTTCTAGAAAATAAAATTTTGAGGAAAATATATACACTGCTATGTTGGCTTCCACTGTTGTTGTAAAAAGGCACTCACCTGTGGTCTTTTTATGGTGCTTACATCCTGATTGATGAGTCGACAATTAAGCAATGAGGTGTTTGGCCATGTGGCACGTGTATTGGCTAATTGGTCCATGGATGTGGCATTTTGAATGGCAGTGTTTTGAAATGGCAAACAAGTGACTTGTTTGCCATTTCAAGTGCAAAGCAGAAAATGTGTTTAGAGTTTTGGAAACTTTAGCTGAGGTTGTGCTCTCTGAGTGTCAGTTTCAATAATTGTGCTTTATATGTCATTTTAGTGTGTTAGCAATTGAAAAGAAACTGTAATATGTACACATTCGTGCTTTTGAGGAAATGGTCTTTTAGAAAGTTTTCACCTTAGTAATCTATAAAAGTCTGCCTTGGAAGCTATCTTAACCCCAGGCTCATCAACAGGTGTGGGCAGTAGTGGGCATAGCAACAAAACCTCAACAACTCAAGATCTAATACAATATAGTAAGCTGCAATTTATTCCTTCATTAACAGAGGTCATCTCTGTTCAGTAAAGTTTATTAGCAGCATTGACAACTAGTCGTCAGTGCTGCTTATCAAGTTTACTGACACATGCAACTTGTATCGGTCACGCTTAATAACTCATGTTCACAGCAGGGAAGTCACTTCTGAACCTACAGGTACTTACCTAACATCAACTAAACTATGTCAGCTATACACTGTTTAGTAACCAACTCAACAATAACAACCTTAACCAAATCATTCCCATAACTTAACTAACACAATCTTATCAGTGCTAATTATATTTTCAGTGAGAAGTCAGGTTGTGGTCCCATTGACTTGCACGTAGCTGGGCTGGATTTGAAGTCTTTTTGGAGCCAGCATCTAGCAGACCATAGAGGAACTGCAGCTTTCAGACACTTTTTTTGGCTTCAAAATTCAGTAGCTTTCACTTCTTCTGATATGTGTCTATATGGCGATTTTCAAAATAATTGCGTCATTAACGGGATATAATGGTTATAAAATGGGGTTGTTTTCCAAGTGATTGACTGAGCCGGGGCTCAGTCTTAAGGGGGGCATATGAACTGCATGAGGGGGCACAATTATTATTAAATATTTTTGATAATCCGATATGCTATTGTATTCGTGCAGCACTGACACATACTAACTATACTGAGGTCGCATAGTAACCAAATTGGTCTCAGATATCAGATAGATTTAATATGTCCCGATGTATTAGGCCTAAAATTATTCGAATGCAGTATGTTACGATTATAACGTGGAGAGTGGCAACAAAACTGGCGCATTCACAATGCAGACATTCACTGATTAGACCAGTGGTTCTCAACCTGGGGTCCGGGGACCACCAGGGGTTCTTGAGGGGGTTCCAGGGGGTCCCCAGAAAATTGATGAATAGTTAAACTTCAGCATTGAGACCCCACGTTGAGAACCACTGAACTAGAACATCAGAAGTGCAAAGCAGCCGACCGCTCTTTAAAAAAAAAAAAAAAACTGACAGACACACACACACACACACACCACTTTACCATTAGCCTTGACTAATGGAGTGATTAACTATTAATATCATAATTAGGCTGGACACACCTTTCCCTGTTACCTGAAATCATTGTTTTTCTCATAAATTTTGATTATCAAGTACAAGTTTTGTCATTATTGAAAGATTGGATAATGTACTTCAGTTTGATATCACATTCTCCTGTGTAAAGAAGTGAAATAGGACCTAGCCTCTGTTTGAACTATATAGGCAGACTTACAGTAAGCTGAATTTAGTAAACTCTGTTTTAAAAAACAACAGAAATCAAGTTACTAAGTGTTTATTATATTACTTATATTTTCTTTCCCTGTGGCTCCTGTTCTCACTATGACATCACAGTGCAAATGGAACATGGATGATATCATTCTGGAAGCAATGGGCATAATTTGACCACTGCTACTCAGACACACACTGCGATCTGTTCTCTTGGAGTTATTACTTATTACTCAGTTACATAGTTATTGCTAGTTTTCCCAAGCGTTACCATGGCTGATCGAGAGCCAAAGAACAACTATTTTCAGTTCCAGAAGGGGGACAAGAAACGGCACCACAGTCTGCACGGCTCTGATAATGATGCTGATGTAAGTTTGACCTGCTCTTACTAACGTTATGCTCTGACCGTCCTGCTGTTCACATCTCAAAGTCTGCTTTCATAGACATTTTCCTAGAAAAATATTCTCATCTTTTTAGTTTTTGAAATAAACTTGTTCACCTCTGTAATTATGCCATATTAATTATGTTTTTATATTGACATTGTAAGTTATTTCAATAATTGGAATTGGTTCATAACAACTGTAATCAGTGAACACTGTCAGCTGAGTCTTAACTGTTTAAACTGAAAAACTACACGTTGCATTACAGTGTTACATGCAGAGCCACTCAGGACAGGTGGAGTCACCTGAGCTCAGTGAGCGGGAGGCTCTGGCTGCCAGAGCAGACAGGATGTGTGCCTGGCAGGAGGCACGCACCAAGGCTGTTCTGGAGAGGGTGGGACGCTCCTTCCAGCCTGAGCGGCCCCCTTCACCTCGACCTTCAGTCCTCAGGAGGATGAGGAATGCTGTTCTGGCCCCCATGAGGAACCTGGTCCAGAACAAGTGGCTTCACCCCGCTGAGCCCATCCAGACTGGGACCAGCAGCGGTGTAGCCCGCATCCCTGCTCCTCCTCCTACTGGCTCCGTGAAGGACAACCAGAGGAAGAGGAGCGTCAGGATGTCGGCGGGACGAAGGACCCAGAATGTCCACAGAAGTCCCGAAAGGGGCGACGAGGACGACTTCTGGTCCATGATGAAAGATGAGGCCACACACACTCATCTGAGGCAGGAGGCCTGGAAGGTGGCTGAGCTGATAGCCAGAGACGGGAGGTCCACCAGCTCTCTGCACAGTTTGGACTGTGTGGACACCGAGACTCCCACTGAGCTGCGGGGCTATCTGCAGGTCAGGAGCCCTGCTGAGGTGTCCCGCTCTCAGCCGGCTCACACTCCCGCTCCTCCTCCTCCTGCTCCCACAGCCAGGAGGAAACTGGCCCGTCCCGGGAGGTTCCTGAAGCTGCCAAAGGCTGCCGGTGCAGCAGGTGAGTCCCTCTATGCACATACTGTTTCTGTGAACTTCTACTGAAGTGAATTCCCACCCTTCCTCAATTATAAATGACTGTTGACTTGATGCTGTAATCGATACATTTCTCCTACTTTTGATTCATACATTCTCCTTAACATGTCTTAGTGTTGGAGTTGTCAGCTTGCTATGTTAACATAACCTATAGCTTAAGCTATATTCATATTTATATTCTATGTTCTTTTCTGTATCCCATTACCATTTGCTGCTGCAGCAAACCAACTTCCTCAAGCAGTTTATTTAAGTTTCATCTTGTCTTGAAGTCACATTATATTATTGCACAGAATCACTAATTTTGTCAGCACAATTCCTCAGGTGGAGAGAAAGAACTAGGTGAAGATAGATAAATGTGATGAATGGGTAGAAAGGTGAGTGATGAGCATCTTGCTCCTCATCTGAACAGATAAGCAGGCAGCCACTGAGCCTAGAGTCCAGGTAGAGGATCAGGATCAGGATCAGGATCAGGATCAGGATCAGGTCCAGCAGGTCCAGGTCAGATTCCAGCCCCTGGCCAACCCTGAACGAAGCCTTGACTTGAGCTTCAAACTGCTCAGCTCAGACGACTGGTGAGGATTTTACTGTAGTTAGAGAAAGATTCATGTTTTGATCAACATACTGTAACCTGCCAGGAGCCAGCAGCCTGTTACACCAGCTGAACCTCCAGTACACTCAATCTTCAGTTAGGGTGTAAAGTCTACACTAAATGCTCTGTTGAAACCAGTTTGACACTAAAGCTGTGTCTTTGTTTCATTGCACCATGTACGGTACATCTTCTAGCAGAGCATTAAGAGACCACTAACCAAATTGTTTTCACCTTCTGTGGCCAATAGAGTTCGAGCCAAAATCTGTTTCTCCTGTCCAAATGAACAGCAGTCTAGTTAATGTCAGCTAACTTACAGGGTAGTGAGAGAAAAAGAGGAAATTAACATCACCAAATGTCAACAAATAGGTACCTTCTCTAGTACAAAGTATTAGGATTCATTTTACAGAATACTGTTTCAGTTGTTGCGACTGTTAAATGTTTAATAATGTGTGAACGTTCAAACAAGCCCACATCTGAACTTGAGTTTAACTGCCAGGTTTGCAAGGAACATTTGTGTTGTCCTTGAAGTCATGTAAAAGTACAATTCAATAATTCTTGTCACTGAAACACAGGGAGAAGAAAATCGATGGCTTGACAACTGTTGGAGCTTTGGCACAGCACCACTCAGCAACACTGGAGGCCAAACTGCATGAAGTGTGTCAGGCCGTCGTCGAGGAGGTATTGTTGCCGTTTACCTCTTTGTATTTGTGGTTAATTTATTTTTCATTTGCATGTGCGTTAGAAATCTAGCCATCGGTGGTGATCTTCATTGTCGCTCTCCAGGTGAAAAACCTGCGCTCTGCGGTGTCCCGCGTTGCCATGGCGACCCTCGGGGACCTGTTCATTCACCTCCAGAGGGCCATGGACTGCGAGGCGGAGGAGACGGCCCGCGTTCTGCTGCTCAAAGTGGGCCAGTCCAATGCCTTCATCCAGCAGCAGGCCAACCTCGCCCTGGACGCCTTGGTGCACAACTGCAGCCCCGGCAGAGTCCTGATCGCTCTGCTGAACGGAGGGCTGAGGTAGAGAGGAGAGAACAGGCTGCATTCTCGTTATCACAATTTATTAAATGAAATGAGCTTAGTCACCAGCTTCTGTAAATCTCACATCCCCATGACTTTGTCCCTCCTCAGCCACCGTAGTGCTGCGGTGAGGGGGAGTGCAGCTCAGCACTTCCACCAGCTGGCTGACGTCCTCGGAGCCGCTCGAGTCCTAACAGGCAGGAAGAACTTTGCTGAACGCTTCCTGGTTGCGGTCAGCAAAATATCTCTGGACTCTGCAGCGGAAGTGAGGTGGGATGACTGAACTGTTAAGTTAAAAAAGAAATGCATTTTCTTATGATTTGTGGTTTGGGGCTCCACCATGAAATCATGTTTGTTTGTTTAAACCTTTTAGGAATCTCAGTTCCACTTATCTGTGCATTGTGCTTACACTCTAAAGACAAACAGTAATGTGGAGTCAATTTCTCCACAGGCACCACGGACGAAACATCCTCCAGAAACTTGCTCTCCATAGCAGCTTCCCAAAACTGTGGGCGAAGACGGTCCCTCAAAAGGACAGAGCTTTCCTGGACACAGTCATCAGGAAGCTGATAGTGAACTAGAGTGGACTTTCAGTCCACAGTGGAATGTACTGAGAATGTTTGCTATTGTCCATTTTCCATCTTGGGGGGGAATCGAGGTGTCCGTCATCTTCTTCACCAGGAACTCACAAGTCACAGCATATTCCAATTCAACCAGGCTAGTAGTCGGGCTACGGTGACCAGACGTCCCGGTTTGTCCGGGATTGTCCCGGTTTGTCCGGGATTGTCCCGGTTTCAAGATGGGTGTCCCGAGTCCTGACAAATATCTAAAACACTAAAATGTCCCGGTTTTCAACATTCACTACCAAATTGTCCTAGTTTTCACCACAATTAAAATAATAATAATAGTATTATACTTGTTTTCAGCGCTTACATAGACGTTTATCATGTTCTGCTGAGGCGCTGTCCATGGTGCTGAAAGGTGCAGTCACTAGGTGTGCTAAGCGCTGAAATAATTGTCCCCCATCCTGATGAAAACGCCTATGGTGTGTGCATAAGCACATACATGTGTGCGTGCATGAACATGCGGGACACTTAAGGGTCCCGGTTTGGGGGTTTGAAAATGTGGTCACCCTAAGTCGGGCTACTCCCAGATCCGCAGCCGCCGCAGGTGCGACCGCTGCATTCCTCCAATATAACGTTAGAGGAGTTGGAAGAGACTGGCGATTTAAACCATTTACGAATGTCCATTGTTAAGCAAATAGCAAAAACAATCCTACTGGTAAAAAACAGTTTGGCTCAACTCCCAACTGAAATCGCGCGGTAACCGCTACATTGGCGTAACTTCCTTTTTCAGTACGGCCGTGCGTGATAGGCTGTTGCTCACATAACAGAACCCTGTCAAACAAAAACACACCATTGTTTCTCTATTTTAATGTCTTCATTTATGAGGAATATAAATCCTGATCCTTTATATAAATAAAGGATCAGGATCAGGATCAGGTCCAGCAGGTCCAGGTCAGATTGCAGCCCCTGGCCAACCCTGAACGAAGCCTTGAGTTGAGCTTCAAACTGCTCAGCTCAGACAACTGGTGAGGATTTTACTGTAGTAAGAGAAAGATTCATGTTTTGATCAACATACTGTAACCTGCTAGGAGCCAGCAGCCTGTTGAACCTACAGTACACTCAATCTTCAGTTAGGGTGTAAAGTCTACACTAAATGTTCTGTTGAAACCCGTTTGACACTAAAGCTGCGTCTTTGTTTCATTGCACCATGTAAGGTACATCTTCTATCAGAGCATTAAGAGACCACTAACCAAATCATTGTCATAGACCATGATGTTTTCACCTTCTGTGGCCAATAGAGTTCGAGCCAAAATCAGTTTCTCCTGTCCAAATGAACAGCAGTCTAGTTAATGTCAGCTAACTTACAGGGTAGTGAGAGAAAAAGAGGAAATTAACATCACCAAACGTCAACAAATACCTTTTCTAGTACAAAGTCTTAGGATTAATTTTACAGAAGACTATTTCAGTTGTTGCGACTGTTAAATGTTTAATAATGTGTGAACTCAGACTTCGACTAAGACTCAGCATTTACGTTCAAACAAGCCCACATCTGAACTTGAGTTTAACTGCCAGGTTTGCAAGGAACATTTGTGTTGTACTTGAAGTCATGTAAAAGTACAATTCAATAATTCTTGTCACTGAAACACAGGGAGAAGAAAATCGATGGCTTGACAACTGTTGGAGCTTTGGCACAGCACCACTCAGCAACACTGGAGGCCAAACTGCATGAAGTGTGTCAGGCCGTCGTCAAGGAGGTATTGTTGCCGTTTGCCTCTTTGGCTCTTTCTTTGCCTCTTTGTCTTTGTGCTTCATTTATTTTTCATGTGCATGTGCGTTAGAAGTCTTGCCATCGCTGGTGATCTTCATTGTCACTCTCCAGGTGAAAAACCTGCGCTCTGCAGTGTCCCGCGTTGCCATGGCGACCCTCGGGGACCTGTTCGTTCACCTCCAGAGGGCCATGGACTGCGAGGCGGAGGAGACGGCCCGCGTTCTGCTGCTCAAAGTGGGCCAGTCCAATGTCTTCATCCAGCAGCAGGCCAACCTCGCCCTGGACGCCTTGGTGCACAACTGCAGCCCCGGCAGGGTCCTGATCGTTCTGCTGAATGGAGGGCTGAGGTAGAGAGGAGAGAACAGGCTGCATTCACGTTATCGCAATTTATTAAATGAAATGAAACGACACGAGCTTAGTCACCAGCTTCTGTAAATCTCACATCCCCATGTCTTTGTCCCTTCTCAGCCACCGTAGTGCTGCAGTGAGGGGGAGTGCAGCTCAGCACCTCCACCAGCTGGCCGACGTCCTCGGAGCCGCTCGACTCCTAACAGGCAGGAAGAACTTCGCTGAACGCTTCCTGGTTGCGGTCAGCAAAATATCTCTGGACTCTGCAGTGGAAGTGAGGTGGGAAAGACGGTCCCTCAAAAGGACAGAGCTTTCCTGGACACAGTCATCAGGAAGCTGACTGTGAAGTAGAGTGGACTTTCCCTCTGGGTTGATGGGAGGAGCAAAGACATGTATTGGATTTCTGCAATATAATTGCAGCTTCCACATAAAACAATCTATCAGGTCTACATACCAGGACGTCTCCGGGAACCCCTTCTACGGATGTTCCATGAAGACTCGATATCAGGCCACCTTGGTAGATACAAGACCTATAAAAGGATGCAAGCTTTGGTATATTGGCCGGGATTGAGCTTGGAGGTCAAGAACTATGTGCAAACTGTCAGATCTGTCAGCGATACAATTATATTTGTCTCTGCAGTCTTCAAAGGGACTTGTGATACATGGAACCTGTGACAGAAGATGACTTCCGCATATCATCCACAAACCAACCTTACAGAAAGAATCAACCTGACGTTAAAAACCATGATTGCATCTTATGTTGCTGACAACCACAAACAGTGGGATAAATACCTTCCAGACATTTGTTTTGCCCTGAATTCTGCTGTGCATGAAACCACAGGTGTCACACCTGCAGAACTGAATCTGGGCAGGACCCTCAGAGGACCCCTGGATGTGATGCTACGGCCCTGGCATTCTTCTCCAGACTCTCCAGCCTACAAGAAAATTACAGAACTCAAGGAGCTCAAAGATTTTGTACAAGAAAATCTAGACAAAGGACGCAGGAGACAAAAACTCAACTATGACAAAAAACGCAGAGAGATGCAACTAAATGGAAATGACAGAGTTTGGCTGCGTTCCCGTCCTTACTCTAAAGCAGAAAAATCCTTTACTGCTAAGTTGGCACCCAAATGGCCTTAGCCCAGTAGCAGACTTCGCCCAGGCACTCATATCCTGTGTGCTCAAGTCGACCAACTGACCAGTACCGGACCAGTACCAATCATCTCCGACAGTGTCGGAGATGATTGGTTAATTTTCTTTTTGGAGAGACTCTTTATTGATTTGTTTGGGAAGAGGGTTTACTCGGGACAGATTTGAGAACTGAACTGAAGTGAACAAACTGAATTGCTAACTTTTGTTGTTTATTGTTGTATCCTCAAAGAGTGGTGTTTTTTTGTTATACTCTGAACTCTTTATTTTGGTGAATAACATCTGATTCATTTCATTGTACCTCCAATACACTGATTTATAATGAACTCCCCTGTGTTTGCATTGTCACTCTGATTATTGCTTTGAATATTTGTTTGCATTCTGCTTGGTGGTTTAGATTTATGTTATGTGGGTCCATGGCAGAGTGTATGGATCACTCAATCATATATCCATGTGGGGGATTGACCTTAAAAATCTTACACGTTAAAATTGTCGGACTAAACTCCGGCTGGCACCCCAATACCCTATAGGCAATCCGCTACAATATGAAATGGAAATATTAATAGAGAAACCTGATATCTTACCAAAATCCCCAATCAGACTTGAAGAGGAGGAAGAGAGGTCTGGATGTCAGAGAGACTCAGGATCACATCATCGGCATACAAGCCAATAAGGGACTCCACAGTGCCCAATTTTATTCCTGTTATTTGTGGGTTACTCCTAATAGAAATCGCCAAAGGCTCGAGCGCCAAATCGGAGAAAGACAACATCCCTGTCGAGTCCCACGATGTAATAGGAACTGGGTGAATTTATCATAGTTGGTTAACACAGCAGACCTGGGACAGGCATAAAGCATTCTAAGCAAAGCCAAAACATTCAAGAACAGCAAACATATATTTCCATTCAATTTGGTCGAACACCTGCTGTGCATTTAGAGAAATTATGTCAGAATTAGGTGCTTTAGCCGAGTACATTACATTTAACAGGTGGCGAACATTTGAAAAAAAGAGTATCTATCAGGAATAAAGCCTGATTGATCAGGATGTATGAGGGAGCCAATATGTTTATTCAATCGGTTAACTAAAACCTTTGCAATTATCTTTTGGTCGTTGTTTAGAAAGCTTAAAGGCCTATAAGAAGCTACATTAGTTCCATCCCGATCTTTTTTCAATAAAATACATATGTTTGCTTCATATATTGTGCCAGGAAAAATTACGGAGCAGTTGATCATTCGAAGCAGCAATGCTATTGTTTCTGAGTGTGATTAATTCGATCCCAAACCCATCAGGGCCAGGAGCTTTACCATTAGGAAATTAACGTATTGCCGATTTCGGGGGAATCGTCGTCATGAGCAGTCCGGAAGAGGAGGAGATCACTCCAGGAACAGCAGGAGGATGGAGATTTAAATTCATCTGACGTGGCTGAACACCTCAACATTGGAGTTGTTGGCACATACTCAGAGTAAAAATAGATCTGAATGGGGTCGGGGCATGGTTGATGGGCTGGGGATTTGGATGGATATAATATTCACTTGTATTTACTAATGTATATGTAGGCCTAATCAGTAGAATATGTAAAAAAAAAAAAAAAGTGTAAAAGTATGTATGAAAATGTCCAAGTTTAGTATTATGTTAGTTCAGTAAGTGGCAGGTTAATGTAATCAGGGCAGTAACACTCCTGTCTGGCTGGCCAAAAGGCTTCCCAGTTCAAGCTACAAATGTGAGAAGTGAGTCACTTGTGGTATAAAGAGGCTTTGGATTGTCAATATCTTTTTTATTTTTCTAGCAACATGTTACAGTGGGGTCACATACAGAAAGTGATTTGGTCCGGTTTCTTTTAAAAACATTTCATGCTGAAATATAATGTACTAAATTCAGTCTTCTACTTTTTAGTACTGTATGTCATACAAGGCCTTTTTCCTATGGCGAAGACGGGGATAAAGGTTACGTTGAAGTGGATCACATCCCACCAAATCCATCCAATCTGTAGACCATTACTAAACTGAATAAAATATGAACAGAATTGATTCATATTGTGTGGGTCTAGTGTATATACTAACTCTCAGAAACAGCAAATGTAACTACGCTTGGAAAGGCAAAATGAAACAGAGCTAATCATTCAAGGAAACTACAGGCAGAGGTCGGCGGTATAGTGTTGAAATGACAAGTGTTTGATTCAATATTCATTTAATTCAGTAAGAAAATGTGCACTGAATAAAGAAAAGCCAGGGTGCAGGGTGATAGAACGTTAACGTTGTTGAACGTTGGTGCAAAATGGCCGCTTTATAGAGAAGCCCTCCTTCTTTGATTCTAAGGATTCTGCCTACCGTTCATGTTTTAGATGTTTTAGCTCCAAGATCGGTTCAATATATAGAGTGGAATGAGACTTCTTATGCCATGTGGTGTACGTTTCTATGCAAATGAGAGCAGTTTTTTTTGGCACGGTGGCCCCAGTGGGAATCAAACCTCTAACCCTGGCTGTTAGTACCACACCCAACCCAGAGACACACACACAATCTGAACGTACTCTGAATGGAGCTCTCTCGTTCTCCCTCTATCTCAGTAAAGTTGAAGGCGGCGTTTCTGTGTGTTGAATCCCGGATAAACCGGGATTGTCTGGTCACCGTAGCCCGACTACTAGCCTGGTTGAATTGGAATATAATATGCTGTGGCTCGTGAGTTCCTGGTGAAGAAGATGACGGAGACCTCGATTCCTCCCAAAGATGGAAAATGGACAATAGCCAACATTCTCAGTACATTCCACTGTGTACTCCAGGCCATGCCGACTGTCATCATAGCTTATACCCTTGCCCTAACTTTGGGGGCATCTACCGCAACGTGTGAAAACTCCTTTTCAACACTTAAAAACGTTTTCTTCTCATCAAACTGCACATTTTAGAGTGGCCTTTTATTGTGCCCAGCCCAAGGCACACCTGTGCAATAATCATGCTGTTTAATCAGCATCTTGATATGCCACACCTGTCAGGTGGATGGATTATCTTGGCAAAGGAGAAGTGCTCACTAACACGGATTTAAACAAATTTGTGAACAAAATTTGAGAGAAATAAGCCTTTTGTGTGCATAGAAAAAGTCTTTTATTTCAACTCATGAAAAATGGGAGCAAAAACAAAAGTGTTGCGTTTACGTTTTTGTTCAGTATAAAAGCGGCTTATGTACTTTCATGTAGGGGAGAGCAGTGTGTCATAATTTATGAGGTGAATGCATCATCAATAGGCTAAATCTGAATACATTTTCATGACCACTAAATGATTTGCCAAAGGTATAGCAATCATTGTAAGGCGAGTGGTAGAATTTCTACCTGCCACCTGTGAGACCTGGGTTTGATTCCCAACTGAAGCATGTGTGTAGCAAGCAAAGAAAAAAAAAATTGGCTTCATTCATTTATGTAGCAGTTTGTAAAAAAGTTAAACTGAAACTGGTATCGATCCTATTGACGCTAGAATCGAGCTTCAAAAACGAGACGTAGTAGTATCGATATTTTGGGATCGATCCGCCCAGCCCTAATTTAGGGCATCTCACACTCTCCTCAGGGCCTTTACTTGGCAAGCTAGGTGAATCATGCTTGTCTGTACTTGAAAATTCTGCTATTGAACCTGGGGTTAGGCTGTTTTTCAAGGGAGACGGTTACATGTGTTGGAGAAAAAGCATCAGGTATCCTCTAACACATAAACCAGTGTCAAGTGATGTAGGTGCTGGTCCTCTAAGGTAATGGCTGGAATTGTTCTTCACACCAATACACACCGGTTAACAGATATTCTCACACATCCCTCATTTCCTCGCAGATCTTCTGTTTCTTTTTCATGAAAAAAAAAAAAAAAGGTGAGACAATGTCTTCAGCGCGCCACTCGCAGCCCGGGGCTGTTGGATGGATTTAACCGTGAAGATCTGCTTTAAAGGTCTGGGGGTGACATCTAGAAATGTGTGTGTGTGTGTGTGTGTGTGTGGGTATGATTCAGTCACTTTCAGTGACACACACCAGACTTAACACCAGTTGATGGGGGACGGCTTGTGCAATTGGGGACAAAAGCCATGTCCCCAATTGGTAAAAAGCTGATTTTGGGGTCAGTGGTTAAGGTTAGGGTTAGGGTTAGGTTAAGGTTAAGGTTAAGGTTAGGTTAAGGTTAGGTTAAGGTTAGGTTAAGGTTAGGTTTAGGCAAGTAGTGGTTATGGTTATGGTTAGGGTAAGTCTCCAGGAAATGAATGTAAGTCTATGTAAATACGTGGCATAAGTAAGACTGTGTGTTTGTGTGTGTGTGTGTGTGTGTGTGTGTGTGTGAAGACTATGGCTAGATCTCTCTCAGACATTCTTTAAATGTCCAAACATATTTCAGATTTAACAATGAATATTTTTTAAAGGAAAAAGCATGTTGGAAGGGACTTTTGACAAAGTGCTTGTATTATAAAAACCCAATGCAAAGGAAGATAGAGTTTTGATAAAATGAGTAATCACCTGTTGTGTTTGGCTGTTTGCACTTTCATATTTAGATATAGTCAAGCTTTTTCTACATAGATCTTTTCATGTCGTGATTTTCAAACAATACTACAGCAGATGACTTCTTTTACATCCAAGCTGTCTGGCTTCTCAGCTACGGGTCTCGAATTTTCATCCACACTGCGCCTCCACTCTATTAAAACGCCAGCCCAGAGAATATAGACAGCACAATAAGACGATGGGTTTTTTTCCCTCACTATGTATGAGAGAGGCGCAGGATCCCGGTGTCAGTCATCTCTATAAATAAAGATCACACAACACGTCGGCTGTGGCTGCGGCTCTTTTTTTTTTCTCTCTCCCTCTCCCTCGTGACTTGTCCTCGGATGCTCCTCAGACCCGGCGAAAATCCGGCCCGAGGACACCGAGGAGGAAGGCCACGCTTGTCCAAATGCGTTGTGATCATACGAAAAGGGCCTCTATAAATGTCGCCAGCCTTGTGTGCACCCTACTGCGAGCATTACGGGTGATGCTGAATATCACAGGCAGACTTCTGGCGCTTTCTTGCCATCTCGTGTTTGATGTTAAATTGATGCTGAACTTTGGTAGTATCTTAGGTTGTGTAGCTTCCTGGCCATGATCTAACCCCCGAAAATCGGTGATTCTCTGTCATCTGTTGCTCCGGTAGAGGAGATTGGAGATTTTTTATCTCTCCATTCACTGCCATTGTATGGAGGAACAGGTCTGAAAATCACACTTCTAGCCAGGGCTGTAGTACTCGAGTCCGGTCTTGGTCTCGAGACCGATTTTTGACGGTCTTGGTCTCGTCTCGGACTCATAGTTAATATGACTCGGTCTTGAATCGGTCTCGGATGAATTAACGTTACATAATATTATTGTTTCTATAATTATAATCTCTTCTAAGAAAGGGACCAGCAGCGAATGATACAATTTTCACAGTTGATAAAGTTATGCGCCCACCGAAAGGTTTAGTGACTGCTGATTGGTGATATGCCAACTACCCAACCAATGACTTTGTTTTGATAAAAAAAAAAAAAAAAAAAACTCACCATGTCCATATGTAACGTTACTCCTGCTCTCGCTCTGTCTTTCTCTGTCTTTTTTACTTCCTCTTCACCTTCTTAAATTACAGGTAAGAATATTTTCAGTCAAGCAGTGCTGAGAGCAGCATGTGGTTGTGGAGCAGTAAGAAAAAGTAGGTGAAATAGATTAATCCACTTCTAGTTAAGTAAAGGTGCAACTACTGTATGTTATGAACATAAACAAGCTGCCTACAATTAATTTTGTCCTCAAAACATGCTAATTTGTTGAAATGTCTTTAGAAAACTCCCTTCTATTTTAGGCAATAAACAAAAATATGCTATTTTAGTCAATAAATACAATGGTAGCCTTGGATAACACATTGCTATGGTATTGGTCTCGAATTGGACTGGTAGTTTTGTGGTCTTGGTCTCGACTCGGTCTCGATTCACCAATGACTCGATCTGGACTTGGACTCGACCAAGGCGGTCTTGACTACAGACCTACTTCTAGCACGTAAACAAACACGAACAAAGCAGATTCCGACAATATATAATACAACTAGTCATGCTGCTGAATTGTGTTTAAGTGAATCGCTTTCTTTCTCTTTATAAAACCCTTTTAGTTTGAACAAGTGTAACACAGGACTTCAGCAGAGCAGATTCTGCCAATATATATAAAAACGAGACTCAGTCTTTTTCGCTTTTTCCGATTTTGGGGTTATATCATAGCCAGAAAGCTACACAACCCAAAGTACTACCAAAGTTCTACATCACTTTAAGGTATAAACTGTTCTCTTACTTTTAGGCCTGCTGAGGGTGCGTTCAAACTCCCGAAATATAACCCCAAATAACCGAACTGACGCCTGACAATGCAAGTCTCGGTCCTCGGTTTATGGGTATAAGGAGAAGGATGTTGATATCTGATAGCCAGCAGTTCCTACTGCTTGGAAAGCCTGGACTGATGCTCATATTCAACTATTTCTTCATGCGTTCTTAACTGGTATGAACACCAGAGAAGAAGAGCACAGACAGGTCCATCATGCTTAGTTAAAGTTATAAGGACTGGAATCAGATTTGTTTCCACCCAATCCTCTAACCTCTGTAAAACTCTGTCCAATAAACAAGCTACGTGTGAGTCATGTGACTTTTGTTTACAAGCCCTGGTTGGCTTGTAATTGGGCAGCGTGAACCAAAATGAAACAAATACAAAAATACAACAAAGTAAACTATTCCACTATGGTTCGGGCCAAAGGAAATGAACTGTAGGTGGGATTGCACCCTTAAGGATCTTTGGGCCCAGTCGGTATACCAGAAGGCCACAGTACATCACTGCAAGGCTAACTTTCTCCAATTCCCTAAATTTATTATCTGAAACCTCAGCTGAAATTCAAGCATTAAATTTTAAATTGAATTAATGAGCAGCTCCTCTAAAACTTTTAATAGCCTATCCGATAAGAGAAATGATGTCCTGGGACCTTCATTAGAGGGAAGTTAAGGGATGGCTCTACTGGGGACAGTTTGACACCAGGGAACAGATAAACTGGGTGCTTCACTCTCCCTGCTCTAATTTCATTTGGAGTTAGGTCAGCCCTCTGTCCCTTTATTCTGAAATATCCCAACAACTCGGATTATATAAACAGGCCTAGAAGACTTAAGATACTCCTTAAGATAATACTGAATACAGAATTAGCTTTGGATCAGTGGTATAGTGGTAAATAAACAGGGGGTAAACTATGACCTCCAGTCAGTGATCATCATGAGGCAAACAACCAACAGAACAAACAATCTGTAATATTTTCAAAAAATAATTGTTCTTTCCCTTAAAAGACCCTATCCACATATATCTTGCATTGGTTTGATACTCCTTACCATGATGTATACTATGAAGTTATGTATTTATGTCAGCCCAAAAAGCAGTGGAAGAAGTACTCTGATCCTTTACTTAAGTAGAAGTACCAATACAGCAATGTAAAAATACTCCATTACAAGTAAAAGTCCTGCATGAAAGCATTAGCAGCAAAATGTAGTTAAAGTATTAAAGTAAAAGTAGTGGTTTGGTCCCTCTGACTGATATTTTATTATATATGACATCATTAGATTATTAATACTGAAGCATCAGTGTGTAAGCAGCATGTTACTGTTGTAGCTGCTGGAGGTGGAGCTAGTTTGAACTACTTTATATACAGTTAGCTAGTTTAGTCCAGTGGTTCCCAACCTAGGGGTCGGGCCCCTCCAAAGGGTCACTGGATAAATCTGAGGGGTTGTGAGATGATTAATGGGAGAGGAAAGAAGAAAAAACAAAGTTCTGATACACAAATCTGTTTTCAGTTTTTGGACTTTTTCTCTAATCTTTGAGTTTTGCTGAAATATTGGATCATTTGAAAATTTATTGAAATGAAACCATGTGAGGTTTAGAGGGAAAAATCACTATTTGGTGGAGCTGTTAACAACTCATAGACATCTGAAATGTGACCCGACTACACACTGCTTTTTGTAAGACGTCAAAAGCCAAAAAGGTTGGAAACCACTGGTTTCATCTTTAACAATGTGTTGTATTTTAAAAGCTTGTTATATTATCCATTGTGTCAAATCTCCATGTGAAAAGTAACTAAAGCTGTCAAATAAATGTAGTGGAGGAGAAAGTACAATATTTCCCTCTGAAATGTAGTGGAGTGGAAGTATAAAGTAGCATGAAATGGAAATACTCAAGTAAAGTACAAGGATCTCAAAATTGTACTTAAGTACAGTACTTGAGGAAATGTATTTAGTTACTTTCCACCACTGCCAAAAAGGTGGTAAACTCAATTCCTGTAAATAAAAAGGTGGGTAAACAGTTTTTTGGGTCACATGGGTTTATCCTCCACTACACTTCTATTTTTGTGTGTCAGGTGCAACACTTTGGTTTGGTAGCATATGAGTCATGAATATCTCACATTCATCTCACGTTCACACGCCTAATCTATTTTCATGAAGATTTATGGATGCGATGAAAGACAGAAACAAGTCTGTTTCACTCATTTGCTTTTTATTCAGGTAGCAGCATGTCTATCAGCACTGTCCTAGTTACATACTGTTTCTCCTCCCAGTCCCTTTTGGGATTCATCACTTGCAAAAAGCCACACACACGAACACGCATTCACACACGCTCAGAATCAAGTTTCACACGCAGCTACACACTATACAGTCACGCATACACACCACAGTCACTCTCTCACACACACACACACACACACACACACACACACACACACACACACACACAACACACACAAACACGCGCGTGCATGACTGCATCAAGCCCTTCTGCGGACCGGCCGGCGCTTCGTCGGGCCGGTCCAGCCGAGTCTCGCCGCTTGCAGCTTTCCTGGACAGAGTGAGAGACCACTATCGAGAGAGAAAGAGAGAGAGAGAGAGAGACAGAACATCTCTCCTTCTGACCGTTTTGTAAGTGGCTGATTTACATAGAAATGCTGTTTCTGGAGTTAAAATCCCTTTTCCGTCCCTCCACAGATCCTCCCTTGTCCCGCGAGTGGGAGACGTCGCTCTCCTGCTTTCAGACATCGGGACTGTAAACACACTGATAAATAATACTGATTGTTGGAAAGAAAAGGAAAGAGTGAGCTGAATGATTGGTTGCCTCGCTTCTTGGTGTACAGCATGGGGTGGGAGCTTCCACGTTAGGTGTGAGATTTTGTGTGTGCGCATGGTATGTAGATCTGTAACCGTTTAAAAGTACACAGGAAAAAAAAAGCACATTTCACCCACTGCGGTTTTCAGGCGTTCTGTCGGATTTTCTCGTCAGAAAAAAAAAAAAAAAAAAAAAAAAAAAACGAAAACGAAAAACAATCCCTATCAGCACACTGAGGCTGCTGTATCCTGGAAATCAATTGTTTGTTTGACCTCCAGCCATCCTTGCACTTAAGTTCCCTTGTCATACGAGTAAGAAGATTTATTTTGATCAGTATCAGCTATGAAACAAATTAAGCAATAGCAGATGGCTGGCTGGCTGGCTGCCTGAATATCTTAGTGTGTGTCACTCACCGAAATGAGATTTTTCAAAATGTGCGCGGACATGTTTACTTATGGCACTACCGCTTTGTCTTATCTCGCCCGCTTTGTGATGATTTGCATTTTCTGTGAAAGTGGATCCCGGGGTGTGCTGTCAGTCAAACCGCTGCTTTTTTTTTTTTTTTTTGTCATTTCGTGGCACTTGGAAAAAACGTTCCCGTTTGCGGCGCGCGAACATAATGTAAGCCCAACAATGCTTCAAAGCTTCATTCTCAGCTCTCCCTAAGCTTTTTTTTTTGCTAAGCATTGTCCTTAGAGGAACACACATACTCACGCTTTCATCTGCACGCACGCTCATACACACACACACACACACACACACACAACGTTACACTTAGCCCACAACTCAGTCACTGGTCTTACAAATACGGCAAGGCAATGAATGTCTGCTTTCCAAGGCGACAGTCAAGTCTGTCACTCTGGGTTTGCCTGCTGCGCAGTCCAGTTCTGCTGTTTGTCAGATAGCAGGACGACTCTAGTGCTGAGCCTCGGGGGCCCAAAGCAGCCTGGGCCCGAGCCAGGCCGCTCTAAAAGGGAAGCAGTCACCCACGTTGTCTTTCACAGCTTTTACACCCTGGCAGAAAACGATCCGGTCCTGGATCTAGCATCTCTCTCGTCCCCAGCGGAGGGCAAAGTATGGACATGACGACCCCCCTCGGAGTCCCGCCTGGTGTTATACTCGGGGTCAAAGGTTGTTAAGAGAGTCTGAGGGACTCCAGTCTCACGCTGCAAGTATCTGAAAACGCTCCGGATGGCCAAACACGAGCTGTCCCGTTTCCCGGCCCCCTTCCCCCTCCCCCGGCCCCCGCGGGGCTCGTCAGTAGTCCAGGGCCAGGGTGGCGAGGGTCTGCAGTGGTGGCTAGCTGTTGTTCTCGGCCGTCATGTACTTGAGGGCGGCGAAGCCGTAGCGCCGCGACATGTTCTGCTGGAACTCCTCCTTCAGGGTCTTGAGGCAGACCCGGTACTGCTTGTTGGAGCGGAACTTGGTGATGTCGAAGCTGGGCGCGTGGGGCATGTGGATCATGTATGCGTTGGGCAGAACCACGAATTCATACTCCTGTAAAGAGAGAAAGTCAAACAAATGATTTGCAGTCTAAACTGGCGTGTAACACTACTACTTTATAACCTAATCACTGACTTCTTTGATCCAAGACCAACTGCAGCGAAATATTTCATACATTAATATAATATTATTCCCATCAATTACTGTGATCCAGAAACCACCCCATGGAAATGTTAAAAAATAAATGAACCACGACTCATTTTAGCAAGGTTTTTAGCAATCACACAATACTTTGACAGGGCAGCGGAGGCTTTTATGGGATTTCATTTCTAAGTGTAGGAGGTCATCCCAAGAGAGATGTGAGAGTTCTTCATCCAAACCTGAGCCAACTCAACTTAACAAAGACTACAGGGTCATTTGATTAATTGGATTCATGATGAAAGAGGTTATCCAACAGCCAGGAAGCATGAAGACATGTAAAAAGTGCACAAAGGAGGTCAAGCTCAAGCTCAAGAAAGACTTTGCTACAGAGGCACTGGAGACCAGGTAGATTAAGAAGAGTGAGACAAGATGGAGAAAGTTGAGATTCACATCATAATAATGGAGTTATATGTAGTGTTCAGGGATTATTCAACTTTTTCAGACCCCATTAACTAAACTAAACAATTTTTCACTCTGAGGACTCTAGGACAAGGGCACTTTGAATTTAAAAGGGAACACCCACTCAATTCAGGATTTCCAATTACTCCAAATGTTTAGGACAGTCTGACCAATGTTTGTGAGCATGAACATCTCTCTCCCATAGCCTGTAATCAGACAAATAAGACTAAGAGTTGTAATGATATCATCTATGAAGTCTGGCCCACGGGTACAGATTTGGGAAAGATGGGTAAAGGTAACTGGGAGAGCGCCCAGGGGGATTTTCTGGGGACATGCAGACATTTTCTGGTTCACAAAAAGTCTTTGTTCCTTGGTTTGTGGCTTTGGAAAACAGTTGATGTTCACAAAGACTGATTAGACTAACATGAACTCTTAACCTGAGTCGTGGTGTATTTATGTACAGTATATGTGTAGGTAAACGTGAGATAAAATTAAGACTTTTTTAACACCTTTTTAAATGCCAGTTAGTATGAAATATTAGACCAGTTTGGCAATTGAAATAAACAAATAAGAACAAAGGTCTGCTGGACTGAACTGATTTCTCACCAGAAAAACACAACAGCAAGTAAAGATCTGGCAAAGTGCGACTGGTAACCGGTGACACTTCTCCGTAGGTACGTTTAGCTTAGCTATTAGCCTTTATGCACTTTAGGCCTCCATAGTGCAGTACTTTTGCTGTGCTTTATTTACAAATGTGTTGCAGTTTCTGTCACCCTCTAGTGGTCGGAAAATCGCTTATTGCTGCTTTAAACAATATATATACTGAACAAAAATATAAACGCAACACTTTTGTTTTTGCTCCCATTTTTCATTAGTTGAAATAAAAGATCTAAGACTTTTTCTATGCAAACAAAAAGGCTTATTTCTGTCAAATTTTGTTCACAAATTTTTATTTTTTTGGGCCTTTTAGTGTGCCCAGCCCAAGGCACACCTGTGCAATAATCATGTTTAATCAGCATCTTGATATGCCACACCTGTCAGGTGGATGGATTATCTTGGCAAAGGAGAAGTGCTCGCTAACACAGATTTAAACAAATTTGTGAACAAAATTTGAGAGAAATAAGCCATTTGTGTGCATAGAAAAAGTCTTAGAGCTTTTATTTCAACTCATGAAAAATGGGAGCAAAACCAAACGTGTTGCGTTTATATTTTTGTTCAGTTAATTTCATACATTTTAAGACATTTTCAGCAGCTGCATACACCCTGCGGAAAGTGTAAATGGAGACATCAAGCAGATGGATAGTTTGAAAAGATAGATAGAAGCTGCAGAAAGAGGTGTGTTCATTACCTGTGCATCCAGCTCCATGATGTGAGCCACCTTATTCCAGCCGAAGCCCACGAAGCGGCGGTCGTACTCGGGACTGTCCCGCCTCACCATGACGTAGGGCTCAAAGTCAGCCTCCCACTGCACCCTGTAGGGCGTGGTGGCTGTCCTCCACTTGGCAAAGTTAGTTGGTGCGTGGCCTTTGGTCCACACATGGTACCTAGCAGGAGAAAGGAGAAATGTGTTAATAACAGCTATAATCTGTGACATTTTCATATAAATAAATAGGGATGGGACGATATGCTGACCTCACGATACGATTCGATATGGGGTTCATGATTCAATACAATAATGATACGATGTAATAAATAAAAGTTCAATGACAACAAAGTGTGACTGTGCAGACTTATGTTTATTTCTGAGCCACAAATTGGCTTGCTAGAATGTAAACAACAATTTAAAAATGTCATTACAATGTGCAAATAATATAATTTGTATAATTTGTGATGGGCAAGCCGTCTCATTTGTGTTTACTGCAGCAGAATAAAATGGAGCTAATATCGCGATTCATTTTTCTGACCCACGATACGTATTGTCACGTTTTTGTATCGTGATATAGTGAATTTCAATATATTGTCCTATCCCTATTAATAAATCTCTATGGCTGATTGCTATAACACAATAGTAATTCAACCTATAAATCAGCTGCTGTAGTGTTTGTTTGGAATAAAAAACCTGCAGACCCTTGGACATCAATGGCACATGATTGAGAACCAATATAGAGCAAGTGGCAGCGATATAGAAAAGTGGTTCACCTGAAGGTGAAGAGTGTGCCCATGTCCAGCTGGGACAGCAGCTCAGCCTTGGACTTTGGGTAGGACAGGCGATATCGCAGTGTCTCAAAGGCTGGAACCACCAGAGCCTTCTTATTGTTGGCCATATCCAGCTGCACCACTGACTTCCTATAAACACAGACAGACAGACAGACAGACATTATTATAGATTGGAAGTCCATGGATTTGAAATAGCAAATAGCTCCTAAAAATTGCTTTGAACTTGAATGGAGGCACTCAGCTGAGCTATGCATGCATCGTATCTGCTTTACTAAACACAATGGGACTTCATGATTCATGGGAATTCATAATAATTAATTTGGCTTTCAGAAACCTGCAGATACCCTGGATGGCCTCATACAATGCTAAGTACCAAGGTCTCAGACACCACTACCAGCAGATCTGGGGCCGGATTCACAAAACCCTCTTAAGAAAAAAAATCTTCTCAAGTGCCATTTTTTTCTTAACTTTAGTCTTAAGCAAAAAAATAAGAAAAAATGCTATTCTCAAAAACAGTTCTTATATATTTTCTTAACTTTCTTCTTATGTTTCTTCCTAAGAAAAAACTTATGAATAAATGGTATTCTTGAAATGAAAGTTCTCAAATTTGTTCTTGATTTTTTTCTTAACTTTAAGACAGCCCTTCACCTGTCTTACAATTCCTACAGTGAAAAGGTAAGCCTCTAATATCATATATTTAAACACATTTTAGACAAGTAGGTTCAAAGTCTTCATAGGTTCCCCTACACCTAACATTAAGATGAACATTTATTGTAAAGCTATATTTGGTGTAGGGCCAGATAGGCCTCTGTCTCATGTTTATTGAAAATAAGCTAGCAAATTTTACAGTTACCAGCAGCAACCAATGTTTAAATCTTTGCTCTAGTTGCCCTAAATAGGTTTTTCCCCAATTGTTTTGTGGAAGCACTTTGGGTTGCCTCCTAGCCTTGTCTCCTAGCCTCAATTGCAGTAAGCCTAAAGTTTATTAACCAGAATTAAATCAGGCCCTATTTTGAGAAGTTCTTAAGTAGGAAAATTAAAGAAATTCGTAAGAAATGACACTGTTACTAAGAAAATATTGAGGAATTGCACTTAAGAGCCTTCTTAAGAACTTCCTAAAATTTCCTCTTATGTAATTTCTTAAGATCTATCTTAAGAACACATTGATGAATCCGGCCCCTGGCTCGTCCTCCCCTCTTACCTGAGGTACTCGTAGAGGCCATACATAGGCAGGAAGTCGATGTCGGACAAGAACATGTACGGCGTGTTGACCTGCCGCATGGCCACGTTTCGCAGGAGGTTGACCGGGTAGAACTGTCCCTCCTTGTAGACGATGTGGTAACCGACGTTGCCTCGGCTCATCAGCACCTCGGAGCCCTGAGCGTAGCGCAGGAACTGCTGGGCCTCGGCGTCTGACAGGTACAGGGCCAGGCTGATGGGGCCTTCCCAGTGCTTACAGATGGCCTCCAACATCTGGAGCCTGCAGGAGGAGGAGGCGGGGGGGAACCATAAGTAAACCAATACAAAAAACAAGGGTCAACTAATCTTGTATTCTATGCAAGTCCAGCCCTATGTTCAGACAGGACGCGAGGCAATGTTTCATCTATTTGTTCAAGAGTTTGATCACAATGAAATGAAAAATTGCGTATGTCATGGTGTACCAGTGGTCGTATATATATAAAAATCCAATAATACCATCAGATTTTTGAACAATCCCCTATTCTATTCCTCCATACAAAACCTGCAACTTCACAACTTTAAAACTGACAGGAGTGGCAACATGTTACAGTATTGCAATTTTGTGAGTTCTCAAACTCAAAGACACAGTTCTAAATTGGTTTAAATCTTATTTTGTGAATGGAACTTTCTCTGTGCTAGGCGACTCCACGTCTTCTATAGCCAATATGGTGTTCCACAAGGGTCAATTGTAAGCCCTCTATTATTCTCCATTTACATGCTTCTGCTTGGGAACATCTGCAAACATACTATTCACTTTGACTGTTATACAGATGACACTCACATCTACATACCCATACACCCAGGAGAATCTAGGACCCTAAATTGCCTCAAAGATTGCCTTTTTGATATTCAGTAGTGGATGTCACAAATTACCTCCAACTTAATGAAAATAAGTGTCATAGTGTAAGATCAGTAGCGTCTTTTGAATCAATTCTCAAAGCACACTTGTACAGGAAAGTGGTTTTATAATGCTGTTTTATGTCCTACTTTATTCTCATGTCTGGTTTCCTTTTTATTTACTCTTGTTTCCTGTACTCTTTCTTGTATTTATTTATATTATTTGTTTTGGAAAGCACTTTCTAACAGTTGTTCATGAATGTGCTATACAAAAAACTTTTATTATTATTATTATTATTATTATTACGTGGATTCAGGTGTCATCAGTCAGAAAGTCAGTCAGAGGTCCAGGGAACCGTTGGCTCTTTTATACATGTTGTATGGGAGTGTCTAGGGGTTTTTGATTTTTGGGGGAAGGTTAATAAGTACCCTTGCAGAACTAACAGGGGTACAACTGCCAATGGACCCTGCTGTACATCTTCTAAATGATGATTCCCACCTTTCCTTTACAGAAAAAAACACGCAAAGTCTGGCTGGCAGGCCTGACTGCAGCTAAGAAGATTGTAGTCCAGCGTTGGAAACCTCCTCATGATATTTCAAGTACTCACTGGCTTCGGAGCTGTTTGGACATTTCTTACCTGGAACTATCATCAGCGAGAGTCAATGATGCACGACCAAACACAATTTTAATGTGGACAAATTTGATATCTAACTTAAAAGATCTTCTGGCTAAATAAGGATGCTATGTTTGTGTGTGTATTATTATCCTGTTGGTTGGTGGAGGGGAGGGGGGGATAGGGATGGGGCTAGAGGGATAGTTCGGTTAAACTATCAAAATGTATTCGTCAACCTGTTGTATTGTCTGTAACTTGACGGTGTTACAATAAAAAAGAAATGATAAAAAATAAAAGAAAGTCAGTCAGAGGTGGGCATGGTTAAATGTCTGTCACTGTAATCCTGCTCTGTGCAGATCAAAAACCTCGCTACCTACTGTGATGTTCCACTTTGGCTAGAATGAGATGCCAATAGCTTGGGGTTGGAGCTGCCATTCCAAATATGAAATCAATGCCATCCCTGCTGCTGTTTCCATCTAGTCAATGACATCTGAGAAGCAGTGAGGAGTTCACTTCTTTGTATGAGACCAGTAGCTTGAGAGGCAATTAGAGACTGCTGTATTTACATCAGAGAGACAGTGTGTGTTTGTGAGTGTCTGTGATCTTTAAATCCTCTGTCCACTTTCAGAACTCTGTCTAGGCTTCCTTACATACCGAGTTGCAAAATCAAGTCCAAATAAGCCATTGGTGTTCTATATGTTTAATGCTAATGAGATGGTTGCTTTGAATCAAATATCAATATCAGTGGCCTCGCTGCCAATCCACAGGAAAATATGTATTCTACAGCTAACAGGGCCAATAAACTATGCTGCTAGATGAAGCTCTGCTTGGCTGATGAGCCTGCAGAGTGCTGGTGAGAGGAAAGAAATAATGAAATAACAGTGAAGTTAGCCGATTTAATATTTTCCAGTGTCCTCCCTGCTTAGGACAAGTCCGAATCCCTTGTTTGACTTTAATTTACACATTTATTCAGTCCAATTCAAACAAGGCTGCAGTAATAACCTTGAGTCACTCAAACAAAACAATGGCATTACGAGATGAGAAATGAAGAGAGAGACGCCGAGGGAGAAAGAGGCAACAGATAAGTTTATGACTAAATAACCTTGGAGACATCGGTTCTTTATGAATCGGAGAGGAATTGAATGTTCACATAAACACAGTGTTCACTGTAGAAATTTGCTTACAATCAACGCCGCTCACTGTGAATGATGAAACCAAACAGCAAAATTAGCATATAAATGGCAAAGTGATAAGTTCCATGGTAAAATCTTGGGATTTTCTGTGTATTTTCAAAGATAATGTAATGATCTTTATTAAATCTAACCATATCTGACTTCAGTGGGGTGTTTAAAATCCACTAAAAGCTCAATTTCGCATAGCTTATCAGATAGATTTCTCCATACGCCCCATTGTCTCTCAGCATGGTGTCGGTAGGATACTGACAGCTGCAGACATCTTCCTCACTATTCACATACTTACGAACCATGCTGTTTGATGGCCCAAGTGCTTTTGAGGCAAAAGTGCTGCTTTTTCTGTGCTTCCCAGATTCACGTTCATAACGTATACATTCACTGCCGGTAAATACCTAGTACAGCCACAGACTTCTCATTTGGTGGTAAGGTGCCTCGATCAATGTCCAAAACAGACTCGGTTGTGTTTCTGTTTTGTTATGTTTGCTGTTTTTTGCAATTGGTTCACCCATTTCAGGTTGCCGAAACTATTTGGACAGATAAGATGTCCTCAGAGGAAAAATGGGTCCCTAGAACACCGTTTGAAGTCCAAAAGGTATAGAGGGCTTTCAGATGTAACATACCCTCTGGCAGCGATATTGGAGGTCCTCAGCTCTTGGGCAACTATGGCCGATAACAACTGATTGCGCTTCTAAACGTACAACTTGGCCATCTCAACAGTATTGAATTAACATGGTTCATTGGTAACACTTTAGTGTAAGGGTTAGTTAATGCTTAATAAGCATTAACTAAGCCTTAACTTAGTGACCCTTATTGTAAAGTGTTACCGGTTCATTTCTGTGCTGTTGTTGACTGCAAATTAATCACTTCACCACTGTTAGCCTAGATCATAAACACATGTAAACATCAGTTGCTTTGCTGAATTAGACTGCTGGCTAGTTAGCCTACAAACAAAGCCAAAAAACAACTGGACTGAGGAGACTTTCCTTCAAGCTACATCTCAGTGTTTTGGAATAGAGACTAGGGCTAAAGACAAGACAGATTACTGTGTCACAGTAACCTACATGATGATGATGATGATAATACTTTATTGTCAGATCCAGTCTGAAATTTTTCTTGCATCATAGCAGCTCCATTTGCAACATCACAGAAAAGACAAAAATTAAGACAGGACACAAAGATACATACATTCAACATATCATTACAATCACAAAAGACAATATTCAAGTCCCTTCAATTTACATTTGATCTGGGATTAAACTAATTTTAGGATTGACTGGTGTACAAAAGAGTGCTTCAGTCTAACCCTATTAAATCGTGGAACCCTATATCTCCGATTTGATGGTAACAATTTGTATTCACTGTTCAGGATGTGGTTGGGGTCAGAGACGATGTTGTTGGCCAGCCTTAATATATTATTATGGCAGGCTGATTCATAGAGTTTCTCAAGTGATTGGCCTACAATCCTTGAGCAGATTTTTATTTGGTGGAGCAGTTTTGACTTTAAAGTAGTGGACAAACACTTGTACCATGTATTATCACAATACTGTAGAACACTCATGATCACAGAAGTAAAAAACAAAAGAAGAATTTGTCTACTCGCCCCAAAAGACCTAAGGTGGCGGAGAAACCAAATTCTTTGTTTTGTCCTTTTGCAGACAGTTTCAATGTGGTCTTTCCAAGATAACAGATGGTCTATCATTACACCCAAGTATTTATATGAAAATACCTGATTGATTTTTTAATTATGGATAACAATAGAAACTGTATGAGAGTCAGATGGTGAGCCAAATACAGTATCTTCCGTTTTCTTTGTGTTAATCTCAAGAGCATTATTATTATTATTACATTTAGAAACAAAGCCACCTTATCAGACTATTCGGTTTTACTGAATTGGCCTACAACCACACCGCAACAATCTTTTTCAGATATCTCTCTTGTTCCAGCCTGTATTTAGCCATTATTTGTACACAGCCAATTCTCCAATGGCGCCAATTCTCCTGTTTCACTTTGTTGTTTACAAGAGCAGGACCTAGTGTTCGTTTCCAATACACAACCTATTTACAGTATAAAGAAGCACATTCAATACTTAAAGTTGGCGTACATTGCCTAAAACAAATTAGCATTTACTTGTGATGACTTAAGATAGAAGAATTCTTAGATTTGTCCAATGATTGCTCTGAAAGGTATTTTTCCACCCAAAGTTACACAGTGCAGCTTTAATATAATTATTTTTGATATTTTGTCAAAATTCCTGATGTGCAAAGAAGGTTGGACAACTTAAAAACATCAGACTGTTTGATCCAATTGCAAGGTTCTCTTTAAATCCTTTTTTCATTTCAGTGCATCTCTGTGTGGATTTAGTTATGACTATGTTTAGCTTTAACAATCAATCATACGATAGAGGCTCACTTTTCACTTTCAACCTCGTTCTTGCACTAATTCCCCTCCCTCCCCCCATTTAAAAAATCCTAAAAATCGCCACAGCCTGATAGTAATTCTTGAGGCTTGGGAGAGCATTACTCATTCACTTTCCCTGTCCACTCAAGCCAGCGACCTTCACAAGCCTGCTACCCCGAAACTTCAGGCTACCGCTGTGCCAATGTGAGCCACGCAATAATAATGTGAAAATATAGCCACCAGCGGCCATTGGCGGGGTCCAAAAACTCTTGCAACTTCAGGTAAAATGGTAGGTAGATAGATAGATAGAGAGATAGATAGATAGATAGATAGATAGATTTGACAATCTTAAAATACACATAATACTGCTTCACCTGAAGACAGTTATCACATATACTTACAAACTGTCAAGGATTAAATTACATAATAAAGCCCACAGGCTTATTACCATTGTGATCCTCTAAAGAGGGGGGGGGGGGGGGGCAAGATGCCAAGGCCGGCAAGATTGACAGGTGCAAATACAATATCCATTTAATCACATAACAGAAATAACATAAACGGACAACTCTAAGTTCATTTGTGCAAGGTCCCTATTCTGAGAGACTATTTGCTAGCCTTTTCTTTATTGCCTGCTTAAAATTTCTCTCGGCTTCAATGAGTTCCAACGATACTGGAAGTTTATTCCATTCAATTGCAGCCGAGTATAAAAAGGTATTTTTGCCCATTGAACTCTTGAATCTAAAAAGAATAAAATCTGTTGAGCTGCCTCTTGTTGCATAGTTGTGAATGTCCCTGAAGCGATTAAAGTAGTTGGACAGATATTTGGGGACCTCATTATGAACAATTTTATGAGTAAGTCCCAATTTGATTTGTATGACTCTTTTATCAACTGGAAGCCAATTAAGTTGTTGAAATGGTAACTGACATATTGCCAAAAACTGCATTTTGGCATTATGATAAAGCTGTAGAGCGCATCCAAATGTGCTGACATACTTTGAAGCCCTTCGCAAACATTTATATGAAGTTTGGTTGCGTAAACATTTCTGTGTTAAGGAATTATGAATCCCTTCCTGTTTGCGTGTCTCACCATCAACTTCTTTTGTATGTCATGGCCAAATAGTTACAAGTATCAAAATTCTGTGATAGAAGGATTATGTGGGCAGTTGAAACATGCTGTGTGTAAAACTTGGTGGAGATTGAGGCATTGCAGGACAAATAAAACAAAATAGGTGCCATTGCAAGGTTGGCCTGATGGTGGCGCTATGGAGCATAAGCAAATGTAGGCCGTCCAATAATTCAGTACTCTAATCAGCTTAAGGTATAAAAAGGCAGAAGAGTAATTCTGAAGACGAGTTATTTGTTGCCAGTGGCTAGCTGTTTGAGCAGTTTGAATTAAACGGTCCTAGCTTTTTTTTTCTGAGTTTAGCCAGAAGCTTGAATATCATTGAACCTGTTAAGGAGAAGACTGAACATGTGCTTAATTCTACTAATTGAGTCACAGCACAACTCATTTTTTCATTCCAGTCCACTCCAAGTGCCCAAACTCTTTCTCAAGGCCTTTACCCCAAATCCCGCACTCAATAAGAAGTGAAAATCCTCTTTCTTCCACTAGCATTTCATTACAAATTATCTTAATAATTTCCCTAAAACGGGACTAATTATGTTGGCTGCACAGAATTCGCTGAGGTATTGCCTGTATGGGCTGTTGTAGCTGTTTTATAGTAGCTTCTGTGGACTAGACAGTAGACAAGACTCCCAAATGCAGAGGTTAATAACTTGTAAACTTCAGAGACCTCTCCTCTGAAATGCTCCATGTTCAATCAACACTGTGTTCATGGCTCATACAGCCAGCCACACTGTTCATTTTCACTCTATTGAGGCTTGGATGAGTCAGTCGCAGATAGAGAAGTCTGGACAGAAGCAACACACACACAAACACAAACCAAGACAGACAGAGTCCAGCTGAAATGGAAATGACATATGAGCAATCACTTCCCTCTCCTGTCTCTGAATGTTACAGGTGAACAAAAATAGACGCTGAAGATGCAGCAGCAACAAACCCGCCTTGCCCTTTTTCTGTTCTACAATAGTGCTGAAGTCAAGACATCATGGGGGAGCAGCAGGCTGACCTGTACAACCTGTACCTGACCGGGCTGACTGAGAAGGCAGACAAGGTCTGCTTGGATACATCCCATCCACTTTCAGTGGAGTTCCAGCTACTCCCTTCTGGTCGGAGGTATAGATACCCCAATATCAGAACCAACCGAGCAAAAAACTCATTTATTCCCATGGCAATAACTCAATTAAACAAGATGTGGTAGCCATGGGGAGTCTGGGGTAATACATGGACTAGGGGATGTGGAATACAATGGACTAGTGGATGTGAATACATGGATACATAGGGGATGTGTAGTATACTCACTAGTTATTTTTTATTATAATTATTGGTATAGAGTTATCAGCGTGCATTTTAAATGTCTGCCTGGACTGCCTGGATATTTATGATGGCTGCCATAATGTGATTATGATTTTGTATTATTGTGGTTTCTGTTTATTGATGTGCTTTCAATGGTTTATATGCTCAGGTATACAGTTATCGATATGCACTTTAAATGTCTGCCTGGACTGTGATGGTATTTATGATGGCTGCTATAGATGATTTGGATTATTGTCGTTTCTGTCTATTTGATGTGATGTCTATATGTTCTGGTTTGTACCACAAACATTAAAGGACATTAAAATTTTCTAAGTCTTGGTAAGTCTAAATCTAAGACCACTTTAGTCGAGTCAAGTCAATTCCGAGGCCAGTTCCGGTTGAGTTTGAGTTGGGACCAGGTCCAAAGGGGGGTCGAGACCAAGTCAAGACCGAGACCAGAGCAAATCAAGTCGTGTTCAAGACAAAGACCGAAACAGGCAATAAATGGTGTACATGTCATTCCAAATGTGAAAATAATGCTAAAGGAGTTTCTTCAAACAGAGATGTAGATCTATCTGCAGGAACTCTGTACTATGCCCTTCAACATGCAACTAATCAATGCATAGGATTTTGACTAACCAATGCAAGCTTGAGGGCCATTACATACTATATACACACAGGTGTAATCCCTTAAATCAGTGGTTCTCAACGTAGGGTCCAGGGACCACCAGAGGTCCTTGAGGGGGTTCCAGGGGGTCCCCAGCATATTGATGAATTGTTAAACTTCAGCATTATTTAATCTACAAGAAGTTAACACAATTACGAATGTAGAAGATCATAGCTTCACTGTTATCTCTCTACCTACAATACAGATAGTCATGGAATTCTGGACAAAATCATATCTGACAATAAAAATATTCTCAGATTTGGGTCCGAGAGACAAAATCTCATCAAATGGGGGTCTGTGGCCCTAATGTGGACTAAATTAGGGGTCCTTGATATGAAAAAGGTTGAGAATCACTGCCTTAAATTGTTTGTAGTGCTGGGGAGAAAATAAACAAACGTAGACAAGGTCGACAAAAAAAAATATATTTGAAAATGCTTAGATAGGTGGGAAAATGCATCGGTTGAGTAAATAATGATGTAGGCTTGGCATGATCAATTTCAATGCACAATAGTTCAAAAGTGGTTTTGGAAGTTATGAAATGCTGTCTATGTTGCACATCCTGACCTCCCAGAAAAGTGTTACTTATGTGCATCTTTTTGTTTTTGAAGACTGAAATATGGCCGACATTAGCTGACATTTAAGAACTCAATCCTGTTCAGTTCTTAAGACTTGGTGGATATTATCCTTTTTTTGGACATTCAGGAAACAAAGGTATTCGCATCAATGTACCTGATGGAAATTCACGTAATTTACATTTTAGGTTTTGCGACGTTTCAAAAGTTTGCCTAAAATTCAATTGACAGAACATAGCTCCTGAAAAAGTAACAGTTTGGCAAAGGTCAACACTGCACAAGAAATCAAAAACGAGAAAATATCCGTATTAAATGTTGTACGATGACCTCCAGTCGGTGATCATCACATTTATCAATATGAACAAAAATCTACTATATTTTTAATTCTATTATCAGAAGAGTATTCATTTATGCCTATTCCCCATCGTCATTAAGTTACCTCAAATTGATACCATGATATATTTTATGAATTTACATCAAAGATTTACACCAGCCTGAAAAGGTGGTTACTTTTTTTTTTACTATTCTGCAAATAAAAAGGCTGGGAAACTGAGTTTATATGGGTTTACACTCCACTACATCCCTGTATGCAGCGTACTGTTAATAAATGTAATATTAGACTATTGATTATTGGCATATTGGCTCCGATTTAGAGTTGGCACACAAGTCATGCGCCAACATCCTTCGGCTGAGACAAAAACTATGTGAGACAAGATACTCGTATGCTGACCTGTGCCACATGGGCGCGTAGCTCAGAGTTAGGCCGGCACAGGGGAGAATATTTAAATTACCTCTATTAATTTGCATAATATATGGACATGCATCATTGCATTGTTCCTTCATTAGGCCTAATAGGCTAATCTGTGTTTTTATTGGGGGTCCAAGCATGAAGTGCTGGGAAGCCAATTGTAATTGTTACATTAGATTAGGTTAGGCTAGATTCTTCTTCATCTAAACGTTCCTGGAGCTCAGAAACCGTATCATCCACAGCAACAAAACTTTAGCCTGATATCAGACAGAATTGTCAACTCGTTACACTCCATTTCCATCTTCAGTCTGACATTGCCTCCACTCTAACAATTCGATTTTCCCTAACCAATCAGACCAACGTATCCGCCTGAATCCAACGTCATTTTAAGTCGACACTGATGCGTAGCCATGACAACACCAGAGATGGTTCAGAAAGTATAGAGCATCTTTGACAACACGGAGCGAAGTGAAAACAAGTAATTAGTAGTTTTAATCGATTTAGAACAGCCTCGATAGCAGCGTCTATCTTGTCTATACCAGTCGCCATTGTTGTTATTATTCCTGCTTGGTTCCGGCGCACAGCTTGACAACAGCTTGACAATGGTGTTTGTCCTGCCCGTGGTGCTGATTGGCTAATCGTTAGTCCCCCCTGGCGCTCATTGGACCGATCATTTTTCAACCGAGAAACCGCCGTTTCATGTCACGATGCCAGAATAGGATAGGTCAACTCGGTGGAGTGGGCGGATTCAAAGGTGTGGACCCAGGCAAACCAAACTTAGCAGATAGGTCTGAAATCTCAGCTGCTACTCAAAATGCTACTAAAAATATATACGGATCGGCCTTATGGTGGCGCTATAACAAGCAACTTTACGTTTTGGCCAATAACTTCTGAACTTGGAGTCTTGGTTTGACCTGGAAACAAAACTATTTTTTCCATAGATTCCTTGGATAAAGCTCAAGCTCAGTGTGGCATGCTTATCAACTGTGTTCAAACTCATAATGATAGCATTTACACTTTACAAGTAATAAAAAAATGTATAGTCGGTATTAAATGTCCCATATTGTGGAAAACGGGATAAAGGAGTTGGATGGTCTATCTAAACATGGTGAAAGTATCAAAACGCACGGTCGCCAACTAAATCCACACAATCCATATTAGAAAAGCGAGCCTCTAAATGAGCCGTTTGGACTCCCGTAACTTTGTGGCGTCACAAAGGTTCGCTCGTTATCATTTTTGTAAGAAATAATAGACTAACAAAGTGTTTTTTTCAAAGCAGTTGAGAGGTTGTCATTGTTTATTAACCAGAGAGTTTTCCCTACCTGTAGCTGCCTGGCGGTGGTGTCTCACTTTCACTCTTGAAATGGTTAGCCAATCAAAACAGAGCGGTCGTTAATATTAATGAGCCTTAAAGACACAGCGACAGAAACAGCCTGTTCTAAGGCTCAGAGAGATGCTGGAAAATGAACGTGTCAAAATGGATTGAGAGTGTTTTTGGTACATGACACCACACACAAAGCTTTGAATAGACCTCAAGACACTGGAAAGTGTAGAATATGGGACCTTTAAATGCAAGCCTAATCAGAAACACACAGTGGTCACTGTATTTGAGTCACATTTACTCCAGAACAGTCAGACAGACATTGAGTAATTGAAAAGAAAATATATTGTAAGTCAGAATCCTGGAGATGTTGGGGAACACTTCTTTTTTGTGGAAATGCGGAGTTGCTCAAGAAGCACCCAGTGAGAGCTTCGGTGCACAAAGAAGGTTGAAGTCTGAATGCCGAACCCGCACAATTTTGTGGATAAATCGCTTATCTCAACTCTGAATATGAGCCATTGAGCACTGCTGGAGCATCAGGCATTTGTATTGCACCGTACCTGTCCATGGAGAGCTGGGCAACCAGGGTGACGTCGGTGTGGTCGGCGCTGGGTTCGTACTCGTAGTGGAGGAAGTAGAGGTGTGTTCGGTGGACGGTGAATCGCTCCCGACGGAACTCATAGCATGGATCGTCCTCGTCTAGCTCCGACAGAGTCTTCTGGAGCTGTGGACAGAGAGGAGAGCGCCACCAACAGTCAGAGAGTTTAATGCAATCTATGAAGAGATAAACAATTGTGCAGCTAGGACAGCAATAATAAGCAGTGGTGGAAGAAGTACTGAGATCTTTTACTAAGTAAAAGTAGCAATACAACAATGTAAAGATACTCCATTACAAGTAAAAGTCTTGCATTCAAAATCTTGCTTAAGTAAAAGTACATAAGTATTGGCAGCAAAATGTACTTAGAGTATCAAAGTAAACATACTCATTATGGAAACTGTCCTCATTTAGAGAGTTATATTTTTCATAAATGCCACAAAGCAATCTCCCTTTGTACCATAAAGCAATTCGGCAGACTTCCCGCCAAATCCGAACCGGCGGCACACAGTATAAAATGCAGGCCGGTAGCTGCCAGACTTCTCAGCAGTGGTTTCTTTGTTTATGGTAATTACACTAATGTCTCAAAATTAATGTGGTAATGCTTTATTGATGCTAAAATGGCACATATAGCACCTTTAAATTCTCACACCCTCATTATATTGGACCCTGATTGGCGGAGGCATTAAATATTGACTTATGGAAACATCCCTGATGAAATATCAGTACATTCATATTTTAATTGAATATATTAATAAAACTATAAAATGTGCCCTTACAATTTATGCTTGTGTTTATGAACCTTCATTTTCACACAACAAAGCTCAAAATATATTTTTCCATAAACGAACCATCCCAATCTAATAATAGCTCTTCCATTCCACTACATCAGCACACTATGTTATTGATGTCTTTCTCTCAGGGGAAGGCCAACTCTCACACTAATGATACTTGATCAGTATTCAGATTCAGCTGTCGAACGCGCTGGGGAGAGCTAGCCGAGTTATGTGTGAGTTGTGTACTTCTCTTTGGTGCAACTTTTAATGCAATCTTTGACGCAATTAGGGGGGAGATGAGAGGGAAATATATGGATCAAACGCCAGCTCTGTTTCCACAGGGACATGAAGCACAGTTGCCCCCGCCCTCCCACCAGCCACCTAAAAGATCCTGTATTTAATCAAAAAACTCTTATTGGAGCGGAGAACTGTACGGATTAAGTGAGGAGAGGAAGAGCTGATGGGCTGATGTTCCCTGCAGTCACGAGTGGCAGATCTTTTTGGAATTTGTGTATTCTATCAAAAACACAAAAACAAAATTGTGATGAGACCACACGCTGTTCTCAGGTCTATCCAACTTGATTTCATCTGCAGCAGAGATCTGCACATCGAATCCACTAAAATCGCAGCAGCTCATCAAATCAATGTTTTGTTGCCTCGGGGGTCTGCTGCAACAGTGGAGTGGAGTAGAGCCTAACCGTGCATTCACACTGCAAGCAGCAGAACAAGTCACCGGAAGTTGATTCATTTCTTATAGTGCTGAGCGACCAGGGAAACGTGGCTGATGCGTGGACAGCCAACAAGCCTGTTGGCTGTAAAAAGCTGCCCACAGAATTTTTCACAGTCATCAGATGTCAACATCAGATTTGCGTACTTCCTTTTGAAACAGGGTTCTCCACGCATCTTCCAGCAAAATGCGGCTGAATCAGGTGCTTCTCAGCTCGAGGACAGCAAACTTCCAGAAAACAAAAGGGACTGGAGCACACTGATATATTCACAGCCTTGAATTGTTCAAACAGACTAACGTTTTGACACTTCTCTGTCTTCATCAGAGTCAAAGTGGACAAAGACATGAGGCAAACAACATATATAGTCAACCTAGACCAGATGTACAACTGTCATTGGATAATTGGTGGAACAGGGTTTCAAATCTATTGGATAATGAATCCAAGGGTGGGAGTTGCCATAGTCAGTGTCCAAGTGCCACACCCCTAACAACAATGTCAGAAACAAAAGAGAAACATAGACCTCTCTTAAAGTTACAAAGATAAAGGTACAAAAAGTACAAGAACAAATATCCGGCAAATATGACAGATTAGAGGAAACATGACATATTCAGTTCTTCATTTATGCCAAAAGGCTAACATCATCTCAGAAACTTCCTTGTTTCACTACTGATGTGATTTTGTTTCATCAACAATAGTTCCCCCTGGCAAGTGCAAAATGGACGTTAAGCGGATTACAAAGCTTCTCAGTTCTCTGCAACTTTTATTTGAAAGACTACAAGAATAAACATCTCAAAAGTGATGCTTGGAGAACAGCTGCATCCATCGTTTTGGTTGATGGCAAGCTCTGAAGTCATTTTTAGTTTCTTCATTTTATTTTGAATTAATGCTATCAATGTTAACTCATCAAAACAATGTGATGTTATGAAAAGCAATACTAAAGCAGTGAAAAATACATTGTTTGCATGTTTGTAGCTACAGACCACTACATAGAAGCGATCGGTGAGACCCATGAAGTTGCTCGCAATGCGGACACATGTTAAAGGAATAGTTCACCCAAAAATGAAAATTCTGTCATCATCTACTCACCCTCATGCCAAATGAAACACAGGTGAAATTTGTTACTCCATATAACACACAGGGAGGTTGCCAGCACAACTTGGTAGCAGCCTTCTCCAAAACAACTGAAGTCAATGGGGACCTGTTCTTTAGAGTTCAAAAACAGCCAAACAATCTCACTGTGAATAGAAAGACCTATACACCATTATTTGTTGCAAATCAATCAGCTGTAGTTAAGATTTGCACTAAATGATGGTGTAAATATACTGTAGGTCTTTTTGGAACTCTGAAGAACTGGTCCCCACTGACTTCAGTTGTTTTGGAGAAGGCTGCTATGGAGTTGTGCTGGCAACCTCCCTGTGTGTTATATGGACAAACTTCACCTGTGTTTCAACTGGCATGAAGGTGAGTAGATGATGACAGAATTTTCATTTTTGGGTGAACTATTCCTTTAACATGCTGTTCCCAGATCTATCTAACTTCATTTCAGCTCTAGCCAAGATCTCCTCATTGCAGAAGCTCAACAAATCAACGTTTCATTGCCTCGTGGCTCTGCTGGAACACTAAAAAAGGTTGCGGAGTTGTCAGCACAGCATTAGTGTCTGTGGCTTTGCTCTACTTTGAACAGTGTGATTAGTTTAGCCTTAGCGAGTGACTGAGCTGCAGTGGCATCAAGGCTCCTGGAGGACCCCGGGCTGAAGTGTGCTGCTGGAGCCAATCCCTGAGTGACTTCATTAGGCTAATCATCACTTTAATGGGATTTAAATCGCTGCTCAAACTCTGAAAAATTGAGTGAGCAAACTATTTCCTGAGTTAAGGACACATTGGAGTTGACTGGTGGCAAAAAGACTCCATGATGGAAAATTATAACGTGATTAATTAACTGACCACAGAGCTGACACTTTAATAATTCCACCGCACGAGGCGGGCTGTCTCTCCGTAAAAAAAACAAAAAACATACTCCGGATCAGTGGTGACCTTCAGCGGGTTAGGAGCTTGAGGAGGGGCGAGGGGAGGATCAACTTCTATTTGGATGATAAAACACTGACAGCGAGGCCATATGCTCCACATGTGACGAGCCCTTCCTCTAACTGTTCTGACAGAGATGTATTCCCCGCGCCAAGTATCCAAGCGCCGGGTCCAGTTTATGAGGTGGGCGCCTCCCCGACCCGGGCTTGACAGATTGCCTCCTGATCTCCATCCCGAGACCCCGCGGGGCTCCATGCCTGTGTGCCCGAAAGGAGAAGTCGCCTCGTTATGCGGGACCCCCCGCGGCTCCCTGTGATTGGCCGGGCCCCCGAGTGGGACGAAGCATCCCGTTGGAAATCTCTGTGTGACCTGGACCCTGTGGTGGGGAGGTGAGGGGTGTGTTTTTTTTCCCCCCCTGGCTAACATTGTCCTTATTCTCCTACAGGCAGAGATGGATGGAGGGAATCTGTCTGTTTGGAGTGGCAGGTTCCGCGGTTCAGCCCATTAACCCCTCACCCCGACACCTTCCTCCCACTGAGACCCAAATTAAGCAATCATATCCCAGCTGACAAAGTCGGCCCCATCAAACAGCCAGATAGCATGTTATGACTTTGGATTAGGCAGTACACACTACCCACTGCTCTCACGATGTGTGTGTGTGTGTACTTTGTGTTGCACAGTGTGGAGTCTACATTACTTCCAGTAACCTGCGGCTGATTTTTTTTGCAGTTGTTTGTTTCAGTTCCTCAAACATAGCATAGCAGACAACTTACTGCAGCTGGCTGTTCAGTATCCCATACACCGTTCAGCCCCACAGACAGCAAACAATTCAATACTTCACTAAAGCTGCAGTTCAGAGTTGTGTTAAGTCCACGGAGCAGGAAAAATACCAAAAATGCGCATTGGTATTCAGACATCAGGCGTGGAGTACCTGTAATGTAAACACCTCTCAGGTTAGCCTAAAATACATGCATGTCCTGAGATTTTCTCGACTTCCAGACTTACATATAAGGTTTTTTTTTGGATGCATTATATCTTGAGAGGAGGTGGAACAACTCTAGGGAACCCAGCAGTGTTTTGAGGAAAAGCACACTATTTTTTTGTGTAATAGTCAGTCTTGGTCTAAAAAAAAGTTATGGATATGATAAGCCAATTCGCTTGCTTCATACTACTTAAATTCTCAAATTCTTCTTTCCTTCTTCTTGATATGATTTCAAAACAACAGGCATACCCTATTTCAAAACAACAGGCATACCCTAATATACTAATAAACTACATGGCCAAAAGTATGCGGACACCCCGTCTAATTAGTCAGTTTGGCTATTTCAGCCACACCCATTGCTGACAGATCAAGCATAAAATCAAGCACACAGCCATGCAATCCCCATAGACAAACATTGGAAGTAGAATGGACCGTACTGAAGAGCTTAGTGCCTTTCAACGTGCCACCGTCATAGGATGCCACCTTTCCAACAAGTCAGTTCATCAAATTTCTGTCCTGCTAGAGCTGCCCTAGAGTACTGTTATTGTGAAGTGGAAATATCTAGGCGCAACAACAGCTCAGGTGAGAAGTGGTCGGCCACACAAGTTAAAATAACGGGACTGCCGAGTGCTGAAGTGCGTAGTGTGTACAAATCATCTGTCCTTGGTTGCAACACTCACTACCAAATTCCAAACTGCCTCTGGAAGCAATGTCAGCTCAAGAACTACTCGGTGGGAGCTTCATGAAATGGGTTTCCGTGGCCGAGCAGCCGCACACAAGCCTAAGATCACCATGCGCAATGCCAAGCATCGGCTGGAGCGGTGTAAAGTTCACTGCCATCAGACCCCGGAACAGTGGAAACGCATTCTCTGGAGTGATGAAGTACGCTTCACCATCTGGCAGTCCGATGGATTAATCTAGGTTTGGCAGATACCAGGAGAACGCTACCTGCCCGAATAGCTAGTGCCAACTGTAAAGTTTGGTGGTGGAGCAATAAGGTCTTTCATGGTTCGGGCTCGGTCCCTTAGTTCCAGTGAAGGGAAATCTTAACACTCCAACATACAATGACATTCTAGCTGCTTCCAACTTTGTGGCGACAGTTTAGGGAAGGCCCTTTCCTGGACCACAAAGCGAGGTCCATACAGAAATGGTTTGTGTAAGAACTTGTTGACAGGCCTGCACAGAGTCCTGACCTCAACCCCATCAAACACCTTTGGGATGAATTGGAACACCACCTGCAAGCCAGGCCTACTCACCCAACATCAGTGATCTGACCTCACCAATGCTCTGGCTGAATGGAAGCAAATCCCCGCAGCAATGTTCCAGCATCTAGTGAAAAGTCTTCCCAGAAGAGTGGAGGCTGTTATAGCCGCAAATGGGGCTGTATGTCTCCACTGTATATGGCTCTGCATGGATTGACAATCCCAGCAAGGTTTCTCTCATATGAGGCTGATGCAAGGTGATACCCTAGCCCACCACTTAAATCCAAGACCAAAATCATCTACGGCATAGCTACAGCGCCAATTCGACACAGAAGTATAAGTTGGCCTTAAGGCTTCATGTCCTGCTACACTAGGGTACACTACAACATCACCACCCTCCCTATCTACAGCACTATTAAGACAACATGGCCAGAGATACAGTAAGATAAGATAAGAAAACTTTATTGTCCATTAAATTTACATAAAATAGAAATTTGTCTTCAGCAATCTGGCAACACAATAACAACAGACAGTACATAGTATAAAACAGACAGTACACAGTATAGAACAGACAGTGAAGACCAACTAAAATACATAAAATAAATTTTCAGTGCTCATGGGCTATGGGGGGAGGGGGGGTATTTTATTATGTCCCAGTTTAGAATGGTCAGATTTCCTGGCTAGTGGGACCTTGAGTCTCCTGGAATGATGAGTGAAGGGGGTGGGTGGGGTCATTATAGACCTGGGTTGCCTTTTTGGTTATGGACCGATTGTATAGGTTCTGGAGTTGCAATTGTTTGTCTCCGATGATCTTGCTGGCCTGGTTGACCACCTGGGTCAGCTTGTTCCTGTGTCTAACTGAGAGGTTCCCATACCAGGAGATGATGTTAAAGGTGAGAACACTCTCAGTGAGTGACCTGTAGACCATGGTCAGGGTGTGTTTGCTGGCATTAAAGCTCCTCAGTTTCCTGCCTTGCTTTTTTATAAATGTAGTCTGCATTGGGTTGAAAGGTAAGTTTATTGTCAATGATTGTTCCCAGATATTTAAAGTGAGTGACCTGTTCCACTTCCTGCCCCTTCATGATAGCTGGCTTGAAGACAGGCCCTATGCTGCCTGCTCCCATCCTACCTCCCAGACACAGCTCCTTGGTCTTACTGACATTAAGGTCAAGGAAGCTGCTGTCAAACCAGGTGGCAAGGTGGTCGATGTGCTGAGAGTCACACACTACTACATTATTTAGAACCACGAAGCCTAACAGCAGTGCCACATTTTAACCTCTGTAGCCCGATAGGACGCCGGCTAATCCGGTTGTAGGAAGGAAGCGGTTCCACTTACGTTCTCACTGTTGTGGTCGGCCTCGCTAGGACAGCCGAACAGCTCGCGCCGCAGCAGGTTGCCGTCGTACTCCAGGAAGGTCAGGTAGAGGTTACGGAAAAACTCGACATGCTTGTTCTTCACGCGCAGCTTCTTCGGAGAGTTCCAGTGGATGACCTGGGCAAACGAGCCGGAGAGAAACACAGGAGAGAGAAAGAGAGACAGAGTATTAAAGAGGTTCCGCAATGGGTGGCTCTAGCCTACAAGCTAGAGAAGGCCAAAAGGAACCCCCTTTGGCCAAAAGGTTGCCGATTTGACTCCCTAGACTGGCTAGGAAACATGAGTAACGTTCTCCCTTCCCTTAACAACTACAGTCGAGGTGCCCTTGAACAAGCCACTTAAAGGAATAGTTCACCCAAAAATGAAAATCCTTGCCAGCACAACTTGGTAGCAGCCTTCTCCAAAACAACTGAAGTCAATGGGGACCTGTTCTTTAGTATTCCTTTAACCTCCAACTGGAGCTTCTCAGTGGCCAACAGTAGAAGACTGTGGCTGTACTGGGCAACACACAGGTGTGAATGTGTGGAACTGTATGAATGTGAAGCAGGGTGTTACTGGAAAGAGCATGAAGCTCAGTCAAACTTCCCTGGATAAATAAGGGATACAAAAAGAGAGTTGTATGAGAAAATACCATTTATTGTCTTGCAGGAATTTCAGTTTGCGAAGGTCAGCAGAGAAAACGTGGGCAACATTGGGAAAACATGACCTCACTCACAAGTTAACATTTACATTCTGCCACTATTGTGTTCTTTATGACAAAATCCACTCGTCTAATCACTCAGAGTTGAAGAAATATAACAAGAGGTTAAAGGGGCAACAAGTATGATTTTTAGTGCCTTATATCACAGAATGACCATAATACTGTATATCTTTGTTTTCAAACAAAAACTCCCTGTCCATTCGAATTTCATGACACTCCCAATCCCCCCCTCCCCCACCTACTGGCATTTTCAACTGCTCAGTGATCTCGACGATGGAGGATGGCTGCTATGAAATATTTCTGCTATGAAGGGTAAAAACCTAATTTTCAATTTTTATTATTCCAGGATTTTGCATGGTGATATATGATCTTTTTACTAGATGAAACCTCTAGGCCAGCGGTTCTCAACATGGGGTCCGGGGACCACCAGGGATCCTTGAAGGGGTTCCAGGGGGTCCCCAGCAAACTGATGAATTATTGAACTTCACTAGAGAATGTAGAAGAATGACTGTTTTGATCATAGTTTCTCTGTTATCTCTCCACCTACAATACAGATAGCCATGGGATTCTGGACAAAATCATATCTAACAATAAGAATATTCTCAGATTTGGGTCCAAGAGACAAAATCTCATCCAATGGTGGTCTGTGGCTCTAATGTGGACTAAATTAGGGGTCCTTCATATGAAAAAGGTTGAGAATCACTGCTCTAGGCTACTGTTGCCCCCGGAAAATGTTTGCAAATGCTGTTTGGCCCGGTTCAGGTGTGAATGAAGTCCAATTAGTGCATGGAAAGCTGAGACAGCAGGATCTCACCTTGAGGTCCGACACATCTTTGTAGCACTTCTCGGAGCGGGTGTGGTCGGACAGCTGGACGTTCCAGAAGCAGGGCAGCTGGTGAACCAGGAACGGGTTCTGTTTGATCACAGCGTTGAAGATGTCCTGCAGACACACAGACGGAGCTTGCCTTATGTTACATCATCCACAGCTCCGGACCAGAGAGGCCGGTCCGACCCTGCTCCCTGACTATTTGACTGTTGTTAGAAGCTCACCTCATCTAATCCATCAACCAAACTATGTATAACAGGGTATCTATTCAGAAAGCCGCATTTCAGACTTTCATGCTACATGAAATTGAATTTAAGACCGATTTAACAACCACAGTAAAGAAACAAAAATCTGTGAAAAACAGCCTATTTCTGACCAAATAATACTAATACTACTACTACTAATAATAATAATAATGATAATCTTTATTTATAGAGCACTTTTCCAAAATCCACGTTACAAAGTGCTTCACAAAGGCAGCGAAATAAAAAATAAAACAGACAAGTCATAAAATCATCAGGTTTTAAAAGAAAACAGATTAAAACAATTTGGTGTATAAAAACCAATACAGTGTAGGAAAAGATAAGAATAGGAAAAAGAAAAACGTTTAATATATTGAACATTAAATATAACTATTGAAAGTGCTGAAACTACAAATGAGCAATATAAGAAAAAGGACACCAGGAAATTAAATGTTCCGGGACATGATGTCATATGTGATATCAAACTGAATGCGACCAATTGGATGTTGAAGTAATGTTATTACATAAGAAAATCAAACCAACACTACTGCTGGTCCCATGCACATCTTTTGGTGGAACGACACAATTCATGACATTTGTCTTATTTTGCTTGCCTTACTTTCCGACTCTGCCTTATTATATATCACTGAATGTAAAGTATCTGTCCATACCTCTAGCGAGTTTTGTAGTTAAAACGAAACTTAATAAAAAAGAAAATGAAGACTGTATTTTGTTCCTGTATTGAAGACATTTTAACGCTTTTTAAGGCCTTAAATTTAGATAATGTAATTTTTCAGGCTTTTTAAAAAGGGACCTGTGGATTCCCTGTATAATTTCACCATCTCTATTCTGTCGTGAGACGCGGGGAAGGATATCATTAGATTGGCAAATGCTGTATTAGACTTCCCAAGTAAAATAATACGGTAATATATTCTCTCCAGACATAACTGATATGAGGCCAGTTTCCTTCTGCAGCCTTTGACTGGGAGCAGTAATGACTCTCCTTCCGTCTTTTAAGTGCTCCGCATGACTACAGATGTTAGGGGGGGGGGGGGGGGCTTCATTCCTCGCTCATATGTAATCACACTTGTCAAATTGAAAACACCGCTTCGAGGAAATGTGCTTTAGCTGTGTGTTGCGGAGCGACTTGAGAGACTCTTTGACTTTGAGATCTTTGTGCGTTCGCGGGAAAAAAAAAGGGGTCTTGAGCGAAAAGTTCCCACCTTCCCTAATGGGAGGCATAAAAAAAAAAAACTCTATAGCCACATAATGAACGCCGCGATAAAGAGGGCTGACAGTCCATTGGAGGAGCCACCGCCGATACAGCAAGAAGGCAGATGGAATAGCGAAACGATTTCCGAAAAGCCCCGTTCATTTTCCAAACTGCATACCTTGCGGGACTTTATTTAATGAAGGTTTAATTAAAATCCCATAAAACGTGCCTCTCATCTAGATGAGCTCCGAATAGCTTTTCAGTAATGGAGAGCCTTTGTCGGGGCGTCATTATATGCCGTTGCAATGTTAGAGGTGGGACCCGATGCGATTTACAATAAGACCTATTTATGACCTTGAGGACAGGTATGAAGATGTGTGTGTGTGTGTGTGTGTGTGTGTGTGTGTGTGTGCGCTACCTGGTCTGCCAAGGAGGTAGACAGCATGCTCATTAGTTCCCTCTCCGCAGTCAACCTCCACATCTGCTCCCATCTCAGCTTCCGTAGCCGATCCAGAAGAAGCAAAATCACACCTAGGACACACACACACACACACACACACACACACACACGTTACGGTGGCTTCAGGAGCACACAGATTACCATCTTGCTGCCTGCTGGACGCGAAGATGATAAATTCCCATCGCAAGGCTCTGTATGGTAACCTTGTGTTTTTGGTGATAAAGCTGTGGGCTGAAGGTTAAAAGACAAGAATCTCCCAGACTCGGGCCTCTGGATGGAGAGAACATGTCGAATTCCTCCTCCCGGAAATGAAGGAAATTCTTCTGCCAAACAGACGTGAAAAAAAAAAAAAAAAAAAAAAAAAAAAAGAAAATCTTCCTAGAGTCTTCCCAGTTCCCTCGCTAATAAAAGAAATCCCCCCGGCTGGTACAAATAAAATCGACGGGGGCCAATTTTTTTTGCGGAGGGAAGAGACACGGTGAATAATTTTTTCGGATCGGAACAAACAAACCGTCTTTGACACCCCGCTGTGCTCCATCTGTTGCCGGGGCCGCCGCCACAAAAAGCCGGCCGACCGCAGCTTTCCTGTCAAATTGTCGTCCTATGTAATGCGTCGGCGATAAAGCCGTGCCGTCACCTTGTTTGGTGGGAGGGGGGGTTCTGTGTGGTCTCTTTGAATGGCTCACTGTCCCCCCCCCCCCCCCCTGTAAGTCTACTGCGAAATTCACAGGAGCACCTCTTGCACCGGGCCATAAAGAAAAGCCCACTGCTGTTTGTTTTGGGTTACAGTCAATAAAAAAAAAAGATTATCCTCCTACTTCGCGGCCTTCCTACCGACAGCTTGTATAGTGAGAGAGGGCCCCGTAAGTCTTCCTGGAGGAAAAAAGACCTGCTGGATTTGATGGTGAAAAAAAATAAAAAAAAAAGGCAGGAGAAAATAATAACAAGGTGTAATGGAATCCAATCAATTTCGCTATCAGCCGCTCTGAGGCTTTGTCTGAAATTATACCCGGCTCCGTTCTGGAAATGTTTTTCCCCATACAACTTTTAACAAGCCCGCGTTAGTTTATTGTGGGGTTCCTGCATATTTCATCAATGCCGGCGCAAATGCAATCCATTCCTGCATGAAATAAACTCCCTTACTCAACGCGCTCCACTGTTAAGCTTTTGAAATGTGGCGACTCCTTAGAGGTAAACTAAAAACGGAGGGAGGGGGGGGGGGGGAAGACTCGGAAAGCAATCAAAAGTTTTCCCGTTATGGAAGGTACAAATCTAAATGAAATCACCTAATATGTTTTGAAACACAACAACACCATGACAACATACAGGACAAACAGGGCAACAAACACAATACAGTAAAAAAAAAAAAGAAGGTTGAGGACCACTCATTAAGAGTTATGAGACACCTAAAAAATAATACACATAGAAAAAAAAATACTAGAATATATATACACAGTACCGTGCAAAAGTCTTAGGCATATGTCAAAGATATCCATGAAGCGAAGATGCTTTCAAAACTAATGAAATGAAAAGTTTCTGAATATCAAAAATTTACAATAAACAGCAGTCTACTGACACACTAATGCAGAAAACAAATAAACATCTAAGACTTCTAATATAAAATATTCTTATATAAAAAATCTAGGGTGCCTAAGACTTTTGCACAGTATTGTATATACATATATACATACACACAAATATATACACACATAAGTACATACATTCGTACAAATACATTGATATATACATTACATACACACACGCACATGAAAAATATAATCATTAAAAGAGTGAAATCATATACAACCACACCACCCTATCATAAGTGTTCAGTTATTTACCTGTGTTGAAGCCCCTGCCCAGGGCCGGCCAGGGCCGATGGTTCTTCCACAGGTTCCCAAGGTACCAGTCACTTTGGTTCTCCACCAGACCCAGAACCTGCTGACCTGAACAAAGCAAACACAATCTCATTACTAGATTTATCACATTCTCTACTCATGTATATATATATATGTTCTGGCCATCAATTTGAAATTAATTTATCGTGGAGTTTAAATTGATGTGGTCGTCTTAGTTTGTGTTTTCTAGTTATTTATTGTGTCTGGGGGCTTTTGGTACAAGTAGGTGTTTCATTTTAACTTGGTGCACATGGCAATAACCTCAAAGGAAAAATCCACCTTGGGTATTTTTCTACTGTTTTTCTACTATTTTTAAATATCATCAATTTGCGATGTTCAATACATTCCAGGAGTTATTTTATGATTAAGTGTTGTAATTTACTGTTTTGGTGTACCCACTTTCCCTCAACTTGCCTCGTCTACTTGCATTTCAGTCAATGGGTATGTGGGCATACTGTATAAACAGGTTGAAAGAGAGATCATTCAGCTGTGGGTTATACATGTCGGTGGAGAGAGCAATAGTGATAGTAAGAGCAAGAGAGCCAGTCAAGAAAAAGTGAAAGTGAGAGATAGAGAACAAGGCCATAGTGTGCCGGTTGTTCAAATTACAAAAAGTCCAATGTTTGTATGAAACACATATTTCCAACATGGTCCCAAGATGTTAAAAGACAAAGAAATCAATCCTGAAAAACCAAAAACACATCACTACAATTTAAAAGATAAAAAATAACTCCCACATCAGCAAAACAAGGACAGCTAAAGTAACAATGTCATTGCAGATTTCATTATAAATCTGTTATCCTGTTCCGTAAAAAAGTCCTAACCTGACCTCTATAAGCCCCTCTCATATTTAAAAACTTGATGTGTAATGGAAGGCTGTTCCACAACATGGCACCAGTGTAAAAAAAAGAACTTCTGGCTACATTATTCACTCGAGGCACTTTACATGAACGCACACTGTCCCTGGTATTATAGTTATGCTGAGTATGGACCATTGTTATCTGAGAATCTGAGAACAAGTATTGAGGAGCATATCCACTGATAACATTGTACATATGATGCAGCTTCTGTTGTTCTACTCTGAGCTGTACTGGCAGCAGTCCTACCCTTCTGAATTCATCACTACCAACATGAGTTCGAGGGGATGCATTTAATAAATAGCCTATGTTTGCCAAATATAGGCTCATCTGTGGCGCACCGCCACAATATTGGCATAGCTGCCACAAAATCAGAAGTTGGTCAATGTAAAGAAATTGATCTAAATCAATCTCTAATATGCCTAATGTACACATGACGTCATCATCGTCAAATGACAGAATTTGGTGCCCTAACCAGTAGACCACATCACACTCAAAATTAAAGTGAAACTTAAAATTCTACAATTTGCTCCAAACTTGCATGTGTTAGTAAGGGTAGGGCTGGGTGATATGCACAAAATCAAATATCACGATATTTTTGACCAAATACCTCGATATCGATATAATGAGATTTTTGATAAATAATCGTCAGTAATGTGGATATAATGACTAAGTGGGTAAAGGCAAATAATAGAACAGCTAGAACAGTCTGGTAAGTTCAGAAAATGACATCACTTTACTGTAATGCAGCCTTTAAAACCAGGAAAAGACAACACTTATGCCATATCACCATATTACGATATCCAAAATCTAAGACGATATCTAGTCTCATATCACAATATCGATATAATATCGATATATTGCCCAGCCCTAAGTAACGGTACTGTAAACAGTAACACTTTTTAATCAGAGATTTATAACACTGCTTGAAACTCAGAGAGTTAACATGAGTGCAAGACTAGCATATTGTCCCTGTTTACGACTGGATTCCACTGGACACACTGCTGTCGCTGTATGGACAAGTAATTAATCCTATTGAAATCCCCCCCCCCCCCCCCCGTCTCCGCCACAAGCAAATTGTCAACCTGTGGGAAACACTGTGGGCTATTGAGGCTACTGTCGGTGGAGCAATTGGTCTCTCTGCCTCTTCTACGATGGATTTCTTCCTGTATGACTGTTGAACATCACTGCCAAATGGCCCTTGCTTTTTCATTCTGAGGGGCTGACACCAAAACCGCTGATCTTTTAGCTATTGCTATTAAACACCATTGTAGCTGCACTGGCAGTATCTCAACATGACATCACGTTGTCTACCTTTGGCCAGTTATCCATTGGAATAAGAAAAATACACCACCAAAACAACACAATTGGCCCAGGAATGCAAGGCACACCAGCACTAGCTATTTTTAGGCTTTTCGGGTGGATTTTCCTTTAAACTTGAGAACTGGTCCATGGTTCAATACCCCTGCAAATTTGTCATTATACCATTACTTTTTTACCATTTCATACCACTTTTTGACAACCATCAAATAGTAAATGCACACTGGCACACAATGTGGATTGTGTGTGGACAGAAACAGAGGTGGGAGGGGATCAACAGCAGCCATTTCTGGGTCAACTTGTTCAACACAGCGCCAGGAGGAATATAATCCCCTCATAAAGTGGGGTTTTATGCGTGATTCAACTGCAAACTGGAATGAACTTTAACTGCCGCCTCAGTAAGGGCAGCACGCTACTACCACCAGTAAAGCCGAGAGAAATGGTGCAAATTGAATTCAATAAGCCCACAGTGAGTCTCCCTCAGTTCACATGAATTTTAAGTTCTTGAGCCACTAGACAAACGTACAAAGCGCACAGGAAAAGAAGCTGAACAAAATAAAGAAGAGAAGAGAGGAGAGAGATCCAGAAGATGAAGGGATGAGAGAGAGGAGGGGATGTATGTGGGCTTTGGGGCGAGAGATTATGGAAGGCAGGCTGGGCAGAGATAAAGGTCGAGGAGATAGGCATTAGGGAGGAGATAGGAGCCTGGAGAGAGGGAAGGGGTGTAGTGATGGCAGCTTTAATGAAGGCTGTAAGGAAGATTAATGAGAGCTTATTGGAGCAGGCAGCGGAGAGCAGGCAGCCCTTTAGAAACCCTGGAAAACAAAGCCCAGCACTCTGCTATCAAGGTGACAACTGAGTGGGACAATTAGCTAGACCTCAAAAACAAAACCCAGCTTCTTTTACTGGGAGACACTTTTAGAAGCGGTTCTGCTTGATTTGTGTTAATCAAAGCAGTGTCGATTAAAGGAATAGTTCACCCAAAAATGAAAATCCTGTCATCATCTACTCACCCTCATGCCAGTTGAAACACAGGTGAAGTTTGTCCATATAACACACAGGGAGGTTGCCAGCACAACTCCATAGCAGCCTTCTCCAAAACAACTGAAGTCAATGGGGACCAGTTCTTCAGAGTTCCAAAAAGACCTACAGTATATTTACACCATCATTTAGTGCAAATCTTAACTACAGCTGATTGATTTGCAACAAATAATGGTGTATAGGTCTTTCTATTCACAGTGTGATTGTTTGGCTGTTTTGGTTTTGGAACTCTAAAGAACAGGTCCCCATTGACTTCAGTTGTTTTGGAGAAGGCTGCTACCAAGTTGTGCTGGCAACCTCCCTGTGTGTTATATGGACTAACAAACTTCACCTGTGTTTCATTTGGCATGAGGGGGAGTAGATGATGACAGAATTTTCATTTTTGGGTGAACTATTCCTTTAACTCAATCAAACCTCGGTGCAAGCGGTGCTGTGAAGAAAGCTACACCACAAACTACATGGAGAACGACCTTCCCGTTCATATTCTACCTAATCTTTTTGCAGACCAAAAAACTTTGACTAAATTCAAACTTTTGTTTTGACATCCATGATGAGAAAAAAACAGATCGGCAACTGCCTGTGAAGCCTTAACTACCAGCTTTCTCCAAAGCAAACTGTCAAATCCTCCCTTTCTAAGTCAGACAGCCATGACAGGCGAGAGAAAGATAACAAAATCAATACAGCTCTACTCTATTTCAACAAAAAGAAGGAAATGCCCTGTTTCAGACAAACATCACAATGAAAATATCCCATTTAAAAAAAAATAAAAAATCACCATGCTTCTTCAAACCTTTCCAAACCTTCAAACAAAGCACCCAGCTGCCAGCCACGGCCACTACACTAACTTTTCAGTTTCACAACACATTAGTTCACATTGCACTGTTTAGTCACTATTGATCTTCCACTTCACTGATTGGCTTGATCTGGCTTGTCAGCCCCAAACGGATTAAAGCCAATAGCTTTATTTATAGATTAGAGTCTGGACAGCATATATTAGCTAGTCGGACATAATAGTATGCATATGCCGCTAAGCAAGGTCTTCAGACAGCAAACCCAGACAGCAAACCCAAGCCCAAGGTCTTCAAGAAGCAATCCATCTCCCACCATATAAGCAGCTGAGGGGAATCTTATCGGATCTTAAATCAGGTGTGGAGAGGTAGAAGGAAATCTCCATCAGTCTGAGATTTTTTCCTGCTGATCCGATGGTGCTGCTACAGGCGAAAGACAAAAGCCAAGGTCACCGGTCCTGACATTACTCGGTTTTCACCCCATCGCTTCATCTTCTACAAAAACAAACCCATTCCCTTACATGGCAGTACTGATTGACAACTTTATTAGTATGTGAAACAAAACGCAAAACCTGAGAAATCCCCAAGGTGATTATCAAATCCAAGAATGCCAAGTCGATACTTTGAGAATGTTCTTCCCAAGTCGCCAGGGAGAGAACAAATTTATCAAGAACGCAAGAACAGAGAACGCATCTTTACAGTTCCAAATGGACTGTGTGCTTGGTGTTGTGTCATCAATTAAGATGCATAGGTGTTCATTTTCCCATCTATTTCAATTCTGTTGTTAGACCAACAAGTTTCGGCTTGTGGCCTTCATCAGGGTCATCATGAAACACATTACAAACAACATTTAAATAGGGTAACAGAAAAAATTCAAAAAGGTAAAAAATAAAAGACAACCTATCATATACATCCACACACATATCAGCCAATGGGGTACCTACAAAGATGGGTTGGGTATATGGTCATGTGGCTTCAGGCCAATTGTAGTCCCAGACTGGCAGACAGGCAAGGGGAGTGTCCAATAAGGGGCATGGGTGACACCATATTGGGTCATAAACTGGAGAAGTGCACCCTTCTCCATGCACCTTGGAAGTAGGTGAAGTTGTGCCAGAAACCCATACTCTGTTCTTTTGTTTTCGAAGTATACTGCAGCTTTTAAATATTACATCAAAGGCATTATGGAGGACACAAGAACACATATTGAGGAAGACCTGTGCTTTTCAAAGGAAACTAGGAATACATAAAGCAAGTGGTGTCCCAGAAAGACACATGAAAGCAGGGCTAAGCTGGAAAACCCCTGCTCGCACATTCAGATCCAGATCATTATGCTTTAGATCAGTAGTCAACCAAAGCTCACCACCTATTTTTGATGATTTTAAGCCATGTACACTTTTACCCGTTTGCCTATCTGCTTTCAACATACTGTATAATTGCAAAAAAATTAAATAACTTTGGAATGCTAACAGGCAAAAAGAGAGGCTAGCTAGTGAGTTAGCGGTACCAAGCAAGCGGCTGTATCTGTCCCGGTGTCCTTGAAGGCCAAGTGATCAACTAAAAAGCATTACTGTCACCAAAGGTTTGATCTGCTGAGTAAGAGAGACATGATGCTTCATGCACTCAGGGAGCGGTAATACACTTAAGTGTTCATAATTCAAGGGCAGATGCTGGGGGTTTAGCACTGCCAAAGCATCATCTGCCATTCGTTTTGTCGATAGCAGACAGTGGAGGATCAAGGGAAGGTACGTCATGATGTGGACGAGCGTGTCGTCACGGTGACGCATTTCTGTCACCAAGCAGGACAGCATTTTGCATGTCGACTGCAGGAGTGGAACAGGTCTGAATTTGGTTTCCTGGGTTTCATATCTTGCATATCTTCCTTTCGAAGCGGCTCTCAAGCAGAGAGCAACAGCCACTGCAGTCCATGACTCAAACAAATCATGCATTATATAGTGCTCTGGAAATTCTGCCTGCAGACTACCACCATTTGTTGAGTAAACCTAATCAGTAATCTGGATGAATAATTGAAGATTTGGGAGTGGGCAAAAAATCCAAAGGGTCTGATCAGTCACCTTTTTACTTCCGCAGTCGCAAGAGTGAGTTTAATGGGAAAACAATGCAGGAGACAATTTAGGCTATTTTAGACCCGCAGATACCCTGGAGATATACTTTGAAGAGCCAAATCTCATACTCAGAATCTAAAGGATAATGGATGAGAAAAGTCTGATACGGTATCTCCAAAGCCCTCTACCACCTATCATCAACTCTCTCACCAAATCTCTCATTTCCTTCATTCATGCCTCTCTCCTTCCTTTGCTCCTTGTGTTTTAACACTATAAAGGCCTATGGATTTTTTGGGGGTATAAGAACAGGCCACCAAGCCGTCGACGGAGAGGGGTAAACCTAATACTGGCTTGTGTGGAAAGTGTTTTTTGGATGGACAATTTGAAAGCTGAGATATTTCAATGGTTAATGGACGGCAGCTTGGCCTTTAGAGTGTTACCTCCCTTTAGTGCCTCTGACCTCCATTTTCAGTGAAAACTCCGGTGTTTCTCTCATGATTAATCAGCCTTCTCTGTCCGAGCAGAGAGAGAGAGAATGAGAGAGGAGATAAGGCAGCGAGCACATCTGCCCGCTGCTATTGATGACGCTGGTCACAACTCTCTACGTGGTCTATACAGCTCTCACAACATTATTATCTGGGGGTAGGGCTGGCTACAGTTTGGACTTTTTTGGTACCGGTACCAATACCAGTACAACTGAATTTGATACCAGTACCAAAACGTTACTTTTTTTTTGCACTTAACCTTTATTTCCATATGCGATCATATAGAAGTGAACATACAAACAAGACACAAAAATCATATAACAAATGTAAGCATCGCATCAACCTATCTTATTCAGATTCTATTCATAGAGGCATCACAGACATAGGCACCCAATTAACCTCCTTCTATCCTCCTTCCTTCAATATGCAATCACCCATATGTTTAACCATACACTTCTTCATATGTCCGTTGGGAAACTCTGGATCTTAAAGAAGAGAGGGTCATGAGAGATCTCAATTAGTTTGTCACTGTACCATCACTACACATGCATTATACACAATCACAGTCACATCTGTATACATGGCTCCAATTACATGTAGACTGCACCAGTCGAATTTGTTTTTCCTGCCTGTGTCAAGTTGTTACCTAGCGAGCCAATCAGCAGTCACTTATACACTCATTGGATGAAAGATAATGCGAGATTAGGCATTACAGTATACCAAACTTTGGCATCGAATGTTGTAAGCATATTTTGGCAGTTGGTAGTACCGACATGATTCGGTACCCAGCCCGACCATGTGGATGTCTAGTGATTTGTAATAACTGCAGAGATTGTGTAATGTGTAAAGTAACAATTCCAGCACAAATTATCTACTGTGTTGTGGTGAAGACAGAGGTCCCCTGATAATGCCAATACTGTATAATGCGGATCAAACTCTCTGTAATTGAAACTATAATTTGAATTTGCCACGCAATTTCTTTTTCTTGATGCAGTTTCTATCTTTCTCCCATCATGAAAAATGGAAGCAGTAGTGGAATCTATAAAAGGAAGGCTTTGAATGCATTTGACACAAACGAATCAAGAAGTGTAAAATCGCAGTCTTGATTATACAAGCCTATCTGGGGCACCACTGGTTTCAGCAAATTAAATTATGCTGTGCAATTGTATTTCACGAAGCTCAGACGTTAAGGGGTAATTCATTAACTACCAACATAATACTAGTCCAGTGCAAAATAGGGTTTTTGGTACAACCAAACACTCCTCATACATCCAAGCGTGGCACTATCTCCCCAGGATTGATGCTCTGTGCTCTAGCACAATTCAAATCTGATGTTTAATTTCCTCATCCCTTCACTTGCATCCATCACATGCATGTGAATCATATCAAAAAATTGGCTTGTGTCCTTGAACAACGAGATGGGAAATGCACTGCATAATATTTATCTATACTCTAATCTATGATCTACTTGTGAAGCTCCCTTCTACTTCTCTATTGTCTTTTAAATCCAGTAACTATGCTACCAGATCACAGACTGGTTAGACTTAATTACTGTATGTATAAATTCTGATATCGGGAAGGCTGGTTTCTGGTACTATGCACTTTATAAATGGAACAGACTGCACTTTAATTTTTGAAATTCTTGTCTGCCTAAATGACTTTAAAGCAATGATATCTCACATCTCTAGGACCTTTGTGATTGCTTTGTTATAATGTACAATACTGTGCAAAAGTCTTAGGCATATGTAAAAGAAATCCATAAAGCGAAGATTTCAAAACTAATGAAATTAAAAGTTACTGAATATCAAACATTTACAATAAACAGCAGTCTACTCACACACTAATGCAGAAAACAAATAAACATCTAAGACTCCTAAGAAAAATATATAAAAAATCTAGGGTGCCTAAGACTTTTGCATAGACTTTTGCTGCTTGACAAAAATTTATTGTGCATTTTCTTTGTCATATATATATTTTTTTTCTTCTCAGGTCTCTCTTGAAAAAGAAGAGACAAATAATCAAAACATTGGTTTTGATCACCCAAGTCACCACCTTATTAAATAAAGGCAGAGGTGGGATGTAACAAAGTAAAAATACTTCACTACTGCACTTAAGTAAGATTTTCAAGTATCTGTACTTTACTCAAGTTTTCCTTTCACTGAAGACTTTTTACTTTTACTCACTACATTTCAAAAGAAAAATCTGTACTTTCTACTCACTACATTTTCAAAACAGCTGCAGACTCTTTCTCATCTGGGATTCAAAGGAACGCTCAACAGAAAACCAGTTTAGAACATTAGAAATTACATTTTTAGAGAACGACTTTTACTTTTATACTTTAAGCAAACTTAAGTCCACATTCTTTTATACTTTGACTTGAGTAAAGGATTCAAAATGGTACTTCAACTTCTACCAGATTGTATTTTTATATGAGTATTTGCACGTTTACTTGAGTAGGGAATTTGTGTACTTCTACCACCTCTGAATAAAGGATATATGTACATAGGACTTCCTCGTAAACAGGAATTTGTCCTCGTCAAGATGAATTCGTGGAGTGGATCCTTGCTTGGCTAAAGCAGGGCAGAGGCGCTGACGGTTGATTTAGTGGAGAGCGAGGTGCGGTGTTAAATCTATCTGACTACTCGCAAATGAGGCTCGTCACCGGGGAAGGACAACTCTGCGGGGAAAACACCGCCAAGCCCTCCTTTTTTAAGGACCATTGGGCCCCAAGGCTGCAGGATGCTGGACGTGTTAGAGTACCAGCGTCGTATCAGTCTATGGGACTCGTTCCAGCCCAGCACCTCTTTGGAAAGACTTCATCAGACCAGTGATGGGCAATTATTGCTTGTGTCAATCAAATTGATATGAAGCCAAGCCCCTGTGCACTGTGATAACTTGTGCGCTTCCCTCTGCCTGACTACTACTGTCTCCTCTCGGTCTGTCTCCATCTCTGTTGTCTCTCTCTCAAATCAACGCACATTTCAAAACGGGGGTGAATGGTAGGTAGCAGAGGGGCACCATGAAAGCAGAGGCAGTAGGAATGCTGGTAAAAATGGGTTCTATTGACACCGCGGTCAGTGAACTCAGTCAAAGTGTCTTAAAGGGTGATCTATAACACAGCCCTTTGAGCCTCGATGCCTCATTGAAACCCCATACATCACATTCCCAGCAGGGCGTGGAGTGGCGAGGAGGACCTCGGTGAAGCCAGGCAAACCGCTCGCCGCAAAGGAAAAAAAGAGCACACGTTTTCGTTCAATTCCGAAAGCTGTCCCATCCAATCACATGGCTGGAGCGGTACAGTAAAAACTCCAATTGGGGTTAGACTATCAGGGTTAGTTAGGACTAGGAGGAGGGGGTGGGGGGGGGGGGGGGGGGGGGGGGGGTGCTGTTAAAGTAAGTAAATATTGGAGTATTTTTGATATTTTGGACCCACAGTGCAATTGTTTGGTATAAAACACACTTGGATTATGCTACACCTGCTATATGTAATAATTTTATGGTCATTCTTTGCCCTTTTTGGAACTCTAAAGCAGTGATTCTCAATCTTTTTCATATCAAGGACCTCTAATTTAGTCCACATTAGGACCACAGACCCCCTATTGGATGAGATTTTGTCTCTTGAACCCAAATCTGAAAATATTTGTATTGTTAGATATGATTTTATCCAGAATTCCATGATTTTCTGTATTGTAGGTAGAGAGACAACAGTGAAACTATGATCAAAATAGCCATTCTTCTACATTCTCTAACTGTGTTAACTTCTTGTAAATGAAATAATAATGAAGTTTAACAATTCATCAATTTGCTGGGGACCCCCTGGAACTCCCTCAAGGACCCCTGGTGGTCCCCGGACCCCACGTTGAGAATCACTGCTCTAAAGAACCAGTTCCAGGTCTTGCTTTGAGCCAGATGAATAATCTTCCTTTGTTGCTATAAATGGTTTTAGCTTGTGACTAGTGTGTTCCTGAATGAAATTAGCAGTTTAGTAAAAGGGACACCAGGAAATTAAATGTTTATCGACATGATATCCAACATGTCTTACCGTATTAACCCTGTTCTGAATCAATCTAAGAGTGCCCATGCATTTAGGTCAAACCTAATGTGACCAATTGTAATTCTTCTCTCCCTCTCTCAGGTCGCAACGAGAGTGGGGGAGCTTATCCAACAGCATACCCACACTCTTCCTCATTAGCAGTCCTGCCCTCTTCCACTGCACAGGAACCTTTGATGGTGAGAACTAACCGGGACATAGGTGGCTCCAGGGATGGGTTCCCAGTTGTTCCTGGTTGTTCGCAATTTGCACTTCAAGAATCCAAAAAGATCCGGAAGTGACAAAAACAAAAAAGCTGGGGTAATGCTACGACAACACCGGCAAAATGGAGGAGGTTGAAGCTACCATCTTGTTTTTTTATATTTTGTTATTGCTAGACTCGTGAAGGTGTCTGCTCCTGAGGTTGTACGTAATTTAGTTCCAAGAAGTATGTCCTGAACTTGTCTGCTGGTAATGGAAACACTTCCAGAACCTGTTTGACAGAGCGGCAGGGCAGGACACTGGAAAAGGCTTATTAGTGAAATGATTTTGATTCGATTTTTTATTAGGATCTCTTTTAGTCTCTTTAGCAACTAGGCTATTCTTCCAAGAGTCCTCAACATAAAACCATCACTTTAATAGATACAAACAGAAACAAACAATATTTGTACAATTAAAACCCACAAATAGCCCCATACATTGTGCAACACACACAAAAAAAACATTTAAACATTAAAACAACAAAGTACAACAATTGATGTCCTGTATACAGCAGGGAACCCACCTTATATACAATGAACTATATCATCATTAACTACATATTTCTATTGTCTCACATACATTAACTTAAGATATTTTTTAAACTTATTCATAGCCATTACCCTAGTGGTGTCAGGTAGTTTATTCCACCTTGGACAAGCCTGATAAGATAATGCTCTTTTACCAAGCTCTAATTTTGTCTTTGGCATAACATAATCTGTGCCTGTAGTTGTTCTCGTATTGACAGAATGTCTGTCTCTCACCAAATGGAGTCGGTCATAAATAGCTCTTGGTTTCTTCGTACGATGTACGTCAGTGATTCTCAACCTTTTTCATATCAAGGACCCTAATATAGTCCACATTAGGGCCACGGACCCCAATTTGATGAGATTTTGTCTCTTGGACCCAAGTCTGAGAATATTTTTATTGTTAGATATGATTTTGTCCAGAATTCCGTGACTATCTGTATTGTATGTTGAGAGATAACAGAGAAACTATGATCAAAACAGTCATTCTTCTACATTCTCTAATTGTGTTAACTTCTTGTAAATCAAATAATGGTGAAGTTTAACACTTTATCAATCCGTTGGGGACCCCCTGGAACCCTCTCAAGGACCCCTGGTGGTCCCCGGACGCCACATTGAGAACCACTGATGTACGTTATCACATAAACCTAAAAGGCTTTTGTCAGTGGTGTCATTTACAGCCAACCACCCTAGAGTACTATGTAATTCAGTCACTGGGGTGTCATAAGTGAGACTAAAGCTTGAACTTTAGTCTGAACAAGTTTAACCGGTGCAACAGGCTGATGTTCACACCCTCCTGCACTCACTAGCACAAACATACAGTCAGGACATGAAGCTGGTGTGCGCAACACCTACGGCACCTGTCTGTTACCCACCCACCCCCGGTCAATCTGTTGTGTCTCCAGTGCCAGGTTCTCATCAGCAGAGCCCACCTCTGCATTATTGATTTACTCGGCAGACGTGTCTCACCCAGCAGCACAAGCAAATGTACATCTGCTGTTTAATGCCCCACTTACATTGGCCTATAAACCCACTGAGCATTTTTAGATGTCTTTAAGGGCCCACAAAGCACCGTGTGTGCGTGTCGCTTTGGAAGGCAAAGAGCTTGTCCGACACCGTGTTGCTGAGCGCAGGCTGAAAATAGGTCACCCTCAGCAAATTCCCAGAATTTGAGACAGCAGATGAACTAATGTTCTGGTCAATGATTTATATAACATTGTTACATAGAACATGGTGGACTATCGGCTTGTCTTTGAAAAGGATTATTTAGCAAACACTAGGGGCGATACTTCTGCAAAACTCCATGGAAATCTGACTCAAGCTCAGACTGCTCTAATTCACTTGGAGGCACGAATATTTTTGTGGAATATTCAGAACACAATCCACATATACCTACGATGACCTTGTGATTATTCAATGACAAAGCAAGATAAAACCTTTTAATGGTTAATTTGTGTAGCCCTGTAATCGCAGGTGCATGGGTGTGTGTGTGTGTGTGTGTGTATGTGTGTGTTGCAGGTGCTTGCATGTGCATGTGTTAGTTTATATATGCATTAGTGTGAGGATGGCTGTAGAAAGAGAGAGCGACAGAAAGACAGAGAGAGATACAGAGCGTGTGCATGCATGAGAAATCCTATTCATGAGCCTTGTTTGTTCCAAACACTGGCTTCCTGCTGAAATAAAAGCCCCCGGTGAAGTCGGCCATTTCAGAAACACTGCACTGAGGCTCCTCACCAGCTAACACCGGTCCAAGTCTGACCGTATGCCGGTCAAAGCGGAAGAACAGGGTGACATCTTGTTGCTACAACTTGGAAGTGTTCACATGTTTAAGGGTGCAATGAGCAAGATGTCTACTGTCCCATAGCACAAAATGACTTTATGTGTGGGCGGCTGACAGGGTTGGTGAATGATACCAATGATTACATATCTAGGTCCTGAGATTTTGGGCTTTCAAAGCTCACTTTCTGGCCCGTACTCTGTTTTGGAACAAGCCCACGCATTTTCAACTGCTCAAAGATGGAGGAAGATGGAGGATGGTGCAATGAGGGAGCGATCAGCATCGCAACACATTTAATTTTCAAGCCAAAGCAGTATTTTTTGCATTGGGACATATTACCTCTTCACAAGAAGTTTGTGTTGGATCTCTGCTCTAATTAGCAAGCTAACTCGTTCTATTGTCAAAATGTGTCTTTTGTATTTCTGGGCACCATAAGCTGTGCCAGAGACCTGTCAATGTTGCTGTAATTTGTTGATCACAAATAGAGGTTGATAAAAGTCATAATTACGTAATGCCCCTTTAACTTGTTTTTTTTATATTTTTTTGCAATAGCATAACAGTGTGCAGACACTTGTACAAAAGAACCACATCCTTGCTACTGCAGTGTATGATTGTGTCACATCTTTAGAATGATGGACAGCAATCAAGATGGAGTTCTACATACCCTGACTCATACAGGTTTTCACTATGCTGGATGCTTTTTGATCGAATCCAAAGTATTTGACAAGCCAGGTAATGGATATAGGCATGCCGATGGGAATTTGTAAATACCCCATCGCTGGAGCTTACTGGATTGGACTGTGGCAGTGACATCATTGGCGCATTCTGGATAAATCTCAATGAAAACTGTAGTGCTGCATTTTAATGTCGCCAGCCCATTTGAAACACTTCAACCAATTTCAAACTCTTCATCAATTTCAATCAATCAATTTCAAACACTTCATCAATTTCACAGGAAAGAGAAGTGTAATTGCACCTGATGTGCCAACCGTCCAATTAATTTTGATGGCCAGTTTTGAAGGCAAACAGCAGGGAGCGCCATGATGACTTTCCCTCCCTATTGTTGTTATTAAGTTATTTGAAAATCAACCATGAATTAACTGCAACAGACACTGCTCACTTTTCATAAGTAGAGTTCAACCCACACTACCCTGCATTTCAAACTGCCAGGGCTTTTTTTTTTTTTTTACATTAAAGTCAAAATTTGTCTTTTTTACCCAAAGAGAGTGAGTGATGAAACTGAGCAAATGAAATAAACAAACAGGTACACGTTATTAAAAATAAATGATGTGTGGATGGGTGAAGTTATATGTGGCTTTGCAATGAGACCCATGTTGCTCACTGTGCTACATTGCAATATTAGACCCAGCGGAAACAAGCATTGATGAACTTTTGAACCCCCTTCACCAGCTGAGCAAAGATGCCAATAGGCCGCACAATGTTACAGCTGATGTCTGCATCCACAGCAATCTAATGACTTAATGTATAAAGGATATAAAACGCCATGCTGTACAACTTAATCTTTGGAATAAAACACCTCAACCAAATCAGTATCTGCATTTTTATTCCTAAAATATGACGATATATAGAGGTAAAACGTTGGTGCAGTCATTACTTGATTATATAACATGAGCAAGCACTTGAGTAAGCAAAACACCAAAAAGAACTAAGCAGTTACATGGTTAACAGCAACAAAGTGTAAGGTATAAAACATGACAGATTTCTTCAATCATTGTGAATTTACTGCATGGAATTCTTGGAATGCGCTTTTATGTAATAGAAAATAACAGGAGATAACCAGTGTGGATGAGATTTGCTTAATGTCAAATATGGATAGATATAAAATGAGCTCAGTCCATTAAAACCGCTTTTCTAGCAAATGCTCTTCTCTTCTCCTCATATTCCTCTGACCCCAAGTCAGCACACACTCTCTGAAGCGGTTCCCTGAAAAAAAAACATCTGCTCAAACTTTTTCAGACCAGTAAATGTCGATATCTGTTATATGTTTTTAACTGCATATATTGCACGGAAAAACAGAAGTGCTGTTGCCTCCCACTCTGACACTCTCCGTTTCGTTTTGCCTCTTCACTGCCACTAGAAGTAAGTTACAGTGTGCAGTGGAAAAAAGTGAAAATAGTCCCCATTAAACTCAATAATTAACTGTGTGATAGTCATGTTAGGAAAAACTTCAGCATGTGTATTGACACATGCTGAAAGCAATGAGTTACTATGAAATCCTGGAGGTCAGGCAAACAGACAGTAGCTTCTAACTGTGGCAAATACATTGGTGGGTTTAGAACTTTCATGGGAAATAATGGCAATAGGAAACTAGAAATAACCGCCTCAGCCAATACACTTTGTTTTACCATTGCAGGGACAGTCTTTATTTATTGAACATATATAATTAATGTGATTATTAGGTCAACTTAAAGGATTTTGGTGTCTGCAAAAGTAAGTGACAGCACTTCTACCATTTTTTTTAGAATGACCCAAGATCATTTCCTCAGCTCCAGTGGTAAGCAAAACATTATGATGTCACAGTGAAGTTGACCTTTGAACTTTTGGATATAAAATGTCATCACTTCATCATTTTATCCTATTAGACATTTGTGTGAAATTTTGTCATAATTAGGGTATGAATTCTTGAGTTATGGCTACAGTGACCAGATGTCCCGGTTTGTCCGGGATTGTCCCGGTTTGGGTGTCCCGAGTCCCGACAAATATCTGTAAAACACTAAAATGTCCCGGTTTTCAACATTCACTACCAAATTGTCCCGGTTTTCACCACAATTAAAATAATAATAAGAGTATTATACTTGTTTTCAGCGCTTACATAGACGTTTATCATGTTCTGTCCCGCTCATTATTACCTAACCCAATCAAAAAACATAAACAATGCACCACATAAACTATGTTTTGGTGGATTTTTGGAGACAAAACATCATTTTTGGTTTGCTGAGGCGCTGTCCATGGTGCTGAAAGGTGCAGTCACTAGGTGTGCTAAGCGCTGAAATAATTGTCCCCCATCCTGATGAAAACGCCTATGGTGCGTGCATAAGCGCATACATGTGCGTGTGCATGAACGTGTAGTACACTTAAGGGTCCCGGTTTGGGGGTTTGAAAATGTGGTCACCCTAGTTATGGCCAAAAGAGGTCACAGTGACCTTGACCTTTGACCACCAAATTCTTCATCCTTGAGTCCACGTGGACGTTTGTGCCAAATGTAATGTAATGAAGGCGTTCCTGATATATCGCGTTCATGAGAATGGGACGGACGTGAGGTCACAGTGACCTTGACCTTTGACCATTGACCACTAAAATCTAATGAGTTCATCCTTGAGTCCAAGTGGACGTTTGTGCCAAATTTGAAGAAATTACCTCAAGGCGTTCCTGAGATATCGCGTTCACGAGAATGGGACGGACGGACGGACAACCCGAAAAAACAAAATGCCTCTGGCCACGGCTGTTGCCGGCGCGGAGGCATAAAAACTAAAATTACACCGGTGTTACCCTTTAAGGTGAAAACAAAACAATGATCACTGTTATGCAAAATAATTGCAGTGCGATCCTATAATCGTGACCACTCGATTATGCAATTATCGCAGCAAATTGTGGTAGTTTCTAAGGGGTCAGACAGCTGGAGATCAGTGTGGTTTGCTGATAGTAGCAGTTGGTCACTATGGAAACAAAGTGCAAGTCAGGTAACCCGCTTTTTCAAAATCATCAGCACAAAATGGTGGCAAGGTTGAGGCACCACTTGTTCTCTAAAAAAAGATAAATGTACACGCAGCACACGAGCTTCACATGACCCTTTGCGCACATACGCACTCGCTCAAATCGCTCACTCATACCTGGCCACAGCTGGGGACGAAGACAAATGGGGCCTAGGAGCGATACACAAACTCCTGAGAGCTGGTTCAGATGTAAATGAGGTCACATGCAGTGCAGTGCGGCACGTTGCTCTCTCTCTCTCTCTCTTCCCCACCTCTACATGAAGCACCCCGACCTTGTCATACCTGCCCTCTCCCCCCCACACGGCACGCAACCCCGCAGGCCTCGAATTTGTCCGAGTGGAACGGGGGTCATGGAACGCACTCCCTGGAGGTATATGGGAAGGAGTAAAAAAAAAAAAAAAAAAAAAAAAGAAATATGAGGTCTTTTGAGTGGCGTTCTAACTTCCCCGGGGGGGGGGGGGGGGGGGGGGTTCCACACCTAACCCCAGAATGTCTGCTGATTAGCATTGGGGGTTTAACAACAATGAAGTACAAGCGGGGGACCGGTGATTGCTGAGAATGGATGAATGAACGGCGTGCGTCACCGCCTCTGTGTGGCCCCGGGGCCCCTAAGCAAGAACATACAATTAGCAATCAGGGAAGAGAAGTGGCACACATCAAACCTTTCACCTCCCCGAGTGCTGCCGGGGTTAAATGGAGAGCCGCGGGAGAGAGGCGAGGTAGGAGCTGTCTCCACTATTGTTCTGTGGAGTAATGGATTTTTTCTTTTTTTTTTTTTTTTTTTTTAAACCTTTATTTAACCAGGAGTGGAGTCTCATTGAGATTAAAGATCTCTTTTTCAAGAGTGTCCTGGCCAAGACAGGCAGCAGCACAGTTACACGGTTGCGTAAAACAGACATATAACAATTTAGAGAGAAAACAAAAGAACAAATTACAGAATCAGAATCATAAGATATCAAAAAACATTCATCAGCATTCAAAACATCTACAGCCAGATGTGCTTGCTTCCAAGTCATTTAGAAACACTTTAAATGCATCCAGTGAGACCGGCTCCCGAAGATTCAGGTAAATTTGCAACTGATTCCAAGCAGAAAGCCTAGGTCACACTAGACGATCTCAACGGTGATTCTAAGCCTGACTGGATCGTCCTATCAGGGTTAGTCGGGACTGGGAGGGAGGAGGGGGTGGGGTTGGGGAGGCTGTTAAAGTAAGTAAATATTGGACTTTTGGACCCACAGTGCAATTGTTTGGTACAAAACATTTGGATTATGCTACACGTGCTGTATGTAATAATTTTATGGTGATTTCTTTTTTGCCCTTTTTGGAACTCTAAAACAGTGGTTCTCAACCTGGGGGTCGGGACCCCCCCCAGTGGGTCGCAAGATAATTTTGGGGGGTCGCGGGGTGATTTATGGAATAGGAAAAAAACATATTTATACTATACAAATGTTTTATCATGTCTATTTTTTCTGATTTTTGCTTTTTTTTGTAAAATACTGAATTGTTTTTAGCCTCTGTGCCTCCTCTGATAATGAATCAAATGAAACAACCTGAAAAGGGAAAATCATTCGTTGGTTTAAACTCGGTATGCTTGTGACCGGGATTGCTAGTAGACATTGCTTCGTTTTAAGGGGTCATGAGCCAAAAAGGTTGAGAACCACTGCTCTAAAGAACCAGTTCCAGGCCACTTCAGTTTTTTGGAGAAGACTGACATGGAGTGGAGTGCAATCCAGACACCAGGATGTAGCCCATAATTGCACTCCACATCAGAACAAGTCGCCGCAGTCCATCCTGAACCAGGTACGCCATTAGATCGCGATTCTTTCTTGCCGTCGCATTGACAGGGGAATCGGAGAAACAGCGTTAAAATATTCACCCTCATATTTTTTTATCTCCAATAACGAAGCCGGTTCCCTGATGGGTGTATGAAAACAAACCGAGTCTGAATATAATCACCACAGGAAGTTTGGCAGAGGGAGAATAGGGACAAAAAGGAAGATGAAAAGGCAAGGAAGTAGACTTGGTAAGAGAGAAAGCGACAGAGAGAGAGAGAGAGGACAGAAACAGAGTGAGGAAAAAGTGAGAGAAGCTCCCAGCAGGAGGCTGCAGCAGCAGCACTATTACCTGAGCAGGCGGAGAGACAAGCTGCTGTCTGCTGACTGCGGAGGAGACTGCAATATTTGACTTACAGAGAATCCCACCGACTCAGTCCCACACACAGCGCATCAGACTACTTTTTAGGGCAAAGTTAACTGCTAGCGATTCTACCCGTCTTTTTTTTTTTAATGGCTGTCAGCATTACAAAGCTATCGGCTCTTCCTACTTTACTGGCAGCTGACGGCAGTGGCAGCCAAATGTTTCAGCTGAAATGGCAGAGATCATAAAGGGCCGGAAAACAACACAGCAGAAATGTTTACTTTCAGTGTAGGGATGACACAGAAGTATAGAGTTTGGCTTTGGGTCGTGGGTGGGATGATAAATCTTCAGGGGTGTGCGGACATGTAAACTCCAGCCAGAGCCCTCACCAACATGTATGAATACAGTCTTCAAACAAATATGAGCAGTTTTATCATCCCTGATATGCCGGTAGGGCTGAACAATTAATCGAAATCTTATCGAAATCGCAATATGGCCTACTGCAATTTTCAAATCGCAGGAGGCGCAATATTTGTTAAAGGTGAAATGTGTCAAAATACCATTTTAAATGAAATATTGTGGTGCTGCAGAGATGTCCTGGCCTACACATACAGACTTAAGAAAACATCTTTGTTTGGTACAGATCCCTGCAAAAATCACACCATAATCATTTTAATACATTTTGATGAATAATGAAAATGAGAATAATGATGTAAAAATGATCATTCCCTCTAATATCACAAATCATATCGCAATTGCAATATCAGTCAAAATAATTGCAAGTAGGGCTGGGTATCGCCACTGATTTCCCGATTCGATTCGATTCCCTATTTGATTCGATTTAATATCGATTGGTTAGGGATATTTGTGTTACAATACCAATTTTGCTTGGATATGAAAGAGATTCTCAGAGAACTAATGCTGTGAATTGTACAAGGAATCCTCTAACCTGGTGCATTATTAAAAATATTAATGTTTACATTTAGAATTGACCCCAAAGCAGTTACATTAATGTACTTTTTATTTAACATGACCAGCACACTACAGCAGTCAACACAATATAGTGCAAGATGTGCAACTCTACAGACTCTACAGTCAGTGAGAGTGAGCAGATAAGTGCTTTCTTTAGTGCAGTGTAGCTTCAAGCTTCAAGCATCCACGGGAAAAGGCATATATTAAAAGATCGATCTCAGGATTTTATGAATCGATGTTGGATAATTCAAATGAAGATCGATTTAAATTGGAAAATCGACATTTTAAACCCAGCCCTAATTGCAATTAGATATTTTTTCAACATCGTTCAGCCCTATATGCTGGTGGGATACATGGTGCCAAAAGAAGTTAAAATGACCATGCATAACATTAATAGTGTCGGCTAAATCGTGGGACTGTATCCGCTCTCTTTGGCATCCTTAGAAGCTTGTGTATCAGCTGGTAATTTGCAGAAAGCTAAAGCTTCGGAGTAACATTTATTGAGTGTGTCTTAGCGGGCTGTTGTACCACTTTAAAAGTAAATGGGGCTAGACAGTTCAGCCAGACTGGACAGCAAAGGGAGTGGGTGGCAGAGGTGCCGCATTGGAGTCAACTGTTAATTAAGATTGATCCAAACCCCCGCTGGCTGCGGTGCACTATGGGACAGCGCTACCCATAAATCTCAGAAGCCACTCCGCTGCCACCGCCTTCCCACCTCCTGCCTACTTCCCTTTCCCCCCCCCCCCCCCCGCTCTTCCCTACCTCCCAGCAGACCCCCGATATGTAACACCCCCCCCCCCCTCCTCAGCCACCCACTCTATGTCCCAGCTCCTTCATACCTCCTGCCTGCCTCCTTTCTTTCCTCCCCATTCCATTCCATCTCTCTGAGGACATAGTGGGCTCCCTAATGTCACCTCCCACCAACTCCTTAGCAGCTTCTATATCCTCTAGAGCTAGTGATTCTCAACCTTTTTCATATCAAGGACCCCTTATTTAGTCCATATTAGGCCCACAGACCCCCATTTGATGAGATTTTGTCTCTCCGACCCAAATCTGACGATATCTTTCATTGCCAGATATGATTTTGTCCAGAATTCCATGACTATCTGTATTTTAGGTAGAGAGATAACAGTGAAAAAATGACCAAAACAGTCATTCTTCTACATTCTCTAATTGTGTTAACTTCTTGTAAATGAAATAATAATGAAGTTTAACAATTCATCAATTTGCTGGGGACCCCTTGGAACCCCCTCAAGGACCCCTGGTGGTCCCCGGGCCCCTCGTTGAGAACCACTGCTCTAGAGATGAGTCATATAAATATTTGTTCGCGGGGATCAATGTCAAGTTTTTGCAATTTGTGCTGGTTAATCAACTCTGTCCGACCCAAATATTTTGTTATTCAAAGAGTTTGCATAGCTGTGTAAACTGTTTATTACCAGGATGTGGCGTTGGAGAAAATATGCTTCGAACAATCCAAATCAATGGAGGAAAAACGATTGCCAATGACTGCTGAATTCACTGGTAAATCCATCTTAGCCGGTACTGACTATCCACTGGGAGCACCGACAATATCTGTCTCCTCCCACCAGGCAGCATTTCTACTCTAATTTTCTTTGTGTTAACCTAACATCGCCATATGTGCAGTGAATGCTGGAGTCTATATCATTTGACATTTTCCCTTTCGCTCAGTGCATTGTGAACAATTCCAAATGCTTCTCAATCTACTATAACTAGCCACATACTCTATACCAGTGGTTCTCAATGTGAGGTCCGGGGACCACCAGGGGTCCTTGAGGGGGTTCCAGGGGGTCCACAGCAAATTGATGAACTGTTAAACTTAACCATCATTTAATTTACAAGAAGTTAACACATTAGAGAATGTAGAAGAATGACTGTTTTGATCATAGTTGTTATCTCTCTACCTATAATACAGATAGTCATTGAATTCTGGACAAAATCATATCAAACAATAAAGATTATATTCTCAGATTTGGTTCTGAGAGACAAAATCTCATCAAATGGGGGTCTGTGGACCTAATGGTACTAAATTAGGGGTCCTTGATATGAAAAAGGTTGTTGTGAAATCAAAGACCCATGTTAATATGCACTTCTATTTCACCACCTTTTTCATAAGTATAAATGCTATGGATCTCTGCCCAAACGGTAACAGACTGCTTATCACTGGAAATATGGAACACAATTATTAGTCAATACTTAGTATGTCAACATTCATCTAACACTTCACCTCTGAGTGGAAGTAAAATTGCTCTGCACAACTACATAAGTGTAACTCCATATGCTCCAAACATTTACCAATAACAACCAGATCATTCCCATATCTTGTCCTCGGCACATTGCATAGAGCTATATTTCCCTATGGAACTTTTGTGCATTGGTCAAAAAAGTTAGTGGACAGATTATTTGAAAATGGAAATAATCCGACAGTTGCAGCCCTATATTTGAATATTTGTTTACACCATGCTGACCACAAGAAAACAGGTTTCCTAATATCCTCCCTCAAACTCATCTCCCGTTCCCTTCAGACCTCCACAGCCTGGTGAAAAGGCCTGCCAAGCTTGTTAGAAGTGAACAGACACCTAGTTAATCTTCCAGGCTCATCACTGGAATCTCACCAGTGTAACCCGCACACACTTACAACACTATCCTCCTGCCATCTGCATCTACAGTATACACGGCAACCACATGGATTTAAAAGGAACAGTCCTACATGGCGAGACATGGTGCTGATTTTCTCCAGACGGACGATGATTCAGCCATTGCTGGAGAAAGTGTGGGGAGACTAGGGATTAGAAACGAGCAAGAGGTAAACCTCTGGACAAATCCCCAGTCTGACTGACCTTTTATGTGGCACTTTGCTTTTGTCATTGGCAGTGATGGGGAAGCTCATTTGCAAGTCTAATTTACCCAGCGAAAAGTTACTTCAAATTGGAATAGGTTGAACAACAGCAAAGAAATCGCAATATGGTACTGCAGTTTTCAAATTGCAGGAGGCACAATATTTGTTAAAGGTGAAATGTGTGTCAAAATAGCATTTTAAATGAAATATTGTCATGCTGCAGAGATGTCCTTATCTACACATCATATTCTACAGACTTAAGAAAACATCTTTGTTTGGTACAGATCCCCGCAAAAATCACACCATAATGATTTTAATACGTTTTTCAATGAAAATGAGAAGAATGATGTAAAAATGATCATTCCCTCTAATATCACAAATCATATCGCAATTGCAATATCAGTCAAAATAATCGCAATTAGATATTTTTTTCAAAATCGTTCAGCCCTAAAAGCTACCCTCAAGGCATATATAATAAATAATATTAATAAAATTACTCAGAAAAACTAGTTTAAAAAATGTGCATATCTTCATATCATACATCTACCTAGTGGATATCTAATACAAAATCACATGACTGCAAAAACAAAATACCACTAATCTTTTTTTTTCCTTTTAGCACCAAAAATAGTTGGTAGCTGCAGTATTAAATATGCCTCATACTAGGGCTGAACGTTTTTGAAAAAATATCTAATTGCGATTATTTTGACTGATATTGCAATTGCGATATGATTTGCAATATTAGAGGGAATGATCATTTTTACATCATTATTCTCATTTTCATTGAAAAACGTATTAAAATGATTATGGTGTGATTTTTGCGGGGATCTGTACCAAACAAAGATGTTTTCTTAAGTCTGTAGAATATGATGTGTAGGCCAGGACATCTCTGCAGCACCACAATATTTCATTTAAAATGCTATTTTGATACATTTCACCTTTAACAAATATTGCGCCTCCTGCGATTTGAAAATTGCAGTAGGCCATATTGTGATTTCGCTAAAATTTTGATTCATTGTTCAGCCCTACCTCATACTGGCAAAAAGTAATAAACTACCAAAAGCACATCCAAATTTGAATTCAGTGGAACTAGAACTAATAATTGTGTGGTGGAAACCTTGTGTGTAGCGAACGCATGTGCACACAATTGCATAAAGTCAGAAAATAGGAATAATCTTACCTTTGAACTTGTGGAAGACGGCCCAGAGCTCGGCGATGTCGGTAGCGAAGGTGATGTCAGTGTCGAGAACGATGACTCGCTGCAGATCGGACGGGAGCGTCTTGGTGAGCACCAGCTTCATTAGGCCGTAGATTCCGGAGTAATGCTTGTTGGGGATCCATGACACCTCAGACTGAAACACAGCAGACCAAACCAGTTCATACACTGACCGGTTTCCAGAACAATCCATCAGTATAATAACCAATGACTTAGATGTTGCCATGTCCCATAGTCAGTGGTGGAAGAAGTACTGAGATCTTTTACTTCAGTAAAAGTAGCAATACAACAATGTAAAGATACTCCATTACAAGTAAAAGTCCTGCATTCAAAATCTTACTTAAGTAAAAGTACATAAGTATTGGCAGCAAAATGTACTTAGAGTATCAAAGTAAACGTACTCATTATGCAAACTGTCCCCATTTAGAGAGTTATATTTTTCATAAATTATTGGAATATTAATACTGATTTATTGACATACATGTACATGTAAGCAGCATTTTAAAGTTGTCAACGTGAAGCTAATCTTAACAATTTAGCTATACTTTTGGGTAGTCTAATCTATAACAATGCTATTTTATTGTTATTTTATAAAGATGATCAAATGTTTTAAATATAAAATATTGATCTGAAAAGTAACTAGTAACTATAGCTGTGGAATAAATGTAATGGAGTAAAAAGTACAATATTTCCCTCTAAAATATAGTGGAGTATAAGTACAAAGTAGTAGTACAAGTACAAGTACAAGAAGTACAAGTACCTCAAAATTGTACTTAAGTACAGTACTTGAGTAAATGTACTTAGTTACTTTCCACCACTGACCATAGGCAGGGTTGGGATCATTTGATTTTCAGTTCACTCAATTCAAATGAAAATTAAATCACTCAATTAAAAGTGCAATTTATATAATAATGATAGAGACTGGGTTCTAGATGCAGTTACAGTTTGAATAAAAGAACATTTTATGGAAGATTTCCAGTTAGAGAATAACATTCACTTCCTAAATTGACTGAATTGAAAATGAACTTATCCCATCCCTGGCCACCAGTGCTGGCTTTCCAGCTCCTTGTGTACAAAGTCATCAATCATTTTCAATAAAAATTTGCTCCCTCAATAATAAAACCACTCTGGGTATATGCTGGGATCAGCATTATCATAGAGGGTTTATAATGCTCATAACTTCTCAGAAGACTCAAAGAAAGTACTAGTCGGATCGTGAACTACTGGAGCGAAGTTTAATGCAGTTCCGATCGGTTCTAAGGGAAGCCGGGAAGTGCTGAGGTGCAGAGGAGTCGGCCTTCCTCACCTTCAGCTCGTCGGCGTCGTAGAAGTCGACCCGGACGGCAGGGACCATCCAGGTATGGAACAGAGAGGCCAAGATCTGCTGGGCGATGGAGTCCGTGATAAAGTGGAAATGGAGGGGGTTCCGCCTGTGGACACACACACAAGTCGAATGAGCTCCATGCCCTTTTCCCAGCAAAAACCTGAGTCACATTCATATATTTCCCTCACATTTCCCACAACTTTTTTACCTTTATTGGACTACGGTGATCTGCTCTTTATGAATGCACCAGTGCCTACAGAGGTTGGATACTGTATACCATTGTGCTTTATGTTTTATTACTGGCTGTGGCAGTCGCGTACACCACTGTACTCCATCTCTGTATGTCCGCAGACTTTCGCATTGGTTGGCTTTTATATATAAGTCTCTCCTCGGGCTGGTTCCTCCTTTATCTGTGTTCATACATGTGTAAAAACCAAAATCAATATGGCCTGCGCTCTCACGATATTCTACAGATGTTGGTCCCCAGAGTTGGAACAGAATTAGGCAAAAAAGCTTTTAAATACGCTGCCCCTTCTTCCTGGAATAATGTACAGAAGGACCTGAAATTGTCAGAGCTGATTACTATGGGGGAATTTAAGTCAATTTTGAAGGATCGAGAAAATAGCACTCTTGGTCAGTGTGATTGCTCCTAAAATTTCACTGAAATCGTTTTAAAAAATTGTATCTGTTTATGCATCATAACTGGATTTTTGTCCTTGACCTTGTATTGCATATTAACTGGATACTGTGTTCTCTCGTTTGTAGTGTGTAACAGTTGTATTTGTCTGTTTGTACTGTTTGTGTCTCTTGTTGTAACAATGTTTATGCTGCCCTCTTTGCCAGGTCACTCTTGAAAAAGAGATTTTAATCTCAATGAGACTTTCACCTGGTTAAATAAAGGATATATATACATGCTGCCCAGTAAAACCACAGTCCTCTGCTGTTGGACACTGGGAGTTGTCCAGTAAAACCACAGTCTTCTACTGGTGGCTACTGAGCGGATCCACTGGAGTAGTCCGGGGGTTCAGTGCCTTGCTCGAGGACACCACAACAGTTTTTAAGGGAGTGCTACTCATTCTTTTTCCCCAGGCAGTTCTGGAATTAAAATTTTATCAAAATTGGACCGGTGGTGTAGTATGGCCTTTCAACGTCTGAAAGATGAATATTTCATGTGTTTCTATACTTGTCTATATTCTATTCATTGTACATTTCCATATGAACTACATGACCAAGACAACAGGTAGAATTCACACTTTCAGACTGGCTGTGAGTGTGTGTGCAGTCAGCCCTGAGGCTGGTAGAGCCAGACAGTGCAGCTAAGGAGATGACTCATCAGCAGACAGGACGACCAATGCCTGACCAAGAAAAGACAGTACATTCTGCCCCAGTATGAGCTGTTATGTTACATTAGCCTTCAGGGAAACAGAATGAGGGGGTTAAAAATATGTATTCAGAACGTCCAAATCAGGGCGAGAGATAGCGGCACCGAGCTGGTTTTCCGTGAGGATGCACCCCGGGGCGTCTTGTGCTGAATGACTCTGGGAATGAATGTGTCAGCTGCACTTGCTCAATAACGAGTAGTGGAGGCTGGGAGCTCTCGAAATGTATCGGAGCTCTGGGTTCAAAACAAGCTGTCAGCAGTAGCGCAAACGGAAGGGTCTTCACATCTTCTGGACAAACAGCAATGAGCCCTTTTACTGGACACTTGGGATTATGCCCAAGAAGAAGAAAACATGTCAAGTACATCCTGATTATCAGAGCTGGGCCCATGGTAATCTAATAATCTAATCTTCATAATGGATTATTGTAATCTTGTTCTAGTGCTGTGGAGAAAGATCGTCACAGCGACTTCAAATTGACATTCATTGTGCTCCCATCTGCTCGGCTCCAGAAAGGAATGGTAAAGTCTGTCCTTAAAGTTCATCCAAAAATGAACATTTGGAACATGAACATTATCTTCTCAACCTCATGTCAGTTGAAACACGAGTGAAATTTGTATATCCTGATAACACACAATGAGTTTGCTAGAACTGTTCCCTAGCAGCCTTCCCCAAAAGAACTTAAGTGGCTTGGTCCTGGTTCTTTAGAGTTCCAAAAAGGGCAAAAAATTACCAAAACATTTGACATTGGAGAAAATTTGCTATTCTACAAGAGGGTGTGCTCAGAAGTTTTATGCTATATGGCAACCATTTTTAACCCATGTAGAAAAAACTTCTTAAAACCCATTTTTATAGACTTGCTTTTATGTGATGTCTTTTTATCATCTTTTTATCTTTTATCAACTTTTTATCTTCTTTCTATTGTCTGTTTACGTCTTTTATCTTAACTATCTTACTTTTATCTGACTTTTATTCACATATTTTATTTATTTTGGTTTTCATCCTACGATTATACCACTATTTACTTGAATGTTTGCTCTTTTCCACCTCTGTCCTGCTATGAATTGAATCCCTGTTTATTATTGTTTTATTGCCTTTTAAATTCATAATTTGAGTATTCTGCTTTTATTTTGTCTGTCAAATCACTTTGTAAACTCTGTTTTTAAAGGTGCTATATAAGTAAAGTTATTATTATTATATTATATGCGTGACACCTAAAAGTTAAAGAAAGAGTGAGAATGTCACATCTTGGCATCTTGGGTATCATGTAAAATCTGACTCCTATTTGTATGTACCACTTTATTGGGTTAATCATGTGTGCTCTATCCGTAATTACAATATGTCCAACAGCATTTGAAGGCATCTGCTTGCTACTGTTGTGACGCTTGGCGCAGTGCAGAACAAGTGCGGAAAATCTAGGAGATAATGAGGAAAATATTGGACTTTTGGACCCACAGTGCAACCATTTGGCTTCGGGACACTTGGCTTATGGTCAGTTTTTGCCCTTTTTGGAACACTGAAGAACCAGGACCCGGCCACTTCAATTCTTTCGGAGAAGGCTGATATGGAGCGGCACTAGCAAACTCACTGTGTGTTGTGTGGATACACCAACTTCACCAGCAACTTCGACTGGCATTAGGGTGAGTAGGTAATGACCAAACCTGAGCTTTCAGCTTCACGTAACAACAAAGAACCTTCTTAATCCCAGTGTCTCTAGAAGAGAATGGTTGCCTTTGAAACCAACAGTGGGATCTTTATGATTAAGGGTGCAAGAATGTTTGAAGGGGTTTATTTGAACTGTCAAGTGTTTACTCCTTTAGTTTGGTTCATTTGGCACGGTGAGAACAATGCCATTTGTACTCTGCATGCTAAATCAGTGGTTCTCAACGTGGGGTCCGGGGGCCACCAGGGGTCCTTGAGGAGGTTCCAGAGGGTCCCCAGCAAATGGATGAATTGTTAAACTTCAGCATATGACATTTACAAGAAGTTAACACAGTTAGAAAATGTAGAAGAATGACTGTTTGATCCTAGTTTCTGTTATCTCTCTACCTAAAACACAGATAGTCATGGGATTCTGGACAAAATCATATCTAACAATAAAGATGTTCTCAGATTTGGGTCAGAGAGACAATATCTCATCAAACGGGGGTCCGTGGACCTAATGTGGACTGAATTGGGGGTCCTTGATATGAAAAAGGTTGAGAATCACTGCACTAAATAACTGCACCAAGACACCTGAAAATGTGGCAGCAGTTCAGCACTGTTTGTCAGGAGCGAGAACATACTCTGAGCGACACCAAAACGCAATCTCCCCCTCCCACTTATTCTAATGGAAACCGTCAGGCCAGTGGGGAGATAGCTGCTGTTGGACTCTAAACCAGATCAGAATGATGAGAAGCCCCGGTGCCGACTGAATAGAGAGAAGAAGAGGAGAGATGTCATCTTTGAGATCGGACGACATCAGTCACACAGTGAGGGCGGACCCACTGGGCTCTCCATCACAGAGGCGAGAGATGAACTGATGGCAAAGGTTTGATTTACAGCGCAGGCTAAACAACACACCACCTCTGGCACTTGACCGACGACATAAAGTAACTGAAAAGAATAGAATAGTACATCATACATGCCATTTAGAACTTGCTTCACAGGGATTTTAATAGCATATTCAATATTTCATCACAAATAGAGATAGGGGCAAAATATATTGCTTAAGAAACTACTTGATAAAAGTTGCAGGTCAGCTCATTGAAGGGTCAGGTGGTGTTTTGACGATGACTGCCCCTTGAGACTATTGCAGCCATCACATTCTTTCAGCCAGTCAGCACACTGCTCTATACTAACAGATGGCAGTCCAACAGCCTGGCCTCCCAGGAGTCCGTCCACTCCTCTCTTTGTCACTGTGGCAAAAACAAGTCAACATTTAAACATGGCCTCTGATTAAACAGTGCCTGAAGGGCCTAGCATATTAGCCATGCTGCTTAGGTACCGTCCCTAAGAAAAAAGGTCATTCCTGTCATCTGACACACGATGTCAGCGGACACACAATGAATTATGGGAGAAGCAGAAGAAAGAAAGCATAAACTCTACGCTGCATGCTTCATATTTTAGCATCTAGACTGCATTATTAGCACCAATTTGTAAACCAAAACTGGGGAGAGGAGTGACTTTTAGGCCTTGTTGTTTCCAACTAAGTATTATCCTGATTTTTCCCGTCTTTCTCAGCTATCATCCCCAGAACACTTCAATTAATTTATATCTGCTCAGTAATGAATAGGCACAGTTGGATTTGATCCTCATTTAAAACCACACTGTGACACATTTGCAAGCATGAACAAAACTGGGACGATTTGAAATAAGTGCCTCAGTGATTAACCTGACCCCACGACGAATGGTTTTGCAAACAGAATAAAACTTTAGAGAGGGATTGTGCTGCTTTTCGTTCATTTAAAAAAAAAAATAAAAAAATAATGAAAAATGGCCCAATCTTAAGAGGGTGTGCTTTGGGAGAAAATAAACATTGAGAGCTATCAAGTGTGGCTGTCAGCAGGAGTTCCAGGCGACTTTGCAACAGTTTAAGTGGAATCATCATTGCACTTATGATTAATTCACCTGTAACTCTGTAGCTAATTAAGAAGTAGTGCTGTTAACTGTGGAAGCTGCGATGCTTGATGCACACTGACTGATTACTAATCAGAACTCTTGGCTGAATACTCCATCTCCGACGCAATAATACACCATTCATTATTCATGTTTATATAAGTGTAATGGAATGATGTTTCACACTATTTAATGCTTAAGTGCTCATAAGTCAACTTGTGTGAGTGCAGACTTTGCACTCACTTTGCAAACCCCAGGTTTAACAGTATATGTGCTTTATCAAATTTAACATATTTCCTCATCTGCTTTAAGTATCTTGGGCTCTTTGACAGACTTGTTAATTTTTTAGTTTCCTGTGGTTTAGCGGTGAGTTGATAGGCAGATGTCATTTCTGTGTGTGTGTGTTTCTGAGGAAATACTTGTTATTGTAGCTTGGTCACTGGTAAAGCTGGTCTAAAGGCGTGTTCACACTATTTGGCTTTTTTCAAACTGCCAGCGCCTTTTTATATGTAAGTCAATGGGGAGCAGCTGCAAGGCGGATGGAAAACAGCAGCTTTGGAAAGGCACTAAGCCTGGCTTCTCTTTATGCAGAGTGGAGCATTCCATACAAGTAACACACTGCAATAGGAATACACTCAATTCACTGTAGTTTGTTCTGTTCTCTTTATTATCAAACATAAATATTCATAATAAGATTGGCCGCTGACTTGTACACTATTTAAAGTTTTGCTTGGGCTAGCAAACTAGCACTAGCTCTAGCTTGCTCTAAAAAATAATCCCTCTTGTAAAGGATGGTTATTCATACCAAAACTAGCACCAAAAATGGGGGGGAGAACATATTTTCAGCAGAAATAATGATCACAATATTGTATTTATGTTACAGATCATCACAACAAACATCTTGAATAAAAAGTCTTGGGTAGCACTTTACATTACGGTACACAATTTACAGGCTAATAACTGTGTAATTACAGAGAAATTATGATTATTATTTCTTTTGATTACTGAATAATTAGTATGTAAAACTTTGGCTTACTGGTCCTTTTCCTCTCTCTTAAATGGAACATCCATATTCTAGTTCAGAAGACGGGTGATGTTGTTACCGTATTGTTACCCAATACCTATTATTGCGAGCAAGGCCAAGAGTACAGTCAACCCCATTGTGAACCCCGATGGCCATGGGTCTATATTCCTCAGGTAGGACCAGCTGGAAAACTGGGTTGCCTCTGTAAAAGTACCTGCTGAATAGTACCCCGTCCTGGATCTCAAGCAGGTTCCACTCTCGGAGATGGAGCCTCATGCCCGGTTGCTCCAGCTTGGAGCTGAGCCAATCATTATGCATCATGCCTGGAATGACACTCTGTCTCAAGCATGTGTAGCTGGATGGAACTGCAGAAACATTGACTGCTAGAGCTTCCACCAGAATACGAGACCCTTGAGGGGATCCATTACCTCTGATGTCAACAGAGTGTCGCAGGCATAAAGCAGCAAAACTATCTTCTGAGAATACATGGCAGTTCCTGTCTAACACTCGCTGATGGAGTTCATCTATCCTTGCTTTCTCCTACAGAAAGCCAACATCCTCCAGGGAGGGGTCTTGAGGACGTCCTGACAATCTTGTGTGTCTTGGTTGGTGTTACCTGCCCTATAAGTAATGGTGAACTTGTAAGTAGACAGGGTAGCTAGCCAACAATATCCTGCTGCATAGTTCTGCTGAGGTCAAAACATAAGTATTGTAGTATTGTAAGGATTGTTAAAGGATTGTTATAATCATGACAGTTTTCACATGTAGCCCATTTCAATGCAAGATACTCAAGCTTGAGAGTCCCCTACTTGCATATGTTATGACTCTGAACTTGCCCTCTTGCTCTTGGTAGAGAGCCGTGCCCAGTCCCTCTTGGCTGGCATCTGTGTGAACACGGGTGCAAAGGCCAATTGTCAGTCAGAGTCCTGAAAGCCGTTTCACACTCAGGCATCCATGCATCTCCAAAGGGCTCAGTGGTGTTTACAGTCTTCTGTGGGGCTTCCCTCTTATATTTATTGCCCCTCTTCCCACTGTGTATCCAGCAGTAAGTCTGTTCAGTGGCCTTGAGTACCCTCTAACAAAACGCCTGTAGTATCCGGGAAACCTAAGAAACATTTCAGCTCCTTCTGATTGGAAGGTCTTGGCCAATCCCTCAATGCAGATATGTTATCTGGGTCAATGTGAACTCCACCAGCATTTACAACATGTCCCAGATATTTCACGGATGACTGGAGAAATGACATTTGTGTGGGATTAATTTCAACCCATGATCCTTAAGTCTATTCAGCACTTTCATCAGTCTATCCTCATGCTGTTCTAGAGTATTGGAGTAGACAACTAGATCATCCAAAAACATCAGTACCTCATTTAGATGGAGGAACATCCTCTCCACATTTAAAGCAGAACCAGGCTCTGGGCATGCCAAGGATACGTACATTCGCTCTGTGGTTAGACACACTTGAGAGATCATTCAGTGTCCTTTCACAAGACTCTCCTGTTGATTCTCCGTCAGCTGTTGTATCTCCAACACTCTCAACTGCTGTTCACACAAAGAAGCAACCTGTTTCTTTAAGTCAGATACGTACATCTTGGGCTAGCTTTTGAGTTTCAGTACTTTTTTTCTGCCTTCTTGCTGGCAGTTACCTCTGCTTCTTCTGTCTCTTCCCCTGTAAATGGTATGCGTATGTGCCATGGCCTTAGAAGTGTTTTTTCATTCTGATAAGTTTTGCTGACTTTCTATCTTCCTCTGTCCTTAGGAGTAGTAATAGCTCAGGGGCTTAATGTACATTACCGATTCGGATCGGTAATTGGCCCAATCCTAGTTGGAAGTACATGTTATTCTGTTGAAAGTGATGGAGGTAGTGGTAGTAAAGTTGGTAGTAGTTGTTACTGTGTTGAAAATGCTGAAATTGGCAGTAGTACAGTTGGCGGCACTGTACATGTTACTCTATGTTGAAAATGCTGCAAATAGCAGTAGTAAAGTTGTTAGTAGTTGTTCCTCTGATCATAAAGAGTCAGTATGGAGCACACTGGCTGTGTTGTGGTGGTTTGTTGTGAGTGTCTGAGTTGTACATCAGTACTGTTACTGATAGTGACAGCTGGTCCTTATGGAAACAAACTGTGCACTGTGTGGTAAGCTTTTTCAAATTATCAGCACAAACTGCTGTTGAGGCAGCGCTTTTTCTATAAAAAAAAAACATATAGATTGAGCGCACCCTGAAACTAAACTGCTCCCCTCCCAGTATCCTCCACCAACACTGTGTTACTGTATAAGAAAGCGGACGGAGGCCGAGCCGGAGGCCATCCTCCCTGTTCACAGTGGTGGTGTTGCCAGGCAACAGAGTGTAGGCGGCATATTCAGATTGGTGTGTGTGTGTGTGTGTTCTTTTACTGCTATCCTTGTGAGAACTAGTTTGAGTTTTAGACCTTCAGAGCAATGACAGTTTGGCTGGTCCTCACTTCTTCATGGGGCTAGTTCTAGGATGCTAGGGTTAAGGTTAGTTTAGGGTTAGGGCTTGGGTTTAAGATAAAGATTAGTATTAGGATTTGGTTACAGTTAGGATAAGGGGTTGGGGAATGAATGTAGTCAATAGAAGGTCCTCACAAGTATGGTAAGACAACCGTGTGTGTGTGTGTGTGTGTGTGTGTGTAATAAGAGGAAAAAGGAGTGTATAATAGAGAGAGCATGCTGTACCTGTGGAAAAGGACAGATTTCACCAGCGTCACCACGTCCCGACTGGCATTGTAACCTGCACACACGATGGCCACATGGATGGTCTGTGGAGGTCAGGACAAAAATGAAAGGATAAAGAGTCATTAAAAAAACAATACAAGTGAGGAAAGAGAAAGACATTTACATTGCCACCCCGCATGATACAGTGTACAAATGTATTAGTGGCTTTGAATTTGGGAAGTAGAGTTAATCAACAGTTTTAATTGGTAGATTTAAAGCACAAAGCACCATTTTATTTTCAGCAAGGAGAATGGTGTTTATACCAAATCACACATTGGAACATTCACTCACCTGCTTCATCAGCATCAAGGGAAGAATTCCTATTAACCACTACAATATCAAGCCAACTGCTTATCGTCTATAGTCCTCTTGGAGCCAATCAGTGTTCAATATTAGTGTTTAGACGAGGCATGAAAGCCTTTGAAGCGAGACCGGACAATTCAATCCCTATTATCAGACCGCACTTGATGCCAGAATATAAGGTATAAATCCATTTCAGCCAGTCATATTGTTCAACTGAGACAAATGAGGGGAGCGGAGCTGCTTAAAGGAAAAATCCACCCTCAGATATTCTTACAAATGCTGTGATTTACTTTTTTGCACCCACTTTCCCTCCGCCTGCCTCATCTACTTCTACTTCATTTAGTGATTTCCTATGTTTCCCAGAATGACTTTTGCCCCTTTTCTCAAAAACACAATGGCCTGTATACATAAAACTGTATACATAAAATTCAGGGGCAACAGCGTTCGCACAGCGCAAAATCTGCAGCACAGTAAATTGCTGTTTACCATTTAAACTGCTGCTCCGAGTGCAAATCTCCATCACAGGGTTTGCCTCAGGATGGAGAGACGAACAGAGAACTGAGGCATGCTGATGAACGGTGATCGGGTGCTATATTTCAATAAAAAAAAATCAAGTACTTCATTCAAAAACTTTTAAGGCCTTATTTAATTTTTCTTAAATCCACAAACTTTTCATGGCCTGTGGGAACTCTGTTTACGGTTGATGTTTTAGATAGCAGAAAATTCAAACTACGTTGCAGTTGCCATGGAAATATCTTGACGTGACGTCATGTCATTTGGCCAGTTGTCCACTGGAATAAGTAAAATACACCACCAAAAAAACAAAATGGGCCAAGGAATTCAAGGCACATCGCTAATAGCTGTTTTTTTTTAACAGTGTTTAAAGGAATAGTTCACCCAAAAATGAAAATTCTGTCATCATCTCCTCCCCCTCATGCCAGTTGAAACACAGGTGAAGTTTGTCCATATAACACACAGGGAGGCTGCCAGCACAACTCCATAGCAGCCTTCTCCAAAACAACTGAAGTCAGTGGGGACCAGTTCTTCAGAGTTCCAAAAAGACCTACAGTATATTTACACCATCATTTAGTGCAAATCTTAACTACAGCTGATTTGCAACAAATAATGGTGTATAGGTCTTTCTATTCACAGTGTGATTGTTTGGCTGTTTTTGTTTTGGAACTCTAAAGAACAGGTCCCCATTGACTTCAGTTGTTTTGGAGAAGGCTGCTACCAAGTTGTGCTGGCAACCTCCTTGTGTGTTACCTCCCACCTGCGTTTCATTTGGCATGAGGCTGAGTAGACGATGACCGAATTTGCATTTTTGGGTGAACTATTCCTTTAAGTGTTTTAGGGCGGATTAGGGTGGGAACTATTAAGTCTTAGGTTATAGCTTCAGTTTTAGCTCCAAACTTCTTTCCCTGACGCCATGCATGACATGTCAAGACTTCCACGTCCCATTTCCCCATTCTCTCTCAGTGCGTCTGATGTGTTCTCCCTGCAGGGGTCAGGGCATCCAGGCTAACCGTCCAGTCGGGGGGGGGGGGAATGTACTGCAGATAGACTCGCCTCTCCGGACCCTGAAGGAGCTCTTTGCTTTCTCCGCGGGTTTTGAATAGCGCTTCGCCACGGCCGAGAAGCGCGCGTGAGTGACAGGCAACGTGGGCGGAAAGTAGAAGGCGGTGATAAGAAACCATCTGAGGGCATATCCTTTTTCAGAGCGCGAGACAAAAAACCATGCTACCGCCAGCGAGAGAGCACAAGGTATGTGTCTGGTCAACGACTGACAGAATGTGCGGGAGAGGAAAATCCTAGAATTCTCGGTGCATGCTTAGTCATTACTAATCAGCAGAACGGAAATATATTACAGTCGTCTCTTCCCCTAAAGGTGCTCAACAGGAGATTAGCGAGGGCTGTCACAGTTCCCCAGTTTTGACGATGCATCTTGATATTTTTGTGTAAACTCACAATATTAATCCACAAAATATGCGTCGGTTTTTTTGTTTCACCCTTTGATGTATGCACACTCTCTTCCCCCAGGACAGAACTGGTGTCAGTAACCTACATCCCGCTGGTTTCAGTGGCAATTAAAACTGATAATTGCAGGCACGACACATATGAACCTTTAAAGTTTGCTAAAGGAGAATTAAACTATTAGTATACTGAGTCGGTGGTTCTCAACGTGGGGTCCGGGGACCACCAGGGGTCCTTGGCGGGGTTCCAGGGGGTCCCGAGCAAATTGATGAATTTCATTTCATTTCATTTACAAGAAGTTAACAGTTAGAGAATGTAGAAGAATGACTGTTTTGATCATATTTTCACTGTTATCTCTCTACCTACAATACAGATAGTCATGGAATTCTGGACAAAATCATATCTAACAATAAAAATATTCTCAGATTTGGGTCAGAGAGACAAAGTCTCATCAAATGGGGGTCCGTGGCCCTAATGTGGACTACATTTGGGGTCCTTGATATGAAAAAGGTTGAGAATCACTGTACTAAGTACACCAAAGTATTAATGTATACTGTTAATAGCAAGAAAATGACTTGGCTTTATAAGGCTGCTTGTAATGTACAAAACTACTACACATAAATAAAAAAAACTTTTTAAAAAATGTATTTAAATAGCAACATGATAGAGTAGGATGTGGATATTTGTCTCATGGTTTAGTTTGCTAACCTGTGTATTTATGTGTATTTGTCTACCATTTCATTTGTTTGTTGTTTCAACATCAATTTCTGAATCCATGCATGAGCATATTGAGCTGTCCATTTATAAAATAAACCACTGCAATATAATGTCAAAGTTAAAAATAACTTCTTATGTAATTGTTTTGAAAGATAGCAGTACTGCGATTAGACTGTCGCCGGAACACTTGTATTATGCTACACAAGCTGTTGAAGTGATTTTATCATTTTCATTTTTTTCTCCATTTTGGAACTCTAAAGAACCAATTCCCATTTACTTCAGTTGTTTTGGAGAAGGCTGACATGTAGTAGGGCTCGCTAATTCACTGTGCATTATGTGGACATACAAACGTCACCAAAACTTCATACAAACTTCAAATTATACCTTTAGCCAATTTTCATGCTTAAACATTACAAGTATTCTCTGTTTCCCACATAACTGTATTCTTGTCAGGGTGGAAAAGTCTCTGAAACAGCATTTAGACGTTAGATCATGTGACACAAAATCTCTCCCCTGCACCTGTTCAACGATAGTGGAAAACTCTGGGATATGTTAGGCTTTTAAATGAAGAATGGATTTACATATTTGAACAATTACATAGATAAATAAAATGTGCAAATAAATAATAATAAATAAGAATTTCATGGAGGAACCTCCACCATATTGACAGTGGACAACATGATAGGCCGATATTCAATAAATTGCCAATATCTTCCTGATATATCAGCAAACCGATATATCGGTCTGACACTAATTATGATATCATCATTATGGCAGCTCTAGTATTAACAATCTGATTCATCACAATATTATTTTGTTGAAATTTAACTGAAATACTGACTACTTGGGGCGGGGCGATATGGTTGAAATCAATATCATGATAATCATAAGGATTTTTCTCAATAGCAATATATATCACGATATGGTTCATGTATGCAAAATCACGTTAAATAATCAAATTAATGTTCATCTCATTGAACCGAATGGCAATGTTAGGTGTGATGTCAAACAAAACTGAAATATTCAAATAATATTCCTACCATACCTCATTTTATGAGAGTTTTTAAGTAACATTTGCTTGTCATCATCAATTCAGACAGCAGAAATGTGTGTCACGATATCAAAATATCTTCATATCATCACGATATGATTCCACTAAAAGACGATAAATGATAATATCGAATTATCGCCCAGCCCTATGACTACTCCACTAGAAGGAAATTGGACAGGGCTTGTGTAAATGCATAAGCTCTTATCACAGTACTGAGCCAATATCCTGAGTCTGGACCAAGACGGCTGACTGCCTGATGTGATCCTGCCTCCATCTATGGAGGATGGGTTCTTCCAGCCATCCAGTCAAACTCCCACTGATACCCCTTCTCCACCAACATGGAACGGGTTCCGTTTCGGTTCGCGCATCTAGAATGCATCTAAATCTAATCTAAAAAGGGCTGTGAGAGAAAAGGTGGCCTGCTCTGGTGCTGAGGCAGTGTGCTACCAACACTTCAAGAGTGCAATCAGTGTGGAGATCCCAGCATGGCCGGGTTAAATCTCTCATATTACCGGGACCTCTGACAGAGCCATATCCCAACAGCAAACCAATATCATAATTGGGTGGGGATTAGGCTAATAGGAACCTTAAGCCAAGTTATAATATGGTCAGGCCCCGATCTCACTCTGGAAACTATCACCAAGGTCATACTGTACTACTTCATAAAAGTGACTTAACATCAGGGTATCCAATCCAATCCAAGCATATGACCAAAAAAAATCACAATCATATACCAATATATTTCATCCTGTACTGTTTTCGCTGAAGTTTCTCATAAATTAACAATCCTCCATCTGTCTTTTTTAAAGTGTAATATCGCTTTTACCTTAACTTGTAATTGATTTTCTTCCAGTCCCTGCAAATGGATGATAGCGCACCTATTTTTGAGATTCAAAATTCGTATCCAATTCCGGACACTTACTTTCATCCGTATTGGTGTATTCATATACTCGATATTAACCCTTTATTAACCCTTCCTGTACCTTCACAATGTTACAGATACTTGTAAGAAGTGCAGGCTATATACTCAAAGCTCTTATTTTTCCACTTATCAGCCAATACCGATTCTCTACATGAAGTAACTGTCGCCCAAAGTGGGATTTAAGGCTTCCCGCTTCAAGTTCGTAACTTAGTGTTTTATATGCTTAAATGTGTATAGATATTTATGAAATTTGATACCTAGCTTCTGAAATGTGTATGAATTTACGTCACTTAGCTTTCGGTTGGGAACTCCGGATAAAAATGCCGGTAAACACCAGAAATTACGTGAGTGACGAGTGGCCGGAAATATATAAGGCTGGGAAATATGAAGATGACTGATGGCCATTGTAATGGAAGCTGGACATCGTGGCAGACGATATCTACAGTAGCTTTCACTACCCCAGTGCAGATACTGTGGGGCACTGTTGCTTTAAGACTGTTGCTCTATGGGAGTTTGGGGGTCATCTTTGTTTTGGTCGTATGTTTTGTTTGCTTTCCGTCTGTTTGTACTGATGGCGTCTCCCGCTTCGTTCAGGCGTTTTGCCCCATGTAGAGCACAAATGCACTTAATATGAAAGGCAGTCGGCTGAATCAAACCTGCCACGCTACAGGAACGGTTTTGTCTGCAGTTCATCATTTCTCCCGTGAGTTTTTGCATGCCGCAGAAAGACATGATTGGGGGGTTACTCCAGAATCTAGCCCGAGGCCAGCTAAGCTAGCGAAGATGGATTCTGGCCATGGAACTTCAAGTGAATTTCCCTCCGGTTTTCGGACCACGGTCCGGGAGAAATTAAGCCAGTAACAGCAAAAGTAACAATACGTGTAGTGTGGCGTCCCACATCAGAAAGTGCATTGTACCCCCCCACCTATGATGAGTGGTTAACAATTCTAAGAAGCGTTTATAGAGTGGAAAAAATTACAAATATGCTAAGACTACAGAGGGAATTTTTTATAGAAAGATGGACACCAGTAATGGAGGCAACATTGGCATTGATAACTGAAGGAACATGTACTTAGTAAGGAACTGGACTGCAGGTGATGCTCTGAGGTAGTCTGCTGTGTCTTCTTTAAAGTGAGACAAAATAAACAGGAAAATATCCATATTATTTATCAAAAAATAAAAAATAAAATTTCCTATGTATATTGGACTGAATATGTATGTCTATGTAAGGTGAACTTGTATATAACCCATGTTTAGTTTTGTTTTGATATGTTTGTGTTATTTACATTGGTTATTTTCAGTATTGTTATTATTATTTCAATTTATTTCGATTTATTTTTATACATATTTTCATGTTGAATTGTTCGGATATATAACATTCTACAAAAATTGTAACCACTTGTAAAGGAAACTGTCAATGCCTATGTTGAAATATTTTTGATGTAAAAGGGGATGTGAGAAATAACCAAATAAAAAATACGTTTAAAAAAAACAAAGTGCATTGTGGCATCGCGCGTTACAGTGGGCCTCAGTGGGAGCTCCTCTGATCGGCTTCAGCCCACGAAGGCCACTGTGCCTTTCGGTAGTATCCTGCATCGTGATATTTCTTGATTGCAATATTGTGATATTATTCTCTCTCATCGCCCAGCCCTATTGGTCCATTACAACTGGAACATTTTGTAGTTTCAACAAAAAAGATTGTTGACATTCACATTCATGTTGTTCTCTTGCCAGGAACCATGACATAGTGTACGTCTTGGACCAAAAACAACTGTTAAAAACGTAAATTTTCATCTTAGCTTTTAAATAGCCTTCATTTTAACTGTTTCTGTTCAGGATCCCAACAGAGCTGACACGGGCAAGTACGAATTTTCATTGGTCTTGTCCGGGTAATGCTTACTTGCACGTGTGAACACTATATGTGGGGGGGACAGAGCTTTACCCTGTATGATTCTCATCCATCTGTGGATGGTGAGGTTTTTGACCAAGAGGACAATCTACGATTCTCGTCTGCCTTAGGCAGTGAGATCTGACGTAAATATCAGATCAAGAGTAGAATCAGGACGGACAGGGGAAAAGAAAATTCAAGAAAAACATATGGGTTCACTCACAATGTGCATCTACAAGTGGGAGTATTTGTTGTGTTCTTTTATCTTTCTATTTTACTTGATTTGATTCTTTTAATGCAATGCATTTTGCTTGTTCTTTTATATGAATTTTATCTTTTTATCTGTCTTTTATCTGCCTTCTATCTGCTATCTTTTATCTACCTTCTATTGATGTAAAGCACTTTGAGCTGCATGTTGTGTATGATATACAAATAAAGGTTATTATTATTATTAAACCTACTGGTGGCCAGCAGCATACAGTGTTCTGTTATAATGTGCACCACTCTGCTGTTAAAAATCAATAGTAATCCATAGCACAGCGTATCACCTCACCTCACACTTGTCCACTGCTGGCTGCTGCATACAGTCTGAGCTGTTTCCCGCCGCGGCCGCTTTCTGACCCTCGTTGTCACCGGTGCCCTCCTCGGAATGGGTCCGGCTTTGGTTGCCGCGGTGACCGGCGTGCGGAAGGCGCGCCGACGGGCTCCTGGGCGGCCGGCTGAGCTCCCGGCGCAGGGCCCGGTTCTCCTCCTCCACCGCCCGGACCCGCAGCTCCAGCGCCTGCCGCTCCCCGGCCCCGCCCACCGGCGTGGTCGACTGGGCTTCCAATGGCGACAGAGGGAGTGGCTTCACTGTGGGGGGGTGCAGACAGAGAGAGAGAGAGAGGAATAAACCTAAAGGAACATCAACACCTCACATGTTCTTATACTGTTCAATATCAATTTGTGATAGTCAGTGCATTCCAGGAGTGACTTTGTGATGAAGTGTTGTAATTTACTATTTTGGTGTACCCGCTTTCCCTCAACCTGCCCTGTCTACTTCAGAAAATGATTTTGTACGTTTCCTATGATGGATTTCTCCCTGGATGACTGTTGAGTGACAGTGGAAAATGGTGGGTCTGGCAAAAAAGCCCTCGCTCTTTAAATCGGAGGGGCTGACACCAAAATCTGATGTTTACTGTTGATGTTTCACATAGGTGAAAATGCCTTTAAAACCAGGAAAAGACAACACTTATGCCATATCACGATATTACGATATCCAAAATCTAAGACGATATCTAGCCTCATATCACAATATCAATATAATATCGATATATTGCCCAGCCCAAGCTGGATATATCTTGACGTGGCATTACATTGTCTACGTTTGGCCAGTTATCCATGGGAATAAGAAAAATACACCACCAAACAGCAAAATGGGCCCAGAAAACCAAAAATTGCCATGACATATTATAGGATGTATATGGTGTGTATTTATATGTATTATGGTATATGACATGTATATGATGGTATGTAAAGCCCTTTGAGACTTGACTGTGGTAAAGGGCTATATAAATAAACAAGACTAGACTGGAGGGGCCCATATCTCCCATATCTAAATTTTAAAAAGTCGATGATAATCAAAGACAGAAGCCCAAGAAATACAGTAACCCTTCATAATCCAACAACTTATGTTGTTATTGTCTTATTATTATTATCTTACAAGCTATGTCTGCAACTGGTATCAAAAACAGTTTTTCCTCACGTCCTCAACCTACTGAGAATTGGCTTAAAGGACCACTAAAGCTGTTGAAAACTGAAAAAAAGACACTCCTTAGACACTCCTTAGAAATCCATAAAAATCACTGCACTAGATTTTTAACTGAGCTCAACTTTTATCTATGAGTAATGTTAGGGAAGATAAGGAATATGATCAAAAAGAAAATCAAAAATATAAGACGGGAGGAACATGCACACTTGTGTATCCTCAGAAGTAAAAAGCATTACAGGCCAAAATATTTTATCCACTGTGTCATTATAATTAGCTTTGTTTCTCTGATCACAACATTGTACCAACAAGCCCCACAGCCTACGTGGAGGGTTTCAAATTAGCAGTCAGATCCAAGTGTTGATGCATCTCAAGCCAGGGAGTACACAGATACCATTCAATCAATATTGTCACTGCTGACAGCAGGGCTACACACGCTCTGTGTATCTAATTCGAGTCAGTAGCAATTTCCTCCCCTCTTCTCCGACTGCTTCAAATATGAACAAGCGGCCCTGGATCTTTTAGGGGGAGAAAAGTCTTTAGAGAGGGGATGAAGCTCTCTCTCTGAGTACATCTTAGAAACCTCAGCAGCTCCCTAAGGGGAGCGGAAAGCCTTGGATGAAGGCCATTAAGGAACACAATGGGTTTCTTATACAGGAACTCACTGGGGGAAACAGACAGCATGAGAGAACTATGGACGTTGCACTATAGCAGGGAACCAGAGGTGTTATCGCTCTTATTACATGTATTGATCAGTGGCGGGAGATAGATGGCTTTTCAGTGTGATACCATCTGTCATTTCAGTCTCAACAACCAGTTGAGTTTCCCAACTGGGAGAGTCGCCATCCCCTTTGACCTGGAGATTGGCACTAGAGGAACATGGACTGTCATTTTCAGAAAACTCCAGCACATGATTAGTAAAAACTGCCACAGCAAACAGTTATATAAGAAAGCAAGAATCCATCCTGTCTGATTGTTCCCATCCTTTACATCAGTGGTTCTCAACGTGGGGTCCGGGGACCACCAGGGGTCCTTGAGGGAGTTTCAGGGGGTCTCAAGCAAAGTGATGAATTGTTAAATTTCAGCATTATTTCAATCACAAGAAGTTAACACTGTAGAGAATGTAGAAGAATGACTGTTTTAGGGCTGCAACTAACGATTATTTTCATTGTCGATTAATCTGTTGATTATTTTCTCGATTAATCGATTAGTTGTTTGGTCTATAAAATGTCAGAAAATGGTGAAAAATGTGGATCAGTGTTTCCCAAAGCCCAAGATGACGTCCTCAAATGTCTTGTTTTGTCCACAACCCAAAGATATTCAGTTTACTGTCATAGAGGAGAAAAGAAACCAGAAAATATTCACATTTAAGAAGCTGGAATCAGAGAATTTTGACTTATTTTTCTTAAAAAATTACTCAAACCGATTAATCAATTATCAAAATAGTTGGCGATTAATTTAATAGTTGACAACTAATCGATTAATCGTTGCAGCTCTAGACTGTTTTGATCATAGTTTCCTCTGTTATCTCTCTAGCTACCATACAGATAGTCATGGAATTCTGGACAAAATCGTATCTAACAATAAAAATATTCTTAAATTTGGGTTTGAGAGACGAATTCTCATCAAATGGGGGTCCGTGGGCCTAATGTGGACTAAATTAAGGGTCCTTGATATAAAAAAGGTTGAGAATTACTGCTTTACATCAACAGTTTCCATTGGGTTAGGGTTAGGGTTAGGGTTTCTGCCGTCTGGTTCCTCCTCAGACTTCCACCAGCTAAAACCAACAGATACAAACACTCCTTTATACCCTCTGCCATCTCCCTCCTAAACTCTAGGAGGAAAAGGTAGATATTTGCATAATGTTGTATCTTTTTAATTAACTGTGTATTTTTACTGTGTATTTATGTCTTTTGGTCTAGTGTTGTATTTATGTGCCCTGTGTTTAATGTGTGCATCCCACTGCTGCATAACCAATTGCCCCACCGGGGACAAATAAAGTTATTGAACTTGATTTTTGTTCACATTTAGCAGGTTTGAGAAGTTAACAGGCTCGAAATTCAGCCCAGAATGAACTGAAGTAATGTTATGAAACCTATCTTAACGCTGGCCTTGGCTTGGTTTGTTCCCTAACCAAGTGTACTAATGAAGTGGCACCGTTTTGTTTTCCTTCAGATTTATGGTCCCCCGTGGCCATAAGATATAAAGCCAGCATATACATGGGCCTTTCAACCACGGAGGGCCACTAAACCCTCTTCCCGGAGAACCAAAGCACCTTCTGGACTCCATTTCGTCCAAGCTGTAATTAATTTGCTGAGTGGATTTGCTGGGCCTAATCCCGCTGAACTGGACTGAGTGGCCATTTGTTTGCGCTGCTCAGAGATTGCATATGGCATTTGCAGGGCAGCAGATGCACCTGGTCTTTTATGCAGCCGAGCCAATTCATTTGGCTTTTAGATATTTGTCATGAAGCTCCTCATCTACATGCAAACAAAAGCTTTAGCGATGCACAAGAATCAGATTTTCCCCTTTGGTGTAGGAAAAATAACAGTATGTCAACATAATACGATGTCCTGTAATTCACATCTTGGTGAAAAATACCAGTAATCTAATGTTCACACCCTGTATGAAATCTGAATGCGTAAAAGGTGAACTACCATATGGGCTTAATAACATGTAACCTTCATTTGCAGATATGCACAATGCATGACAAAAATGATGAGAACTGTCATATGTATTCTAATGTTTTGGCACCCCTCTTGCTATTATGTATGCTTTGTATTGTGATGTGAGCATCTACCAATGTCCTCACATGGTCCACTTGACCAAAGATTATCCTAAACTACTATACGGCTTGGATCTGCCTATCTCCCATTGGGATTTTACTCCTGTGTAGCTTCATCTTTAGGTATGATTCAGTTGAGATAGACTTTCCTCCTTTTGTATAAACCCACATTTCTGTGGTCTTTACTCCTTTTTGATATATGTTGTTTGTAGTCGTGATATTGGATGCTATTTATGGATGTAAAAAAACTTTTCTGATTGTTAATTAATTTTTTGATTGCCATACCTTGCCACCTGGATGGACCCTTGTACCTCACTAGGCACTGATTTGTACCAGGAGGTTACCTGATTATCTTGGCCCTATGATTGGACCATCTTATTTCCTGTTCCCCTATATAAACTGGCCCCATTGTATTGTTTATTCAGATACCTGACGAAGGTCGCTTGACCGAAATGTTGTGTCATTTAATAAATTCTTGTTAAGTGAAGACTGTGCGGGAGTCTACTGATTTTACTGAGAACTATCACATTAAAATAAGTTCAGAGTACGTCAGCTCCGTGTGATAATTAGAGCTCATGTGCCCATGCTCTTAGCGGACCCAGCCGACCTCTTAGCCAAATATCGGAGACACTCGTGCCACTTGCTGAGGGTGATTCATGGACTGTTTGGATGCCGAGCTCCCAGTGCGTTCATGTATGTCAGATTTAATTGTCGTCGGCCGTAATGCCCCGTACGTCCCCTCCAGTTTCCACGGAGACATCTGTTGTGTGCCGACAAAGCATCCATCATGTGACGGCAGCTGTTCACCTGGCAGACGGCGTGAATCACCTGCAGAGGAGCACGACCGGCCGGCCGCCATTTTGTCTCATCGCTTGGATAAGGAGGCTGAAGTGAGTAGCATCAAGAAAGACAAGAAGGGAAAGGAGCGAGAGGAGATGGCCCATGGCAAGACTTAAGACATCCTTCCGTAAGAAAAGGACTCTGGAAGATAAATATAGGAAACTCAATATTAAAAAAATTAATGTTGTTCATTTGGTGGCCTGTGGGGGTACTGTGTTTAAGGATGTAGGTCTGACCCCTTCCCCTACCTAATATAAGGCATTAGATGACTATGTAGAGTTGTGTTGTGATGATATTGTTGCCAATTTGTGACCCCATCTGTGGAAATGGTACTTGTAGTTTGTGAAGTAGAAATAGTTTGACCACGATATTTTGATATTTTGACAGTTCGACCATGATGATATTTGTTATTGTTATATTTGTTATCGTTGCCTTGTGTGTTTGTCTCGTCAAATACTGTAAGTCAGTGGTTCTCAACGTGGGGTCCGGGGACCACCAGGGGTCCTTGAGGGGGTTCCAGGGGGTCCCCAGAAAGTTGAATGAATTGTTAAACCTTAGCATAATTTCATTTACAAGAAGTTAACTCAATTAGAGACAAAATCATATCTAACAATAAAAATATTCTCAGATTTGGGTCTGAGAGACAAAATTTCATCAAATGTGGGTCCTGTGGCCCTAATGTGGACTAAATTAGGGGTCCTTGATATGAAAAAGGTTGAGAATCACTGGATGACTTCTGTAGTCACATGATCTGAAATTATTACCACCTGTTGGCACAGAAAGTCTTTGTAAACCCACACCTGATGCCAATCAAGTGAAGAGTGAACCTGAGGAAGCCACAATGCGAAACGTGTTGTTCGCCCAAATATTTTATATGAATTAAACTAAAAAGTCGATTTGAACAATCCTGGTGGGCGCTGGATTACTTTGATCTTGAATGTTGTATTGTTCCTGCTCTAGCTGCACCCTGGATGAGTAGCACGGCCGTGCACAGAGCACCCATAGATTCTCAAAGTTGTAGGTCTATTCGTACATCATTTCGGTGCAGACTGCAGAATAAAGCGACACGTTTTATGAATGTTCCCAAAATTTAATGAATAAAACATTGTTATTAACTTTGGGAGTATGCGTCAGAGTTGTGGGCTTTACTCTGAATTTTTTGAACAGTGTATCAGTATGTAAGAGGTACAACACCTTGCTGAAGGGAACTTCAAAGGTAGTTTCTGAAGGAGGGGGGGAAGAACATTACTCATTTTCCCAACCGGTGCAAGGTGAATTAGGGCTGAACGATTTTGAAAAAATATCTAATTGCAATTATTTTGACTGATATTGCAATTGCGATATGATTTGCAATATTAGAGGGAATGATAATTTTTACATCATTATTCTCATTTTCATTGAAAAACATATTAAAATCATTATGGTGGGATTTTTGCGGGGATCTGTACCAAACAAAGATGTTTTCTTAAGTCTGTAGAATATGATGTGTAGGCCAGGACATCTCTGCAGCACCACAATATTTCATTTAAAATGGTATTTTGACACACATTTCACTTTTAACAAATATTGCGCTTCCTGCGATTTGAAAATTGCAGTGGGCCATATTGCGATTTTGATAAATCTTCAATTAATTGTTCAGCCCTAAGGTGAATTTGAACAAGGAAGGAACCTTTCGGTTACAAGTCCACTTCACCAACTGTCAGGCTACTGGCAACCACATGTGATTTTTGATCAGGGTTTGCAGCTCTGGAAGAGGATAGGCGGGAGCAGGGCTTCTGTGTACCCAACAGGGGGGTGCAGGTGTCAGGACAGATGGATACGCCAACCTCCCCAGTGTCAGCTGCTTAATCTTGGTGATGACAGTGATGGTATGATCCAGATACCCACCACAGCATATTAATAAAAGCTGATGAGTTATCTGGGTCAGTGACCTTGAATTGTTGTTAGATGACTGGATGGATGGTATTCTGTATGACAGCTGCTGGCTCATTTGAATACTCACCGGACATTAGTCAGTATACAGTATTAGTATACAATCAATCAGGTCAATGTTCCCCAAAGTGTACTGCCACTGGATGTGATGTTGCTTTAAACAACCTTATCTTAAAGGAATAGTTCACCCAAAAAATAAAATTCTGTCATCATCTACTCACCCTCATGCCAGGTGAAACACAGGTGAAGTTTGTCCATATAACACACAGGGAGGCTGCCAGCACAACTCCATAGCAGCCTTCTCCAAAACAACTGAAGTCAGTGGGGACCAGTTCTTCAGAGTTCCAAAAAGACCTACAGTATGTTTACACCATCATTTAGTGCAAATCTTAACTACAGCTGATTGATTTGCAACAAATAATGGTGTATAGGTCTTTCTATTCACAGTGTGATTGTTTGGCTGTTTTTGTTTTGGAACTCTAAAAAACAGGTCCCCATTGACTTCAGTTGTTTTGGAGAAGGCTGCTACCAAGTTGTGCTGGCAACCTCCCTGTGTGTTATATGGACTAACAAATTTCACCTGTGTTTCATTTGGCATGAGGGTGAGTAGATGATGACAGAATTTTCATTCCTTTAATGTTGTTGACGATTATGGCGAGCCAAACAACTCAAAAGCTTTGCCAAACTGGACACAACCTATCCAGCTGTCGTGTGCTACACAGTTGTTAAATGAGATATGTCCAGTTAACGATACCACTTATCCAGTCACGTTGCGACACTCAGTGGACATCACGTGATGTCCAATTGGATAGCTTCACGATATTGAGTTGGGTTGTGCGCACTATCGATTTGGAAAGCAGGCACTGTCGAATTGGGTAGCTCTAGGCTGTTCAGTGGTCCGAGTTACCCACAAGAAGTCTCCCTAGAATGACTAGATAGGTGTTTTTTTGTTGTTGTTTTTGTTGTTTTAAAATGCAAAGTCCACTAGATGTCAGTACATGTTTTGGTAACGTTTTTGTGTGCCTTTGAGCTTATTAAGTCTTAAAAACAGTGTCAGTTCATAGTATCGCATAAAATGATAGTAAGAAAATTAACAACATATATTGGCCCCCATAATTATTTTGCCAATGAAACATTTCTATTTTTTTCTCTATTCTCCAGATATTTAGATTTGATTTAAAGAATAATTACAGAATGACACAAAACTATGCAAATTAGTTTGTCACGGCTAACCCAAAGCCTATGGATGGCACTTGACAGTATATTAAATTAAATGGAAAGACAAATTTCATTAATACTTGTGACATAAACACTGGATGAAACTGCAGGGATTTTAGCTTTTCATTAAACAGCAATATACACAGGGTGTACAATATTAGGCCCACTTTCTCTTTCCATAAAGTACAGTGAAAAGGTGAATCCAGGAAAAAGCTATGATCCATCACAGATTCCACCAATAAAATCCTCTTCCAATCCTCATCGGGGATACTTCTTAAAAACTGAAGAGGATTTCATTGGTGGAATCCATGATGGAGCGTACCTTTTACCTGGATTCACCTGGTCAGTCCATTTCGTGGAAAGAGAAAGTGGTCCTAATATTTATTGCTACTTCTAATAATAAAATAATGGAGCATATTGGCAAGTGGTAAAAACAGAGGGGGATGGATGGTACCAGATTCAAAGATGTATAACCACTATGGACAAGGACATACAACCCATGCAATATACAGTAAAAGTAGTAATGTACATTTCAACCTTCATGCTAAAATTATCACTTGTGGACCTTAATATAAATATGTTAGAGTATCAAAAACAACCTTTGTTGACTTCAAGTAAAGTTATACAATGAATAGGCAAAGTCTGACTACATATTTAAGTTTACATTATTTTTCATAAAAGATTGTTGGCATATGAAGGCATAAATATAGAAATAAAATGCTACATTATGTATGTGCAATGTCAAGTTGGGTCGGGGACCATTCAGTGGTCTGTGCTGCCCAGCTGGATAGATGGTGTTCAGTTTGGTATAGCTTTAGAATTGTTTCAACTACCATAGATGATCAAGAGTTATTTCCCTGGTTCAACAAGTGCTACAGAGCTTTTGGAAAGAATGACCTTGTAGTCATGACAACTACACTGCCATAGCTATAGGGTTTAGAACATAATGGGGGGGGGGGCTTTTCCATTACAACCCTTCCTTTGCATGGGCAATTCTCAGTTTGCAGTAGAATTGTTCAGAGTTTTTATGCTTCACAGACGGGCAAGCATTTACATTTTCATTAGGTCCATGTTGAACTGTCTGAAATGCCTGTGGTAGTAACCTTTATAGGCCAGCCTTTAAGTTACTGCTCTTGCTACCACTAGTTTTTGCTGCAGTTACACTGGAAGACTGAGTTTTCCATTTCACATTTCTCTAATTTCAAATTGCTAGTGGAAGTGTTTGGCTAGCAAGTGGAAGATTAATTTCAAGTTCCCTGTTTCCTGATAGGCATGTCATGTCATTTTACAACATTAGATTGATTTAGGTTTTGCTGATTGTTTGTTGGACTTCTTCGTTCGGCTTAACATAACGGTGGCTAATTCCGTTCAACCTTGGCCAATTCTCATCAAACACTCTTTGATGTGATTTCCATTCTTTCAGCACAACGGTTTTGAAGTGCTTGATTTTGAAAGGCAAGGGTGAAATCATACATAAGCTACAATTTTGGAATGGCCAATGGTGTCAGGAATTGGCTAAGTGTACCATGAATTGCCTAAGCGTACCATGAATTGGCATTGGAATGAATCCTTTGTTAAGGATGTAACATTAGCGTAGTAGGCTTTGCTAAGTGTATGTTAGCAGCATTGTTAGTTGCAGCAGTGAGCTATTATTGGTCATTTGATTTTACTTTTCATGTTGCTTTTGAAAACTTGCAAATATGATGTCTATTGTTATTTTTGTTTGTGTTTAGCTCCATTACTATCATCTGTGGCAGGTCACCATTGTTGTGTGCAGTCATTGCTATATTTGCAGTAATCTAGACAACTAGGTTGAGTTAGCTAGCTAGCAGTAGATGTACTTGAGAGTAGTGCAAATGTGTTTTGAATTTTCTATATTTTGTGGATGGTAAGAAAATGTATTATTATTATTAATTTATTATATAACTATTTGCCAAGATGCTGTCTACCTAGCATGCAACAAGCTGTAAGGTAGTTTGCATTTGTTATTTGAGAACTTGTGACACTGCAGTCATTTACCATATTTACTCTAATATTGGCCCGGGCCTATATTTACCTCAACTGCAGAGGGTACCAGGCCTTTATTGGAAGCAGGCTTATATTAGAGACAGGCCTTTATTTCTAATTCCCTCTGTTTGATAAGTATATTTGCTCATATTTTAGTAGGAAGACTCCTTGTTTTCTGATCTGCTTCTGTTGGGGTTCGTTAGGTAGCCGTTTTTTTGTTACTGCAATGCATTACCGATAATTACGCTAACCGACGAGGGCATGTTCCAGAGACTTCCATCGGCCGAGCCATCTTGTGGCATGCTGCCATCTTGTGGTACTTGTACGTTACTACAAACTACAGTTACATTATATAACAGGCACCAGGAGTTTACCGGTATCCACCGTTGTTTTTTCCTTTGTTTTTTTCCCCGGCCTGTATTTGGGGCCGGCCGGTGTCGACCACGGCCCTGGACATTATCGGAGACCCGGCTTTTAATTGACTATATACCGGCCACTATTAGAGGAAATACGGTATAGTGGGTAGCTTTTCAACCAGATACCTATGGAGGACAAGATGCTGTAGTGCAGCAAGTTGAACACCACAGAGTGAAAAGGATTACGTGAATTTGGCAAACTAGGTATGGTATGATGCCCTGATGATTGTTAGTGATTCTCTCACTGTTATGCTCTCATGCATATGAGCGATTTCTACAGTTTATACCATACTTTTTGATTATTCAGAGTTCAGAACACTCTCTGCTGTTATCTGGAGCAACTATGGGGTGTAAATTTGCATTATGATTCACTAGTGGGGGCTTTACCACAGTGACATAATGAAGTTTCCATAAACATGAATGTCCCAATTAATAGGAAAAAGGCGATGTTTTGTTTTGCTTCGGGCATCAACACTCGGCATATTCATGAGGAGAATGTAAATAAGTTATGAGGAGGAGCTTGCAGTCACCATGGTTGGTCACCTCGTTTGAGTAAGCATATTTAGTCTACACCCCGTCAGTGTTTTTCTCTCTTAATTCGCTGACTCATGCTTTAGCGGGTCCTCAGGTTCTACACATTACAGATAAAACCAGCGTTCTCTTGGGATTCTCCATCACTATAAATTCCCCTAGAAACAACAGCGGACTACTTTTGTTCCCATTCACAGCATTATATGAGGAAACACGGTATAACTGTCAGTACACGAGAGTCAATGTTTTTATTGGAAGGCAAAACCTCATCTGATATTGGTGAAGCAGAGAGCCTTTCATCTTCCCTGAGCCTGTTGTTTCAGAGCAGAGCTAAATCTAGTTACAGAGCCCTGGAACTGTCATGTTCTGTATGGCTCAAATGGCAGGGGATTCCAGTGCTGTAGAGTGGTCCTGCACCGTCTGAAGATTAGGCTAAGTCACAGCAGAACTTGGACAAGTACAATGTCCTGTGAAAGTTAAAACAACGAAGTGACTGTTGAATAATAACAGGCAAAAAAACTCAATAAGTGAGGGAAGTTATTAAGTAAATAAATGGCCGGAGGCATTATTTTTTTGGGTTGTCCGTCCATCCGTCTCTCGTGAAATCTCAGTAACGCCTTGAGGGAATTTCTTCAAATTTGGCACAAACGTCCACTTGGACTCAAGGATGAACTGATTAGAATTTGGTGGCCAAAGGTCAAAGGTCAAGGTCACTGTGACCTCACAAAAGACGTTTTTGGTCATAACTCAAGAATTCATACGCTAATTATAACAACATTTCACACAAATGTCTACTAGGATAGAATGATGAAGTGATGACATTTTATATCCTAAAGTTCAAAGGTCAACTTCACTGTGACATCATAATGTTTTGCTTACCACTGTAGCTGAGAAAACGATCTTGGGTCATTCTACAAAAACGGTGGAAGTGCTGTCACTTACTTTTGCAGATGCCAAAATCCTTTAAGTTGACCTAATAATCAGATTAATTATATATGTTCAATAAATAAAGACTGTCCTTGCAATGATAAAACAAAGTTTATTGGCGGAGGCATACAACCGCGAGGCGGTTATTTCTAGTTGTTTTTCAAATTTACTTAGTTGCCTCTGACTCCAGAATTCCTGTCATGTCCGAGTCATGGTCAGGATGACCGGGGAACTCCTCATTCCAGGCTTATGTTGAAAGAGTCTTTGTCACCGCCAACGGCTGCGATCAACAACAACAAATAATACACTCCCACCGTCTCAGAGCCAGAGTTCCTCGGTCTGCCGTGACATTGACACCATCGGCTTCCAAATCACACACGCACACACACTCTGCAACCATTCCCTGATGAACAGCCAAACCAAAACAAAAAAAGGTCAGGAGGCATCCATCAAACTGTGTCTCTGCCCTTAGCTTGCCGACATGGGTTATGAAGGTTAGCTCTGCAGTCTCCTGGGGCATCAATGCTTCTATGTCGATGTGCATTATCCCAAAGGGCAATCTGGAGAGGATTGTGAAGGAAGTGAGCGCAGGGACACAACTCTCAGAAACATCTTTTGTTTGATTGTTTCATGGTGTCCTTCTCCCGTCTTCTCCCGTCTGCTGAACAAACTCTTTGGTAATAACTGCACAATACTCTTGGTCGCTTGCTCTGTATAATCGCCTGAAGGGCTAAGTCATGCTGAGGATACAGAAACATTCATTTCCACTTCTGAGCTACCAGAGGGAATGTTTTCCTTAGAATGATACCCCTAGAGTGGACCTTTCCTTTTTTTGTGAATATTAAAGACTCTCTCATCCATTTTTGAAAGGTTCAACTCACAGGTTCCACTCACAGCCTTGAAAGGAACTTAAATGAATTCTGCAAGAAGGTCGAACTAACGAGGCAATGAACAGGAGATGTGATTAATGAGGAAGAGACAGTATTTAGCACTCATGAGGAAACCCTTTGTTCTGAAATTAGTGTTTCCATGTTCCTCTGCGAGGCTGGCTCAGGGCTATAGTGCTGAGAACTGGGCTATGTGTATTGGTATTTTGGCTTCTGCACCGTGAGTCAGGGAAGTAAACAACTTTCTATTAAATTATTTTCAATTTTATGACCATCGGTGTCAGCAAATTACACTATCACCAAGATGGCCTCAAAAATAAGTCTTCATTGCCTGAACTTATCCCAAATAAGATTTCAGTATCAGGATTAGTTGTGCTTGTGGGGCTATGTGAAGATCACGGTGTCTGCTAGTTTCATCAAGATAAATCTAAAATAAATTTGAGACTTTTCAAGATCTTTTAAATGCCAGTTAGATATACTAGATGCATTTTGAGCCGACTACCACCAGTGGCCAGACAGACACTGGAGCGCTTGCTTGGACTGATTTGTGACTTGGCTGATAGCTTCATGGTTAGATGCCTGCAAGCTATATTTAAACCCTTCATTGTTTCCAAATGCAAAATGGCTTTTCAAAGGCTTGACATCTACCAGAGCACAACGTCTTTCTTGGAGTCAATATAGTATTGGATCAGCGTAAACAAAATGTCTCGTGTGTCTCCAGTCTGCCTGCTAGTTAGTCAGTAAGTTACTGAAGTACGGCCTTGTCAAGTTCTTTCAGCTCTATCTGTGTGGGCTGCTGAACTTTAAATGCATAAGAAACATTTCCCAACTTGAGCCACCGTTTTCCCCTTTATGTGAGAAAATGCGATTAAAATTTAGATTTTTAATTTGTGGCTCCATATATTTTACTGATGCGCAGTAGACTCGCCCAGCCATTCAGAACAGATTAGGCCTTTCCATGGCATAATGCTCTATGTCACTACAGCAATGATGGAGCATGGAAAGATATCAGCTTTCTAATAGAAGATTGATATAGAAGATGAAAAGTTGAAGCCACTGGCATCAATAGCTTACTATTAGGTTGGAATAATATTATGAGTTAGTGATACAGTATATATAGAAGCATAACTTTTGAATAAATACAACTCATTGGTCATTTTGGATTTGTTTTTTTTCTTTTACAGTAAAGAGACAGCTGAGGAGTGATGAGTACATACTGTATTACAGTGATTCTCAACCTTTTTCATATAAAGGACCCCTAATTTAGTTCACAATAGAGCCACGGACCCCCATTTGATGAGATTTTGTCTTTCGGACCCAAATCTGAGAATATATTTATCGTTGGATATGATTTTGTCCAGAATTCCATGACTATCTGTATTGTAGGTAGAGAGATAACAGTGAAACTATGATCAAAATAGTAATTTTTCTACATTCTCTAATTGTGTAAACTTCTTATAAATGAAATAATGGTGAAGTTTAACAATTCATCAATTTCCTGGGGATCACGTGGAACCCCCTCAGGGACCCGTGGTGGTCCCCGGACTCCACGTTGAGAACCACTGGTATAACATATATAGCCCTTACAGTTTTATACATATATTCATTGATAACTGTGTCTCTCTCTTTATCTTTCGCACAACCTGAACTGAACAAGAGGGAGGGCAAGAGGACAGAGACAAAGAGAGGCGAGGGGAGGAGAGAAATAAGAGGAGAATTCAGAAATGGAGGAGTGAGGAGAGAGACAGCAGCAGATAAGACACACTACAATATATCACTGTAGGCATGCACACTGCTGTTGAAAGTGTTTTCTATGCTGCTTCATTCAGACCTATGTATATGTTGATGTCAAAGTGCACCAGACTGACGCATTTTTTTTTGTTGAAATGTAAAAAAAACCCTACTATGATTCTGCAGCTGCCTCTGGGCTGAGCACGACAAGCATAAATAAGCATAAATAAATTCAAATATATCACTGTGTTTAACCGATGTTCTTGTCCATGTATGAATAAATCATATAAATAAAAAAAGGTAGGGATGAGACGATATGCTTATCTCACAATTCGATATGCGATATGGAGTTCACGATTCAATACAACCACGATACGATGTAATTAATAAAAGTTCAATGACAATAACGTATGATTTTGCAGAATTATATTTATTTCGGAGACACAAATCTTTCTAGCAATGGCATTGGCTTTCGAGAATGTAAACAACTATTTAAAATTGTCATATAAAAAAGTGTAAATAATATAATTTGGATGGAGAGCTTGTGAAATTGTGATGGTCAGGCCGTCTCATTTGTGATTACTACAGCAGAATAAAATGGAGCTAATATCACCATTAATTTTTCTGCGCCGCGATACGTATTGTCAATACATATTAATATATTGAATTTCGATATATTGTCCCATTCCTAATCCTACGTTTTATCTAGGGCTGAACGATTTTGAAAAAATATCTAATTGCGATTATTTTGTCTGATATTGCAATTGCAATATGATTTGCGATATTAGAGGGAATGATCATTTTTACATCATTATTCTCATTTTCATTGAAAAACGTATTAAAATGATTATGGTGTGATTTTTGCAGGGATCTGTACCAAACAAAGATGTTTTCTTAAGGCTGTAGAATATGATGTGTAGGCCAGGACATCTCTGCAGCACCACAATATTTCATTTAAAATGGTATTTTGACACACATTTCGCCTTTAACAAATATTGCGCCTCCTGCGATTTGAAAATTGCAGCAGGCCATATTGCGATTTCGATAAAATTTTGATTAATTGTCCAGCCCTAACCCCATATCGCGTATCGAATCGTATTATGAGATAAATATATCGTCCAGTCCCTAATGAAAAGTCTTTATTTCTAATCCTGTATCAGAATTTAAGTATTTTTCCCTCCCTGAGACCTCATTCTCTCTCTCCAGGGTTTGGCCTGCGTGGCAGCTCATCCGGACAAAGCACAAAGGACCCCAGAGACCCGCCATCCCTCCCCCCTCTCTCTATCGGACAGATAAACACAGCACAGAGGGAGAGAGAGAGAGAGAGAGAGGGGGAAGAGAGCGTCAAGATGGGAGACAGAGCAGCCAGAAGAGACTGGAGATGGACAGAGAGAGAGAGGGAAAGTGTGAAAGGGGGGAGTCCGAGCCAGTGGAACCACATTGTTGCTGTCTCACACATTCAGGCCTCACCTATAGCTGACGCTCCCTCCAGCCAGGTCCTTTCACAACTTATCATACTCCCACCAACAACTCCCTACCGCCAGGAGTTTACTGCCAAATCAAATAATTACTTTGCAGACCTTGGTGACTATTGCATTATGGGAATTTATTCACATGTACAGTCTCCAGTGACTGTGACTCCGAGTCAAAATTGTCAATTTAATCATAATTAATAATGGCACTGCTGCAGAATTTCAATCCTCCAAGACAAAGTCATTAAAATGGCTCCAAGAACCCCTGGACTAAATCGTCTTGAGGAAGTAATCAACTTTGGACAGGCCTCAGTAATTCATTAATATACCACCTCGAGAAAAAAGGGGGGAGAAGGGTGACTTTGTGTACGAGAAACTTCTTCCCTCAAACTTCTGGGATAAGCAGAACGCAATGTTAGGCCCTTGATATTAAGGCATGATGTAGAAAACAACTTGGTGGTATAGCATCAGGCTAACCATGGTGTCATAACACTCGAGAAGGAGAGATAGCTAGAAGTTACCCCGATGTTTCCTGTTAAAAAAAAGCTTAAAAGAGTAACTAAACCCCTATTTTAGTTACCAGCTATTGGCTGGTCTTTGGTGCCAGGTGATGTCACCACCTGTTGTACTCTATAGCAGTGATTCTCAAACCTTTTTCATACCAAGGACCGCAAATTCAGTACACATTAGGGCCACGGACCCCCATTTGATGAGATTTTGTCTCTCAGACCCAAATCTGAGAGAATATTTTTACTGTTAGATATGATTTTATCCAGAATTCCAAGACTATCTGTATTGTATGTAGAGAGATAACAGAGAAACTATGATCAAAACAGTCATTCTTCTACATTCACTAATTGTGTTAACTTCTTAAATTAAATAATGGTGAAGTTTAACAATTCATCCATTTTCTGGGGACCCCCTGGAACCTCCTCAAGGACCCCTGATGGTCCCCGGACCCCACGTTGAGAACCACTGCTCTATAGAAGGTGACACTACCTGGCACCAAAGACCAGCCAACAGCAGATGGCCAGTTCAGTACCCTACTCTTCACCATGAGGTGTCAGGCTTCACCACAGATTAGATGGGGTTTAGTTACTCTTTAAATAATAATCCACAATATTTTCATAGAAATGACTGTCTGTTTTGCTACTCTCTATCAATAATTGATATAACACAACAGTGATTCAACCTATACCCAATCTCGGACCCCATCGTCTATCGGTCTGATGACGATTAGACTCTGGGGGCGACGGCCAATATTTCGGGGTTTCCGGTGGAGCCAGAGGACATCCGGGCCAAGACTTCCTCTTCCGTGTGCCGGTCATTGTTTACAGTCCGATTAGCAACTTGAGACGCGAGAATGGAGTTGGAGTTGAGAGACAACGTCTCATATGCAGATATCTGTTTATAGAGATTAGGCGAAATGTCCTCTGGACCTAAAACACCTCCAAAAAGTATCGATGTTTGTGTATTGTGTGGAGAAACGTTCGACTCTCACGTCTCAAGTTGCTAATCGGACTGTAAACAATGACCGGCGCACGGAAGAGGAAGTCTTGGCCCGGATGTCCGCTGGCTACACCGGAAACCCCGAAATATTGGCCGTCGCCCCCAGAGTCTAATCGCCCGAGGGTTCCGAGTTTGACCTATACTCAGTTCATGAAAGCTTTTACATTTACTGTTCTAAACACCCGGTGTCTGGTAGGCCTTTCTTGAAGGATTCTGGTAGGATAAAAAAAAAAAATCCTCTGGCCCACAGGAAGTGATGTGTTTTATGTTTATGGTTTGTTTGGAATAAATAGAAGAACTGGGTAGTTAGCATGAGCAGCGATAGCCACCATGGCTGAACAGACAAAGAACAGAGCGCCACCCACAGAAACTCAAACTTCAGAAAATCAGAAACAGAAAATCCAAAGAAAAAGACGTATCAGTACTGGACACACTGTTTGATTCACAAGTGATCTCTGGGAAGCGCAGTGCAGAAACAGTACAGCAATTATCACTTTAATAGTACGGTTACAAACTGATGCCAATAGATTTCTTAAGGTACTGACATTAACGGCCCATTTGCTTACCTTGAAAGTTCCCGGCTGACAGGTAGAGCCAGGTGAGCGCTGGGATGAAGAGCAGGGCGAGGGAGGCCGCCAGGAACTTCCTGCGCCCGCGACACATTCCCAGCATCCTCTGGGCCCAAAGCAAGCGGAAAGAGAGGTAAAGTGACCTCTATGTGGGCAGCAGCTGTTGTCTAGGGTGATTCATAGCACTATCGAGGAGAAAGGGGAGGGGGAGGGGAAGGAGGGAGAAGAAGGAAAAACTAGGTTAGAGACGAAGGAACGGAGAGCAGCATTGCGCACACTGTATAGATGCCATCAAAAGCTGAGCGTACGGCTTCTGTTGCTGCCTTGCACGGGGAGGGCAAATTCATCACTGAAACTCCCGAGTTCAAGGAAAGACGACAACTTTTGAATAATTCACTCCTATTCTGTAGGTCTGTCAATTATGATTCGTTTCTATGCTTGAATTCAGAGCAAAAAAAAAAAAACAGAGTAAAGCCATAGAGAATTACAGAAGCCGTTTTAGTTTTGAAGAGGTTGAAGATGACTGAGTGAATTCCCAATTCTCCCGAGAGCCAAATTATCTAGCTCCCTAAATAATTCATAAAGAACACAAAATCTCAAAAGTCTGTGTCAACGTCAAGTGCGAGCATGAAAAAGTCCAACCTGTATTAACCTGTCAGCCGAGTTTCAAAGGGATCCGCGCGTCGTTAAATGCTGCATAAATTTGTCAGTCTCCTATAGCGCAAATCTGGCTTTGATAACCTTGAGTCATTTTTGGTCAATTTCTAGCACAATGTAGAGCAGACAGTATAGAAGTCTCATTATATGATATTAGTCTAAATCCTCTTTCCATTACAACCACATTTGTCCAATTACCCGGTTGACCTCAGTCGATTTTTAATCTTCACTAGAGACCGCCCAGGGATGAAGGCACAATACCTCTGGCTGGCAGAGTGGAAGTTGGCACTATACACAAGCCAGGATGCCAATTATCATAGTGTCACCCGCTACAATGCAGGAGAGGGAGCGGTTTACAAAAATGTTGAAGTATTTATTTCCATCACTGTTCCCGACGCTTATTGAATCTCATGGGGCTTTTGTTGTTGGCCTTGGCAGTGTGAAGAGCGAGGAGTCGGACTGGGTCAAACGAGGCTAGGGGAGATTAGAGAAGTCTCTTAAGTACAAGAACCGCGGCTTTGATAGCAGGGCTCTGTATCATTTCAATGGGTTCCTTAGCCTTTGACCCCGGACTGATATTAGCTCACCACTGGATACCGTGATCTACATTGCTAATGCTACACTGAAGACATTTATTACCATAATGGAAGTGAGATGTCAGACGAGAGAGTAAGCAGAGCCGATCGGGACAGGATGCGAAAAAGAAAAGGCTTTATCTCCCAGAGTCTGAATGCAAAAATATGTAATTCAGGATCAGTCCGACTGGAGGGGTCACATAAGGGTTAGACCAACATATTGGATTGCAGATATTGGCCATATATTAAATATCAGATATCAGCCAGTCAGGGTCATCCATCTGTGATATGAGAGAGGTTCCTCCCTGACCACAGCTGCATAAAAATACCGAATCCTTCTAATAGTTTGGAATTAAAATGGTCAAATTCCAACATATTGACAAATAAATATTGTCTATCAGCAGCTTCAATCCAAAGATATCGGTATTTGCATTCAGAAACCCATATTGGTCGAACCCTAGTTCACATTGTTCACAGAGAAACAGTCCATGAACTCTTCACCAACTGATGCAATCATAAAGCTGAAGCCTATCTCATTCCTCCCTTTCGACCAAATTTCGGTCAAATTTAGCTTGGCAAATGCCAACTGTGCCATAATCCTGTCCCTGTCCCTGTCCCCAACCTCCATCCCAACTCCCTAATTTTCCCAAACACTTGAGAGAGAATCTGAGAGGGAGACGAGCTATGAATCACATTCAATCTCTTCTAATCTTGCCCAATACGAAAAGTAATGCGATATCCATACCCTCCATTCAAGTTTATAGTCATTGCTATAGATATCAACGGTGAGTCTTCCCTCACGACTCGACAGTAAGTTAATAGAAAATGGAATTTAATATCCAGAGCTCAATAGTAAATTGCTGTGTGTTGACACTAAAAGTGATGAGCGATGATTACGGGAGCTATGGTCTATTGGTTGAAAAAGGCCATGGGGAAACGTGCTGAGAGAGTTGGATTGAATTGATTTCTGTGGAAGGTAGGCATTGTAGTGGAGCAGGGAAAATGCTTGGAGATTTTACATTCCAGGGGGCAGGTGCATAAAGCTAGTTTAAGACTAGTCTAAGCCTTAGACCAGTGTTTCTCAACGTGGGGTCCGGGGACCACCAGGGGTCCTTGAGGGGGTTCCAGGGGGTCCCCAGCAAATTGATGAATTGTTAAACTTCACTATTATTTAATTTACAAGTTAACACAGTTAGAGAATGTAAAAGAATGACTGTTTTGATTATAGTTTCTCTGTTATCTCTCTACCTGCAATACAGATAGTCATGGAGTTCTGGACAAAATCATATCTAACAATAAAAATATTCTCAGATTTGGGTCCGAGAGATAAAATCTCATCAAATGGGGGTCCGTGGCCCTAATGTGTAGTAAATTAGGGGTCCTTAATATGAAAAAGGTTGAGAATCACTGCCTTAGACTGGTCTTAGATTCTCAGGTTGGATTAGGCTAATTAAGACTGTCTGCTACTTAAATATTACGACTGACTTATTTTGAGGTAGGAAAGATAGCCACCTTCCCCCTGGCTAACCTTGAGTTAAGAACTTTGTTGTTATGGCAACGAGTCAGCCTAACTGTCAGAGTGGGAAGTTTAAATACTGAAGCTGTTTCATAAAAGATGGCAAATCTCTGTTTTTTGGAAAGACCTGAAGAAGAGAGCGAGACAGAAACAACACATTAGAGATCTACAACAATCAAGAAGTTGTAGGAACGGGTAAATATAAGAGTCAGGCAAGTTTGACTTAAGGTCACATTTAAGTCTAAGACTAGGTCTATCTTTATGCACCTGGCCCCAGGGCTACATATAGGTCATACATATAACATAAATTCGCCTGACAGTCAGAATTGTTATGAAGGAGAGAAAAGAGAATAGAGACCATTAGTGACCGGGTAAAGATAGCTAAGAGCTAACACAAGTCAATTCAAATTCAAAATTGCAGTGTAGTCAGCATAGAACTACCCCTTTGTTTGCTGAATTTCAATAACCTGGAGTCAATTTCAAAGTCCCATCTCCAATTTTTCATAATTCTATGGGAACAGATGAAAACCGCGTGCCGAGCATGAGTTGACCTTGACAGCCCGTCCCGTCTGGGAACCAGGATGCGGTTCTGACGACGGGTTCACTGGCCCGTCTCCCCCCCCCCCCCCCCAGTCAGACCGGTCGCAGCACAGCGGCAGGCCGCCTTTCAAAGGGGAGATGTGCTCGGGTCCTGCCAGGTAATGAGGATTCATGACACCCTGTGGGCAAGCGGGCTGACACCGATCCCGGGGACGAAAGAGGTGCCGGCGACACGGGAAGAAAACTCCACTCTCCTCCGCTGACAGATCCTGTACATCCTCCACACTTCACACTTGCTGGCAGCACCGAGCGTTAGCAAGATTTCAAGTAGGGGAAGCACCAATCAGGGTTATTTGCAGCCGATTACGATTCCTCTTCCAAGTGAACTGCGGTGCGGTTCATTAGGAGTGAGAGCGTAATCCGAACAAACTACAGCAAACAACCCCAAAACACAAGGTTTTTATAGGTATAAATAAATGGATGTTGACATCTGATAGCCAGCAGTTCCTCATGCTTGGAAAGCCTAGCATACAAAAAGAACTGAGCCGACTGAGCTGAACCGCAGTCTGGACTGATGACTCATATTCAGCTACTTCTTCATGTGTTCTTCACTGGTATGAACACCACCACCTTGCGCGGGCCTCAAAGAGAGGACTGACTGTGACTCTTGTTGCAAAGAAACGTTCATAGCTGCAAGCATGTAGGCCTACTTGCTTCATCAATTGGCTTCGATTTTTTGGTAAATCCAAAATTTGCGAGTAAGCTTCCTTGTTTTCCTTTTGACATGTCTGTAGTATGCTGACTACAAAACAGAGAAATGAATATGCAACGATATCAAGGAATAATGGAGGGAAATCAAGGGAAAACAGCCCATTGTTTTCACCTCTTCACTGGCCATTAACTTCAAGGAACTGCAAAATATTGCATATTTACTGTAGCCTTTGGTACCTTGAGTAAATTGAATTGTACACAAGAGTAAATTAAATTGTACACAAGACAAAGATTATGCATTACACTACACAGTAAACCACTCCACAGACAGCAACTGGACACCCCTAAGGGATTATGCCTTATTTATGTGCCTGATGTAGCACAGGGAATTACACTTTAACCTTTTAATAGCCATTCAGAAAATAAATGAGCAAGAGGACACCACTGTAAATTCATACTGTAAGGAAGATGGAGTGAGGGGATTATGAATAGCAAGTCGTAATTTGTAAGAGGGGAAATTGGTGTCTGTGAATTCATCTCGAAAAAGACACAAACCGATAGAATGACACAAAGAGAGACGGATGAATTGAATGTCCTCTAAAGAGCTGCTTTGTCTGCACAATGGAGTGGACAGGCCTGGCTCGCAAAAGGAGCTCCAGCGGAATTATTAAAGCACTTTGAGCGCTGGCGGCGTATGCCAGCGGTACAGGGCCAAGCTAATTAGATGAGTGGGCATCTTCCGTGGCACAGGGCACACTGAAGTGACAGTTACATCAAGAAATTATGTCTGTTTGGTGAGAGAGCGTGTATGATCCAAATCCATCAACAACAAAAAAAAAAAAAAAAAAAAAAAAAAAAAGGAGGGGGCCAGCTTTCACCAAGATCTGCAGTATCTGAACCACACACCAACTGCACAACAATGAAATTCTTTAATAACCACAGCTATCATTAATAGCTTGGATAAACAATAAGCGCAATACCTACCAATAGGGCTGGGCCATAATTCAATATTATCGTTTATTGTCTTTCAGTGGAATCATATCGTGATGATATGAAGATATCTTAATATCGTGACACACATTTCTGCTGTCTAAATTGATGATGACAAGCAAATTTTACTTAAAAACTCTGATAAAATGAGGTATGGTAGGAATATTATTTGAAAATTTCAGTTTGACATCACACCTAACATTACCATTCGGTTCAATAAACGGTAATTTGATTATTTAACGTGATTTTGCATACATGAACCATATCGTGATATATATTGATATCGAGAAAAATCCTTATGATTATCATGATACTGATTTACAACCACATCGCCCAGCCCTATATACCAACTTCACAAACAGCAGCATTTCAGCATCTTCCCATGTCAGCAGATGTTTTGAATGAACTACAGCACGGGCACAGTATTCTAATCTTAACTTGAGGAAAAAAAAAAAACACAAAAAAATCGACCCAAAAAAAGATGCTCCTTCATCTAGGCACATCAGCAGGTGGTTTGCCTGTCAAAACTTCAAACCAATTTTTTTTTTTTTTTTTTTCCCCATTTATTTCCATTCTTGCCATTTCTCAAAAATGTCACATCCAGAACCGCGCCTATAAACAGGTCACCGGAGAGGGGGGAACCGTGGCCCTAAACGGGAACAGAAAGCACATCTCCAACTGAGCATGCATATTGCCTGGAACGTTTCGATCAAACACAATTTTGACTTTGATTTTCCCAGAACAATTCCCTGTGAACTGAAGGAGACTCTGCGCTACAATAGGGGGGGGGGGGGGGCTGCACGCTGCCGGTGTGACGTACCCCCCATATATCGTGTTGCATTTTAATGCACTTTCAGAGGGAGAGACATGAAAGTGTGGACTCAATGGAAATGTAGACATACTACTGCATAAAGATTATGCTCTACAGCACACTATGGGAGTGTCAGAGGAGCAAGCTGAATTCGAGGTTTGAAAAAAAAAAAAAAAAGGAAAATGAACATAAAGCTTGATCCACCTTGGTTGAGAGATTCTGTGATGTATATTAGTTTGAGTTTGAGTATATTTGTATCCATGCTCACAGTTAACAACTGAATAGAAGCAGAATTTACATTAATAAAAATAAAAATACTGTATATCTATACATGATTATACATCATAAAAATGTAAAACTATACATATCTATATACACACACATGCACCCATACATTCATACTCATACATACGCATTTACAAAATACAACCATACACTTACATACAACCATGCATACATTTTATAATGTCATAAAAAACAACAATATACAACACAAAAACAAACAAAAACAGACCCCAAAGACTTCAGCTATCCATCTTTTGTATTTACATTCTTCGTACAAATTTAGCGTTATACACCACTAAATGTAGAATGCAGCTTATAATCTTTTCCTTTGCCAACAATACCCCAAACCTCATTTATTATACACACAGAATACAAGGGTTTCCTGTGTGCCTCCAAGCCAAATCACCTCTCTCTAGAGCTGAATACCAACAGTGTTGTAGTATCAGTGCTGATCCTTTTTTTTATTTTTTATTTTTTTTATTGAGCGAGTAAGGGTCTGAATACAATACATTCAATATTTCAACATGTTACATAATTGTAATTTCTTCAAGAAAAGTCACATATGGTTGTCATCACAGGTAATATAGCATCCCCACACACACAAACATATACACACTTATCACACACACACCAAAACAGAACAAAATAAAAATGAAAACAGGCTTTCTTAAAATTTATGGATGCTGGGTGATTGTGATTTGTGTATCAGTGCTGATCCAGCTCCCAACTTGAACTCAGATCAGCAAATGAAGCTGTACTGATCCATATTTGAATGACATAGGCTTTGGTGCAATATAAAACTTATATACATATAAAAAGGTGTAACATTTAAAAATGTTTCAAAGCTGCCATTTGTGAAGGTCATAGGCGTAACACCTATTTGTTATACGAGAAGCCTTGACAATGAAGGCTAAAGGCCAGTCTGTTTTATTAGGCCTACCATACTACACTGTTCTTTATCTGTTAACCTATTCTGAAAAAGATGTTTTTATTAGGCAGCTGGGCCAATGGACTGGCAGCCAATTTCTTTCTTTCTTTCTTTCTTTCGTATAAAACTTTGCAGAGTGGTCTAGTCCGGTCAAAAAATACATATACTTCAGTTTGGGGACAACTGCCCTGATGGTGGCGCTGTAGCAACTGTTAAAAATCAGCCGTACTTGCTGCAGGTGTGTAATTTTCTGAGGATGCAGGGCCAGGTAAGAGGAACCTTTTGTACACCGCTAGTGGAAATTATGGAGTCCATCACATAATGTTTTATGTTGGTTGTTCAAATTTCACCAAAATAAGTGTATAGCATCTTGATACATATTGAAATAATTTTTCTTTAAGGTTTTATATTTCAATTTTGGCAGTGACTGACAGTAAATGGTACTGTACACATCCACTTCAATATTAAATTCATGAAAAATATTTCAACTTTGCCCTTATTGTCAACAAAAGCCTAGCCAAAATGCAATTATGATACACTATATTCATCAATAAGGTGAGCCAATAAATTTTAGATTTAGTAATAACGTTATTGCCCCAAGTTGTCACTAGTTGCTGTATTTACAGTATGATCTTTTTCTACTGAATACAATTTTTACTTCTGCTAATAGGTACTATGGTAATAGCTCATTTTATGATGCCTGCTGATTACTCATACTACTATGCTAATCATGCATGCTAAAAGACTATGCTGATATGCTAATGTTAGTGCAGCCTATTGTTATGGTCTAGAAGTTCCTCTAACAGTTTAAAGATGTTACTTAGGCCTAATAGATTTCATTTTTGTCCTCCTATTATCCCTTTTTTCCTCATGATTAAACAGCTAAACTGTTCCTGGCCTCCATATTGCTGCTTGAAGCTGTATTTTGTTAACTCTTACTTATACAGCATTAGCTGATGCCTGAATGGAATAATGTATGAAATAGCCAACCCAGAAATGTTTTTTACCTTTTTCAATTTTTATGTTTAATTATTTGTTTGTTATATATGTATTCTTTATTTTCCTTTCTTTTTCCCCTTTCTCTTTTTTCTGTGGGAGCTATCTTCTATATTTAAGGGGGGGTGGGGGGTGAGAGGGCATGTTGCGTCTTTTATGCATGTGTTGTGGGATTTCAATAGAAAACCCAATAAAAATATTGGGCAAACAAAATATGTTTTATCTGTTAGCCTTGACTGAATAGGCTGTTTTATCTGTTAACCTCATCTAAATAAGCAGCTTCTGAGGGTCCATTCATAAGCAGAGTTTGACTAATGTAAAAAAAAAAAAAAAATACTTTATATTTTTCTTATTATCAGTTACCCTTATTCTTCTTTGACTGAGGACTGCAACCAAAATCTCATCAAGGGAATAAATAAACACAACTGATGCACTTCCTGTTCCTGTAATTGTTTCATAATAGCGCAAAACGAGGCAGCATGAATTAGTATAAATAGAGTAGTACTTGGATCAGTACTCGTATCTGCGTATCTACTTAATAAAGTACTCAGTACTCGCGTCGATTCTTAAAAACTCTGTACCGGCGCACTTCTACCTCTCTCGGATGAATTCAGACACTGATGGATGAATTTAATTCTAAAAAAAGTTCTATCTTATCCAAAAAAAATGGTCTAACAAAGACCACGGAAGCAAGATAAATGAGCCTTGGCGCGCATTCACGTTCTCTTAAAAAAATATTCCGCAGTGACACAGCTCATCACTCAGCGGGAGGTCAACATTCGGTCCTGTCCAATAGCTTAAGAAAGACTCCTCTCTAAATTTAGCCATCCGCCTCCCGATACGGCAAACTCCGGATGACAGCTGACACTTCCGAGATTTGAATCTGAAGCCTCGTAATGAGTGCGTAACGTGCATTAGGAAGCGCACTCGTAAAAAATCCCCCGGTGTAAGAAATTCTTCGCTGCTAGGGAGAACAGTGCACCGTGCCTCAGAGCGGTTTATTAAACCTGTCACTTCTGGTTTGATCCCGGATTGCCCTTAACATTGAGCTGTGGGAGCGTCTCGTAAGTCTCCTTTGAAGTGGTGACATGAGAGGTAGTCCGCGCCCTCCGCCGTCTGTTATGTCCAGTGTTACGTCCTCCTCAGGAGCCGAGGAGGACGAACGGGATCAACTTTCCATCAGCTGAGCGGAGAAGGCGATAACGACGCGTTCAGTGCGACCCGAGTGTGCATATTACGGGCATGCAGTCAGGCAGAAGCGCAAAAAAAGGTGAAGAGCTGCCTCTGGTATCTCCGGAGGCCAGCGGAGAGGAGAGTCTCACTCTCTACATGATAATCAAGAGTGGCCACGGGTCAAAACAGTAGACAATTATCCTGACAGGAGTATGGAGTGTACTCTGGACTAAATGGGTTCCTGCAATACCCAGTGAGAGAAAAAAAAAAAAAAAAAGAAACATATTGATCGCGCAGGGGGAGTTACCTTCCATTTCATTATGCTACCTTAGCTGTGCACTCATTAGCATTCTGTCAAAGTAAGGAGGGACTTCTGGACTGCCATGCAAAGGAGGGCCTATCTATGTCACTGGAGCGCTATGAGCACCGAAAGGCATTTAAAAGGTTAAAATTCAATCAAACCCTCGGTGGCAAAGGTTTACACCATGACGAGGACAACCTGCTTCTCATGCAAATCAGCTTACTCGGCCGAGGACGTCTACCTTTGAGGTGATTCCTCATGCAGTAATAAGATTTCACATTACCTCCAACCAGAGATAGAAAGATACCTTAGGTCACGATAATTAGTGGCTTGATTAAGGGGGTCTAACCTAGGACGCTCCCTCTACCCCACAGTACCGAAGCTATTTTCCCTCGCCAGCTCTAAAAGACGACGATTCATTAATTTCGGATAAGGGGAGTGATGTCCCGTCGCCATGGAGACCTAAAATCCCTGTTAACAGTGTGCACTTGAAAAATAAATTGTTTGTGGCTGCCTTGAAGTCAGCGTCTCCTCTACCTGCGCCTCGAATCAAGTCCCCATTTCTATTGCCTCGAAAGCTCAGAAAATACTGTTATACTGTTGTATTTGTTCTCTTCAATCTCTTCTCTCTTGTGACAGGCAATTCAAGGTTTTGTCTAGTTTAGGGTGACCACATTTTCAAAGCCCCAAACTGGGACCCTTAAGTGTACCGCACCTTCATGCACGTGCACATAGGCGTTTTAATCAGGATGGGGGGCAATTATTTCAGCGCTTAGCACACCTAGTGGCCGTACCTTTCAGGACCATGGACAGCGCCCCAGCAAACGGAAAAATATGTTTTGTCTCCGAAAATGTGCATTGTTGGTTGCGTTGTTTATGTTTTTTGGTTGGGTTAGGTTAGTCGTTCCTAACGTGGGGTCCGGGGACCACCAGGGGTCCTTGAGGGGGCTCCAGGGGGTCCCCAGCAAATTGATGAATTGTTAGACTTCAGCATTATTTCATTTACAAGAAGTTAACACAGGTAGAGAACGTAGAAGAATGACTGTTTTGGTCATAGTTTCACTGTTATCTATCTACCTACAATACAGATAGTCTTGGAATTCTGGACAAAATCATATCTAACAATAAAAATATTCTCAGATTTGGGTCCAAAATCTCATCAAATGGGGGTCCGTGGCCCTAAAGTGGAGTAAATTAAGGGTCTTTGATATGAAAAAGGTTGAGAGTCACTGGGTTAGGTAATAATAAGCAGGACAGAACATGATAAACGTCTATGTAAGCACTGAAAAGAAGTATAATACTATTATTATTATTTTAACTGTGGTGAAAACCGGGACATTTTAGTGTTTTACAGATATTTGTCGGGACTCGGGACACCCATCTTGAAACCGGGACGATCCCGGACAAACCGGGACGTCCGGTCACCGTAGTCTAGTTGGTTATCCCACCACTCTGAGCTACACTTAGCATATAGTTCATGTAAACCCTGTGCTATATATTTACACAACAGCTATGTGATGAACTACTGCTTACAGTCAGAAGGGACACAGACCTTTACTGGTTCGGATGGAGCAATTAATCAAGTCCAATACTGAGCTGGGGGCTAAGCAGAAGAAATATCAGCCTACTGAAATATTCATCTTCATGGTGGCTTTTTTCCTTTCTCGTCTCTCTCTTGCTACGAGTTCCTTGTTGCTGTCACAAGCCAAGCAGCGCCTAGCTTGGATGATATGGTTGAAATCAATATCACAATAATCGTAAGGATTTTTTTTCGATGTCGATATATATGACAATATGGCTCACATAAGCAAAATCACGTTAAATAATCAAATTAATGTTCAAACTAAACTGAAATTTTCACATAATATTCCTACCATACATACCATTTTGTCTGAGTTTCTAAATAAAATTAGCTTGTTCTCATCAGTTCAGACAGCAGAATTGTGCATCTCCATATCCCCAAATCACCATATCCTCACAATATAATCCCACTGAAAGACGATAAACGATAATATTGAATTATCATCCAGCCCTACTTTAGTTCAGGCGAAGGCACAACTCCAACATGTTTGGACATCTTCAAATTGTCGGTTGTGACTCTCGGAACAGAGCGTCTGGCCCAGACTTTCTAGTTGAGATGAATGCTCACTGCTGATTTTTTACAGAACAATTGCGAGTTAAGGAGTTTATTAATTTTGCATAAACGTTTTTGTCTGGTGTGTCCATATATTAATGAAACCCTGAAAAAGCAGTATAATCACTTTTGGAACCCGCTGCCATTGCCTATTAAAAATATGTTTAACTCTCACCCTCCTCTCTGACGGTCTTTACCTTCTGTGGGATAAGACCTTGAACACGCTCTATTTCTGTTTTTAGTCCCCTGCCCTACTTTACTCCCAATGGTGTGTATTTTATGTGTGTGGGGAGGGGGGAGTTGTGTAGGACCAAGACAATGCCATATGCTTGATTCACTGATGACTTTAATCCTTTGCTACTGAAGACTTTGGCTTAGATTAGCAAATTAGTGAGTGAGATTGGTTTAAAGAAGCTACTTACAGCTCAAATAAATGTTGCAACTCAGCCATTTTCTAGCCCAAATATGCATGCTTTGTAAGATCAAGTAGCTTGTTTTGTAAAAGTCAGCTTTAATTGTGCCTGAGTACTACCCAGCTGAAAGGGTGGTCTTAATGATGCCATGGTATATTTAGCCCAATGTATTCCATGCAGCACATGCTGCCATCTGGTTCAGACTTGTGTCTAAGAAGTTAATCTCCAATTATCTGAACTTCCTTCTCTGCACTAATGTGGGCACAAACGACCAATAACAAGGCTTTGTTTATTTCTAAACCCACCAACTGCTCCCTTCTTTCCTCTTCATCTTTCTAATCCACACATTTCAACGCAATTGTTCCTGAATTCAGATTCTGTGGCCCTTAAAGGAATAGTTCACCCAAAAATGAAAATTCTGTCACCGTCTACTCACCCTCATGCCAGTTGAAACACAGGTGAAGTTTGTCCATATAACACACAGGGAGGTTGCCAGCACAACTCCATAGCAGCCTTCTCCAAAACAACTGAAGTCAGTGGGGACCAGTTCTTCAGAGTTCCAAAAAGACCTACAGTATATTTACACCATCATTTAGTGCAAATCTGAACTACAGCTGATTGATTTGCAATAAATCATGGTGTATAGGTCTTTCTATTCACAGTGTGATTGTTTGGCTGTTTTTGTTTTGGAACTCTAAAGAACAGGTCCCCATTGACTTCAGTTGTTTTGGAGAAGGCTGCTACCAAGTTGTGCTGGCACTCAAGTTTGTACTCGAAGTGGATTTTAGATTCTACCAAAGATGCCTAACTTCTCTGTATGTTTGTCTTGATGCTACGTGGTTAAATAAATAAAAGTAAATGCTAAAAAATAAAAATAAAAAAAAACTTCTGGGATTATATTTTGATGCAACAAAAAGCAACGAGTGCTGGAGCACGGAACATTGGGATGACGTAACCATTCATCATCAAAGACAAAAATAGCATGCTAAAGCCTATGCAAACCCTCACCTAAAATAAAGTGCACTGCATTGCCACAGAATGACAATCACCACCTTAACTATTAATCCTCCAGCCATCTGTGCGAGAGTCCTGGAGGAGGGAACCAGAAAAAAACGCTTTTCCAATGCTTGCATCTTAGGACGTCACAAGAAGCTGTGATTGACTGTACAATTACAATGGCATAATTCACCAGAGTTCCTGTGATTTAAAAGGTGCCTCCTCTCCCAGTGTCACATTTTCAACTGCTCAGTGATGGAGGGTGGGGGTATTAGAAAGCGATCGGCATCGCAACACATCTTGTTCTCAAGTCAAAAGCAAATGACAAAGCAGTATTCATTATTCCAGTATTTAGCATGGTGATATATTACCTCTTCACTAGAAGTTTCTGTTGGATCTCTGCTCCAATTAGCTAGCTTAGAGTACTCCTCTCTGTTGGGAAAATGTGGCTTTATTATTAATGTGAATTACAGCGCAACGCAAGCTGTGCCAGAGACCTGTCCATGGTGTTGCAATTCGTTGGTCACCAATAGACAGAAGTCATAGATTACTTAATATCTACAAAGAGCATTCAAATGGAAACTTCTACAAAAATTGATAGAACAACCTGAGCTACGTCACCAACAACTACACATGAACAACTTGATCACACTCAGGGCCCAAAGTGGTTGCCAGACATCAGCTTTTGGTTGCCAAAATTGACAATATGGTTGCCATATTGCCTGATACAGCTGATATATTTGGAGTGATTAAGGTCCTATGTAATTATAACCAATATTTCAATAATGAAACAGTGATATATAGACATACATACTGTTACATACTATATTTATTATATATCATTAACTTAACACACGTTTTTTTTTTTTTTGTTGTATTCAACTTGTTTCTTTAACAGTTTGTATTTAAGTGTCCTTTGTCTGGCCTTGGCCAGGTCTCCCTTGCAAACCAGATTCCCTGATTCCTGATTTATGAGACATGTATTATTTATCATTTGCCCCCTCGTGTCCACACAGAGTTTGTGTGTGGTGAACTTTGACCTCCAAAATCCCACAGCTGGCCAAGTAACTTTATCGTCTTTTAGTGAGGATTTATCATATTGGTAACACTTTACAATAAGGGTACATTAAGCATTAACTAACCCTTAATTAACAGTTAACTAATGTGTAAATTACGAATGGTGTTCATGTTAACTAAGGTATTAATTTATACATTATTTAATAGTCATCTTTATAAACTATTAAACAAAGTATAAATTAATACCTTAGTTAACATGAACACCATTAGTAAATTACACATTAGTTAACTATTAATCAAGGGTTAGTTAATGCTTAATAAGCATTAACTAACCCTTATTAAGCATTAACTAACCCTTTACAATAAGGGTACACTAAGTTAAGTGTTACAATTATCTTTTTACACAGAAAAAGTGGTTGCCAATAGGGGCAACCAGACAGGAGGAAATGGTTGACAGTGGTCTAAATCTGGTTGCCAAAGGCAACTAGCCAGCCGTCGAGCACTGACACTTCAGACATGTGATGTAGGTGTATCCATTTTCAGACTGGTTTAGATTAGTGCCAGGATAATCAGAGTACTCCACATATGTTACTGTGATTACATTCACTTCAACTAGGAGCATAATAGCACTTACATAATCAGAGTATTGTTTTCAATAGGTCCTGTCTCCTGTCTTCTTACAATTAATTAATTGCTTTACAGTGGCATTTTTTGTGTGCATGTAAACATAGTCAATGTCACTCCATGAACACAGGGAAATCATTACCAAATACTGAATGTTATCTTTGCTAATAAATTTGCCTTGCCATTTAGTGGAAAGATATACACACCTGAATTATTTAGTAAGTTATACATAAGGTAATAACAAGGTATCAGAAAATAACATCAAGTTAATGCATTAGAGCCAACATATCTAAACACAGATGTCTCTTCCTTGTCTGTTTGTAAAACCTCCCCCCTGCCTCCTCGGCCAAAAAAAAATATTTTATCAAGGCAAATACATGCTGTTGGTTTCTCAGTCCTCCCTGGGACGCAGGTTCTGCTAGGCTCCATTTGTTTTTCGGACCTCTGATTTATGATTTAAGTTTGGCATTTTGAGATATATATACGTCTCGCCTCATGCTGGCATCAAAGACTCAGACAGCCAGGTAAGGTTACCCTGCATCTTGATCAAAACACTGCGACTGGGCTTGACGGCTGTGCAGACTTTCGATTGGCCGATTGCTGACCAAACTGTTTTTTACCATAACAACAGGGGAAAACACAGTAAGACAAATAGGTGCGATGGTCTGGACCCATTTGTCTTACCGTCCACCAACTACTGGCATTTTCAACAGCTCAACGATGAAGGATGGTGCTGTGAGCGAGCAAGCGCCGTCACAATACATTCCAGCTACGAAGGCTAAGAAGACTAGTTCTCGAGCCTAAAAAAGCTAATGACAAAAGGAGTGTTATTATTCCAGTATTTAGCATGCTGATATATTACCTCTCGCACTGCCCTGTCCGTTAGGTGTGAGGCAGAGGACAGAGAGAATGCATGCCAGTCTCTCACGGCTCAGAGTAGAGGAGAGGTTGGCATTTAATCTAATGGGTGTCTTTAGGAATATCTGTTATAGTAAACAACTGATTTGTCTGTACTCACAAATAAATTATGTGAGAGATCAACATAGTCACACTACCAGGCAGGTAGTGGTTCTCAACCTTTTTCATATCAAGGACCCCTAATATAATTAGAGCCACAGACCCCCATTTGATGCGATTTTGTCCCTCGGACCCAAATCTGAGAATCTTTATTGTTAGATATGATTTTGTCCAGAACTCCATGACTATTGTAGGGAGAGAGATAACAGTGCAACTATGATCAGTCTCCTACATTCTATAATTGCCCTTGTAAATGAAATAATGAAGTTTAATGATTCATCAACTTGCTGGGGACCCCCCTGGGATGCCCTCAAGGACCCCTGGCGGTCCCCGGACCTCACGTTGGGAACCACTGATCTAGTTAAACCAAAACCCAGAACAGATGCAGTGTGCAGTTCTAAAAAAAAAATAGTAAAAAAAACACATTAACAATAACAGTGTTGTGATTTTTAGTTTTTATTTCTTTTTATTTCTTGAACATGTTTTTATTGAGACTTGTTACATGTGTTTAGAGCTGCAACGATTAATCGATTAGTTGTCAACTATTAAATTAATCGCCAACTATTTTGATAATCGATTAATCGGTTTGAGTAATTTTTTTAAGAAAAATAAGTCAAATGCTCTGATTCCAGCTTATTAAATGTGAATATTTTCGGGTTTCTTTCCTCCTCTATGACAGTAAACTGAATATCTTTGGGTTGTGGACAAAACAAGACATTTGAGGACGTCATCTTGGGCTTTGGGAAACACTGATCCACATTTTTCACCATTTTCCGACATTTTATAGACCAAACAACTAATCGATTAATCGAGAAAATAATCGACAGATTAATCAATGAAAATAATCATTAGTTGCAGCCCTACATGTGTTATATGTTGTTATATATGTTATGTTTTGTTGTGTGTGGACCCCAGGAAGTTGTAGCTGATGGGGATCCGAATAAACAAATAATAAACGAATAAACCTCTTCACTAGACGTTTCTGTTGGATCTCTGCACTTATTAGCTAGCTTACTCATCTCCACTGTGAAAAGAAGTCCTAAACGACTTAATCCCCCCTTTAAATTGCTTGCCACAGATCTTTCACAAGGCTCAGGACAACATTCCCAGTTGCCTGTTATGGAAACAGCCCACTGCCACCATCGACCACTTGTGGCATCCCACACAGCTTCTGGCGGCCAATACACCGATGCCAAGCTGCCAATCATCAGGCTGTCAGCAAAACCCTTTCCAAAGCTGTCCAACTGTGAACACACATAGTCACTGCAGCCACACACAATGCCTGAAACTTCTATACTAAATATTACATTTTCATAACAAAAAAAAAAAAAAAGTAACACTTATAATTGAATTCATTAGCTAAAAAGGGGAGTAATGGAAGGAAATTCGATACTGCAACCGGTGGATGAATCCCTACAGACCTCATTCACGCTGTGAGCTATCGGTCCTCCTGCGCGGGCGCGATGCTGCACACGAGCATATTCAATTTGCATTGAATTGCACAACACGCATTTAATATATCACCCTTGACAACAGGCAAATGGTCCTCTGGTCGAGCATCAATTTGTTTCTATGTTGCCCCCCATCATCCCTCTCTGTGATGTTTCAATCATCAATCTAACGGGGTTGCCGGGAGAAAATAGGGTCCCAGAATCCCACAATAGCTTCGGCTAATGTAGTGTCACATCATCCACATCACGGCAACGTTATCGTTGCGTTTATCAGAAGGACTTCCTGGGTCTTGTCTGGGAGCGGCTCTCGTAGCGGGGGGGGGGGGGGGGGGGACAGCTGCGTCATTGTGGTCATAGACGGATAGGATGGAGAGGTCTTCTATTAGGGTTTTTTTCCTACTGCTCCAGTGGCATTCGCTAGCTGCGCACCAGTCTTTCTATGTTTATGGCACAGTAGCAGCACCCTTGGGATTTTCTACTGGAATCAGGAACCAGGTGTGGTCCTGCTTGTTCGGGAGAGCGGCATGCACAAAGTAGTACATCACCCTGGCAGGACTAAATATCAGGGGTGTAGTACTTGAGAGACCGATTTATGACGGTCTTGGTCTCATCTGGGACTATGGCTCGGTCTTGAATCGGTCTCGGATGAATTAACGTTACATAATATTATTCTTTTTATAATTATAACCTCGTCTTCGCCTTCTTAAATTACAGGTAGAATATTTTCAGTCGAGCAGTGCTGAGAGCAGCATGTGGTTGTGGAGCAGTAAGAAAAAGTAGGTGAAATAGATGAATCCACTTCTGGTTAAGTAAAGGTGCAACTACTGTATGTTATGAACATAAACAAGCTGCCTACAATTAATTCTGTCCTCAAAACTAATTGCTAATTTTGTTGAAATGTCTTTAGAAACCTCCCTTATATTTTAGGCAATAAACAAAAATATGCTATTTTAGTCAATAAATACAATGGTAGCCTTGGATTGGTCTTGGTATTGGTCTTGAATTGAACTCGTAGTTTTGCGGTCTTGGTCTCGACTCGGTCTCGACCCTCTCAACTCCCCCCCGGTCTTGGTCTCGACTCGGTCTCGACCCCCCCTCGGTCTTGGTCTTGAATCAGACTCGATTCACCATTGACTCGATCTGGACTTGGACTCGACCAAGGCGGTCTCGACTACAGCCCTACTAAATATGTTTTGGTGCCTTATCCGGACACTGTAATACCCAAACCAAACTGCACTGTGAGCAAAACATAAAGGAAAAAAAAATGTACCACATCGTGCCAGTATGGGTACAGCATGGCACACACATACAGTGGAACGAACCGATCATAAGGCAGAACGTTCTTCAGCTGGGGGGGTCAGTGGGGCAGAAAAGGGGCATGGTGGTTTCCCTATAGGCATCCCGCTGGGTCAGTATCTACACTCTGTTGCAGAAATCAATAGCAAATGCCCTTGGCAGAGACAGTCTTCACGCTTTTCTAGGCAACAGAGGGTCTGAGGAGGACACTTCAGATGAAAGAAAATACTTTTAGACATCACATGTTGATGCACATAGACTAGATCACTGGTTCCCAAGGGGTCACCAAAGCTTCACGGGGGGTCAGTTTTAAGGGGCGTAAGAAAACTTAAAAAAAATATATATACAGTATATCTCAGCATTTCATTAATTTCTGTGAAGAAAAGAAATGTAGTTGTTATTTTTAAAGTTTAGATGTTTTTTTAAGAGGATAAGGGTGCGCTGAAGACATGAACACAAGCTATATTCACTCTCTGCTAAACAGCCTCGTCCTGCATTAGAAAAGCACACAGTTAAAACAACCAAAGAGCTAATAGTAGTAATAACAACGGCCGAGCATCAGGGAGAAGAAAACACTGAATTTGTCTGAAATAAGCATAATAAGTGTATGATAGTTAAAAAATAAATAATACAGAATTGTATAAAACGTTCCTAAAAATATCAGGAAAACTAATCTCTGATGCAATATTCACATAATCCACTCACTAGTCAGCCAAATTGCTCGTTTTACACAAACTTCCTGCAGTTATTGCGTTCACTATTTGGGTTAATTGTACAGTTATCAGTTGTTCTGTGCTGTTATTGTTATGCATTGGATATAATATGAAATATCCATAAAATATGTCACTATCGTCAGGGGTCATCTGGGTAAGCACTGGACTGGGAAGCGCTGGACTAGATGACAAATGACTTCATTCACAGGACTTTGTTTGATCTGTTCACAGTAGGAGTGTCAGGTGCACGATGGCCAGGACGTATGAAGTGTGACTTCATGCATGGCTGACCCTTCTATCAACTTGAAGATTGACAATCACATATTACCACCCGCTACACTGACGACCGGCAGCCATTTCCACAGCTTTTGCCCGGTGCAGGCATGCTGGTCTCATAGCCCTTTATCTGTTTAGTAATTACACAGAGAAATGGAAGATGTGTAAAGTGGCAACGTAGCATGCACGAGATTGAATGTTTACAGAATTGGAATGAATCAAAGTAACTGGATGGGAAATAATGAATAACCAATTACATCTAGAGTCAGTGAGTAAGCCACCGAATAATTCTTTGTTTACTCAATAAATCAGGAACTGCGTGATGAAGAAATATTAAGGTTTTGTGACAGTTCGGGGCGAGACGCCAAACTAAAAAAAAAATAATTAGCCATAGACTCCAAGTTAATTACTGTATTAGTATGTGTGTCTTTTTTGCAACCACTTGCTTTCAACATGGTTCCACTCAAAAAGACCTCCACAACACAGACTTTAATTCTCAAAGCCCCCATCAAAAGACACTTTTGGAAAGCAATACGAAATTCCTACAGGATTGGTGCCAGAATACAATAGAATCCAATCAGTATTGTTGCATTTTGGAACTGATATGAGCCTTTTTACCTTAGGATTCATAGTTAGACCAATATATCAGTTTGTCAATATATCAGGGTGATATTGGTCTTTCAATAGAATAAAATAAAACAAAAAGGATATCTGTCCATCAGTGTTGTTCATGACCAATATTATGGAGGTGAGGATGTGATTTTCCTCAACAGCTTCAGGGTTGTCAGTCTTTAAAACCTGCAATGAAACCTGCCTCACCCTGCCTTAAAGAGCTGCAACCCCACCTATAAGAATTTCATTAGTCTGGCTTTCAATGGAGAGTGTGTCCCATGGTGGTCTAAATGCTGTTTCAGAGGCTTCTCCACCTTTAACGACGATACAATTCTGAGGGAAACACTGAACACTTGTAATATGTTGGCATTTTTACCTCAGACAAACAAACGGCACCGAAAACATAACCTCCTTGGCGGTTTGCCAGCAGGATTACGGAAAGACTACTGGCCCGATTTTCATGAAACTTGGTGGAAGGGTGTAGCATGGGCCAAGGAAGAACCTATTAAATTTTGGAGCGGATCCGTATATTGGTTGCGCTTGCACATTTGCATATCATAGAAGACTGGACTATTGGCCTTGGCGGAGGTCTGCGCTCTCCAAGTGCCCTTCTAGTTTAGCTTGAAAATGGTCAACTTCAAATGTACAGAATATCAGCACAAGATATTGGCAGCTTTAATCCAAATATATTGGTATTAGCCTTCATAAACCCATATCAAACCCATGCCGAACCAAAATTCATACACATAAGTAAAGGGTTTTGGATAGTATGTAATTGCTGAATGACTCCTATCTGAACTTTGTGGCACTTTAACAATCCTACTACAGTTTAGCTAACAGACTGGTTTACGAATACAAATAGATTTTGATATGATTAAATTATATTTCAGAACCAATCTTTGGATTCTTGCCTCACCCAGAGGTCCCACTCCTGATTCATTTAGCCTGGTAAGATGGTAGATGTGCAGCTCCTTGACCACAGCACTGTTTTAAGGAATAAACGGAGGCAGAGCACAAAGGGACATATGAACCTGGACCAGGGGTGAGGGAGGGTCAGACATGTTAATAGGACTGCATCTTACCCACCAGCTGACTTGGGACCATATTTACCACAGCTCTGCTTGACTGCAATGCAGATCCCCTTTCACCTTCTGTCCAAATTAAACAAGAGCAAATTTGTTTATCCAACATTTGGCTTGCTAATTCCTGAGTCCAGGCGCTTCTCAATGCCTGGCGGGCCTCGCTCCATACATTTGCATTCAAACTACACCGCTTTGTCATCACATTCCCCACAACTCATTCCCACTAAAAATGTGCATCTTTAGTAGTCGAAACAAGCTAAACAGCAGCTTATGTTCAGCCATGTTTGAGTCGACGCGTGCTGGATGCCATTTCAACTGCTTGTTTGTCTTGTGAAATAGTGACATTTAATGAGAGAGCCTTTCGAGTGGGTAGTGAGTCATTTCACTGTGTTGAAATATCAGTGGGTCAGTGGGCGCCCAAGAAGGATGTTCATGATCACACTGAAAACTGCAGCATTGGTTTGGAACAAGGGAAAGCTTTGTGAGGTCAAAGCTGGAGACGGTGAACAACAAACGCCTTGTGGCAAATTAGTGAGTTGGCGTTTTTTTAGCTAATGTGGAGAAACATGGACATGTATTGCCCAGCAAATATTTTGACACTGAATAGATATTGATACGATGGCCTGCATCAATCTTGAAAACTGGGGTAAACAAAGTGCCAAAATGAAAGTTGAGACAAGGTCCATAGTCATCCATAGCTGCTACCTCTTCCCATCATTTTGTGAAATCAGGATCGAGATATCTTTTGTTTCAAAAGCTGTTTTAATATGATTTTTTACTGTGCCATATAACATAATGTGAATTTTTTTTGCTCATTTGGGTTGACGTTGAACTTGGTCACTTTCTGCATGTTGCTTGCTGGTCTGGGCGATATGGTTGAAATCAATATTATGATAAGCATAAGGATTTTTCTCGATATCAATATATATATATATATATATCACGATATGGCTCATATATGCAAAATCATGTTAAATAATCAAATGAATGTTCATCTCATTGAACCGAATGGTAATGTTAGGTGTGGTGTCAAACAAAACTGAAATATTCAAATAATATTCCTACCATACCTCATTTTATACCTACCATACCTCAGTTTTTAAGTAAAATTTGCTTGTCATCATCAATTCAGACAGCAGAAATGTGTGTCACGATATCATAATATCTTCATATCATCACGATATGATTCCACTGAAACCCAGACCCATGACTCATGAGTCATGAGTCATGGGTCTGTCACATTTAGAATGGAAGTCTGTGATTTAAGAGCAATAGTGGTTAGCGGCAGCAGGCACCTTTATGTGTGTAATAGAGCAGACTTATAAATTGCTATTTAAAAGATGTAAAAGTGGCATCAACCAGAAGCTGAGGGAACAGATTACAGTTAAAGGATTTTGCTCAAAAATAAAATTTGATTTACTAGAACCAACATCTTTCAAAGAAAAGTAGGACGTCTTAATCTGATAGCATCAGCTGTGTATGTCCTCTACGAATGTGCATCATTATAGGAGTGTCTCAGGGGCAAAGACACTCATCAGGAAAATACTCTAACTGTAGGCCTATACCTGACCTCAATGAGAAGCGTATCCTACTGTGACACTCGTCCTGAATTAGCATTTCTCTTCACTTCATTATTCAGTCGGAATCTGCCGTCCCTCGGGTCGTTTGCTGCGATGCCCAAAATAGTGGGCATTGTTCCAGCTGAATTTAAACAGCCACGACTCAACCGGGCGGATCCGAGCTGACGAACCAATACGACACCCCTGCTTCGCCCCGTACGCGTTCGGCCAGCCCCGCCGTTTGAAGAGGCTCAATCCGATGTTGCGGTCATCAAAATGTCAAAGCGGAGGGCGTGTGCTTCGGTCCCTACAGGGTAGAGCAGGGGGGGCGGGACCGGTTGAATGCTGTTTGCATTCGGCATGAAACCGGGAGGCCTTCCAGCTCGGAGCCAGATGGCCGGCAATAGACTGTCAGCTCGCACAGCTTACAACATCAACCATTACAAATACACGCAGTGCTAGGTATAGTGCGTGCTATTCTGGATATGTACACTCTCTCCAGGATGAGAGCAGGATATGTAATCTGTTTTCTTTCTTTTTTTGGCTTTGTGTAGCTAGCACCTGGCTGAAACTCCTTTTATTTCATGTTCACACTATTCTTCCCAGGCCATCGCTGGGCTTGAATTATACAGGGTGTCTGCAGGCTTTAGAAAGCCATATTTCAGACTTTTAAAAGGCCTTTTTAATTCTACTAGTCCGTACCCGGGGATGGGCACGCCACAACTATGCGCAGACTTGCCAAAAATGTGCATAAACAGCGTAAATTTTGGGAAAATGGAGAAATCAGCTTCGTCAGTCCCTGCCTATGCCAATGCTCAATGCCCATGTGCAGTTTCAGATTGATTGGCCAACCCATTGAGGAGCAAAATGGATGCAGACAGACAGACAGAAAGACAGAGTTTTCCTCATTTTATAGTAGGATCTACATTGAATTCAAGACCAACTGAAAACACAACAAAATAAAGAAACAAAGCTGTGAAAATCAGCCTGTTTCTAATTGAACACAGCTAATGAAAGTTGTGGAACTACAACTAGAAAGGACACCAGGAAATTAATAGTTAAGGGACACGAAGTCCCACTGCGTTCAAGTAAAGCAAATGACGCATTTTGTACTACTAATCACGTTCTGTATTGATCCAAGAGTGGACATGCCACTCAAATAAAACCGCCACTGCATGGTGAAAAATATGACCTCTAATAACTGGATTGAACACATTTTATTACTTTTTAAATCCTTACAGTCAGATAATTTATGATAAGACTTTGTCAAACTTTATAAGGACCCTTGTTACAGAATGCATCCCAACACTGCTAAATGGCCTTCATATTTGACAAAGAAGGCTTGCTGGTGATGTGACTATTTAACCATGCAGCGATTCAGCAGGATGAAGCCACACAGGTTTAGCCTATAAATGAGTTGCTCACTGATAATCCCAGACATCACAGTCTATCCTCGATACTGGATGCTGATCCATTGCTACAACAATGCAGAACAGCTGAAAAATAAGTAATTTATTGGAGTTAATTAGAACTGTGGGATAGCATGTCCCTCACTGGATTTATTGTACTAACCAGATTCCTATCAAGGCACTTAAGTCATTTCATTTAAACAGGAGGGGCCATCAAAAAGGCATACACAAAATGCAATCACGCCATGATATTGCCTTTGCATTCTGATAAGACAAACATTAAACTGAGCCGATAGTGACCCACTTATAATTCAAAGTGATCACAGGCTCTGTGCAAGCCCTCTTTTGACTGGACAGCATTTTAAATGTGCATATAACATTATGTTTTGTAAATTATTTCCACGTTGTTCAGATGCACTGATCTGCATTGATGCCATTAACTTTTGCACTGTGGCTATGGCATTATGAATCAGAATAGGCAGCCTTGCATGCATTTTATATTATATGCCCAGGCTCCAGAGCTGCATTACATCATCTTACATCGAGATTTCACAGATAGACAAACCTACGGCTGCAACAAGTGATTCTAATGTTTAGATTCATCCAGGTTTTGATATGATTGATTGAGCCCACGTGGGTTTACAGGACACATCCATACACAATGTTGTGATATGTGAATGTATATCAAACATATTCTTAAACAAACTCAGCTATCACACACTCAAGGTACATCGCCGTTTTTTTTTCCCCAGGCTTTACTGACAAAGTTTGCCTCATCGAATCCACCTTTTCTGAAACATATCTCAAGTCTTTCAGAGTCATCTAACCAAAAGAAATGAATGGGATAGAAGCCATTATGCTCTAATTATCGTACAAAGGGCAATAAAATACAAAATTAATCTCATTTTCTATTTCCCCTGATCACATAACAGACTCTTTTCTCCTCTGGTGTGTCACTGAACCTTCCTGTTTCTATAGCTAATAGTAATGAATCTAATCTCACCTGTAGCCAGAGAGATCTGTGGCTTCTTCAACTTTTTAGTGACACACAATTCTCACATATCTTTTCTCAATATCTTCTTAATTATGGTTTTACCAAACATCATTATACCAATTGCCCTTAGAAATAAGGAATCATTTATTTTTGACCTCCTGCACATCACAACGTGATCTATTCTGATAAGTGAATTCTACACCAGCTGAAAATAAGGACATCACTTCCCTGGGACATGGATAGCCTAGTTATTAAAGAATATTGCTTCAATGACTCAACGGTTGGGAAAAGCCAGAGCACGTCATATTTGAAGAGTTTGATTCCAAAATGAGATATCCACCACTGGGGGAAAAAAACATGACACCCACTCTGCTTGCATCAAAGTTATGCACATCATGCATTAGTATTGAATTTAGGAGTCATCTTAAGTAGAGCTGCAATGATTAATCGATTAAACGATTAGTTGTCAACTATTAAATTAATCGCCAACTATTTTGATAATCGATTAAATCGGTTTGAGTAATTTTTTAGGAAAAATAAGTCAAAATTCTCTGATTCCAGCTTCTTAAATGTGAATATTTTCTGGTTTCTTTACTCCTCTATGACAGTAAACTGAATATCTTTGGGTTGTGGACAAAACAAGACATTTTAGGACGTCATCTTGGGCTTTGGGAAACACTGCTCCACATTTTTCACCATTTTCTGATTAATCAACTAATCGATTCATCAATAACATAATCGACAAAGAAAATAATCATTAGTTGAAGCCCTAATCTTAAGACATTTGCTTATAAAAATAGTTCATCGTTTGTGTTATGTTTTTCAAATATTGCCTGATAAACTTCAGGTAGCACACTGTTTTCCAAAAAGATGTAGAGCATTTTTGAATGTTGTGATTTGTTGTGAATTTATTAACTCCAACACACATACAAATGAAACAGCTGAAATGTTCAGATCATGCCCCACGGTGAGTCTGACTCATGGATTTCACCTCGGAGTCTGCAGAGGTCAAAGGTTCTCCTATATAATGCCTCCCACATTTAGAGTCTGGGCTGACCTACACTGGCGAGGCATTTCCCTTCCATAATATTCAAAGTGATTACATTGTGATGGCTGCATCACCAGAAATGTGGCTGTTTGATGCTGGGGCTTAACGGAGAAATCGATGAGGCGGTGGACAGAACGGGGGTTGTTTGCTGTTACAACGGCGGATGCTTCCTACCGAGAGTCTGCTTTCGCATTCATTAATCGAAGACAAACAGACATAATACCTACACAGTGTGCACCCACGGACAGATGGAGCCATCGATTGTCTGAAGGTTATCGACTGATCGGACGCAATTGTCTACATCCGAAAATGCTGAATTCTCTGGATTGTTTACAGCCCAGAAGCCTCCAGCACAGGTGAAAAATATGAATGACAAACTATTAAATTGAAGATAAAAGGCCAAAATGTTCACACCTTGCATGAAAAGTCTCTGGAGCAAAGTCATATAGGATCCGTGGCATATGTATGTTGATGTGTCCTACATGTATGCAACTTAAGAAGTAGCCTGTGTATGAGCTTTGACTTATCTCTTTATTTTCACATCTCTTATCTATCATTCTGTACTTGTTATATTAATACTAGTCCATTTTACCAATGGCTATTTGGTCCTATCTATGCCCTGTAAGCTACTTGAATTTAGTTTGGTTTATTATTATCATTATTATTAACATTATTAGCAGACCCAAGGATTGTTTGGGGTTGGTGGGGGATGATGTTCTATATGCTTGAGGGGGAGGGAGGGAGTGGGGGGAAAGGGCGATGGGGACTCTACTGTCAATGTAATTGTATTAAAATTCAATAAAATTGTATTGGGGAAAAAAAAAAGTCTCTGGAGCAGCAGCTTATAGATGTGTTTCTTTTCAAGTTCAAATTCAGAAAGTTTAATGTCACTGATGTTTGGGTGTCTGTAATGCTGGACAGCTCCCTAGGAAGTCTTCTTTGAATGGCTGAGCAAGGAAGCCCCAGTTTATAGAGCTGTTGTCTTACCCCCCCCAGGCCAGCAGCATCAGGTGGAAGCATCCATTTTAACTTAAACCCAATCAGGGCAAACTGGGCAAACTTCATGACGTTGACCTGAACCCCTCTGTGGGCTGTAATAACCCGGTTATCCCTCTCCCATCTCTCCCCATCAGTTTGCTGTAGTTGATGAGGGGGAATTAGCCTAAAGGAGCAGTTTTGTTTTTTTTGCCCTGGTTTCTGTGGGTTTGGATGGAAGAGAGGCAAAAATCTGCTGCGTTGCTGCACTCCCTTAAAATTAAAGCATATAGGCCCATACCCAAATGGGAATTTACGCACAAGGACTTTTTAAGGTTAGGTTAGGAAAGTTAGAAAAAAACACAACAGACAAATAGTAGCAAAAATCTGCTATAGACGAACTGTTTAAGGCATTTCTAATCACAAAAGAAGGCTCCGTGTTGGCTCAATCTCATGAATAACTGCGGATTAACACTCACCTGATGCAGAAAGGGGTTCAAACTGGTGATTTTCACAGAGAAACCGTCACCAAACACGCTCTCTGAATAGATCCCACGGTGCTGCCTCTGCCTAGCACAAACAATCTGTGCAACAAAACAGCAAAAAAAGGAGACGGGCTTCTATAGGTCAGTCATAACAGTTGTTCTTGCGCAAAATGAGACGCTGTCCGCCGCTTACTTGTTCCATGTAGTTTGAGCTCCAGTGTTTAGCTGGGCCAGCCTGGCCTCAGCTGTTAGCCCGGGCTAACATCAACAGCAGCTGAGACGTGTGTTTCCTCCGGGCCTGGATAAAGACTTGTATCTCAGACAGGTTTGTGGCTGCGTCGCCACACAGCGGCTCTTTAGTCTCTTCCCAGTCTCATTAATAGAAGCGGGTCTGGATTACTGTGACCAGCAGCCAGCGACACACACACACACACACAGCAGGGGAAAAACAAGAGCTTGCGGCGGCCTCGACAGCATGAAAACGGACTCGGCGGGTGTCTTCCGAAGCTCTGCTAGTTTAAAATTAGGTTTCCATGTGTCCGGTTGCGCATATATCCCTTACATAGAGGCGTTGCAGCCTCGTCCAGGTCCTGGTTGTGTCTGAGTCCTCGGCCTCAACACAGCAGCCCTTTCTTCCTGACCAGCAGTCAGCATCCAATCACAGCGCCGGTTCCAGAGACGGACGGCGGGAAAACACGGAGTTGAGCTCGAGGATTGGAGTGTGGACTGGACCACCGACTGAAAGGACCATAGATTTCAGTTAGACTGGTGCCGGAAATAAATTGGCCATTCAAACCCGTAATAGACATTACTTTTTACACTAAATAGCAGTAATTGTGTCTTACCGTAAATTTCCAGATTTCAGGCTGAATCACAAAGTTGTTATGTGAGTTATCTTTCAGTGAAAATTTAAACTTGATATTGTATTTTATCAACTGCCAATAACAACCCAGCTAGAAATTGTACGTTCCCAGAATGTTCTGACAACGTCCCCGTTGGCGTAAAGGACGTCGCCTTGTAACGTTCCCAGAACGTTCTCGTTCGATCACGATGACGTGACATGTGGCGAGTGACATTACAGGAACTTTTAGAGGAGCAACCTATAATGTTCTTTTTTGGTCCTATTTAGGTCCTTCCATCACATCACCAGAACGTTTTCAGAACCTTTAGTAACATTACAGGAACCTTTAGGGGACCAACCTATAATGTTCTTTTTTGGTCCTATTTAGGTCCTTCAATCATGTTCCCAGAATGTTTTCAGAACCTTTAGTAACATTACAGGAACCTTTAGGGGACCGACCTAGAATGTTATTTTTTGGTCCTTGCATCACCTTCCCAGAACGTTTGCAGAATGTTTAGTAACATGACAGGAACTTTTGCAGAACATTTAGGGGACCATTACTATAGGACGTTCCCTCTAGGTCTCTACGCTACATTCCCATAACGTTTGCAGAACCTTTAGTGACATTACAGGAACTTTTAGAGGACCAACCTATAATGTTCTTTTTTGGTCCTATTTAGGTCCTTCCATCACATTCCCAGAACGTTTTCAGAACCTTTAGTAACATTACAGGAACCTTTAGGGGACCAACCTAGAATGTTATTTTTTGGTCCTTGCATCACCTTCCCAGAACGTTTGCAGAACTTTTATAACATTACAGGAACTTTTGCACCTTTTTTGAACCACATGTGAATGCTCCCATATGTGTCCAAAAACCACATGTGGTTCAAGATCACACTGCTGAAAAAGATGCAACAAAATTTGTAGTCTAAACTACAAATTTTGTTGCATCTTTTTCCAGCAGCCATGGCTTCACTTATTACTAAAGTGACCATAATGTGTTTTTTGAGTATCCAGAGGGGTGGAAATCATTGCAGAATCATTGATGGTAAAAAATGAACGGTAATGTTTGGAAGTTAAAGAAATATTCTGCACACTGCCAAAAATTAGCTGGAAAAAAATCTAACCAAAAGAATCAATCTATTAACTCAAATGGATAGTGACAAACTTAAAGGTGTAAATGCATCAACAAAAAACAGAGAAAAAGTGCTTTATGGAGAACAAACATATTACCTGTTATGATAAGACTTCCTAATTTGATGAGAACATCTACAGTAAGTGCTATTCACAGGCAAGTTGAGAGGTCTGCTGATATTTCAAATCTGCTAACTAATCTCCTTCTTATTTACAGTTCCTGGGCATTGAAAGAGTCCATCAGAATCATAGAGGTGGTGACCAGAACATAATATTATAGAGCCATTTTTGACATTTGAGTTAAAGTCATTGGCACCCAGTGGCACGAACGAGGATCTGAATTTTAGATTATGGGGACGTCAGTGACTGATCTTCACCTCTGGTTGATGAGCTAAGTTGATCTATGTATTAGGAAGTATGTGTTTGCTCTCCATAGAGGGATGATGGAGGCATGAGCTGAAACATCTCCTCCTCTAGCCCTTTTTTCTTCCTTTTTTTTTTTGTTTTTTTGTTGATGGACTTGCACCTTTCGGTCTGTCACAATGTTGTTTTGGCTAGATTTCTCTCTCAGCTCAGTTTTGGCAGCTTGTGGAATGCGTCTTTGACTTTTCTAGCCTACTTTTTCCTTCATCTGAAGTTTGTTCCATGCACCTGCAAGCAGCACTGAGTCATCAGAGCACAGCAGCATTCTTCTAGAATGTCTGTTTGGAAGAGGCCCACAGCCATATGCCACACATTCATTACGCATTCATTACCGGTGATACAGCATAGCATGTTATAGCATCGACAAAAAACTTTTTCTCTTTTTTTTTTTTTTTTTTTTTTTTTTTCTTTTTAGTACTGCGGAAAATTGTTGCCAAGAATACTGATGCACAGTTCGGCTCGAGCTGAGAGGAATAATAAATCTACTGGGAAATCGCCCATAGGCATGCACCAGATTTAGGCTACTTTATGTACATATCAGAGAGAAACTTATGCCCGAGAGACCCTGTATTACATGATTTGTGCAGCAGCTCAAATGGGCTTAACAGTCAAGCCAGACATATGCCTGTAAGAGTTATCACTTCCCTTCTCGACTTTGGCTGTGTTGCGAAGGTGCGGCTCACCAATTTGAAAACGCTGAGCCAATGATCCTGTTTGATTTCTCTAAAAGTATGGAGTATGAATACAAAAGAAATCTGCCATACGAGCTCGAGATAGTGACATCAAGGTGGGTTTACTCAAAGTTCAACCCACCCCCACATTTCATCAATTACGTTTGAACTGCACTCTGTTTTATGTCGCTTAGCTCATAACTATCATAAACCTTCCATAACCGTGTGGGCATTGAAGAGGGAGAGCTCATTTGTATTCTCAGTGGCTTTATGTCTTAAATCATGATGGAATATAATAATTCTGAACACTGTAAAACAAAGCAATCTGGAAGAAAGGTTGCTCTATAGGCCGATATGAGTAAAAATAACAGTTCCAGCCCTCAATAGACAGTAAACAAAATATCATTAGAGTGGGATCATTTATGGTAAACCAGATCCTCAGCCTTTTCAATTATAGTTATTTGATGAGGAATAGAAATTTTAGATTGAAGGTTGTAGAGATGGTTTGTATGGAATGTGAAATCACTGCAAAGCATATTTCAAAAAGGCGACAGTCTTCACAAAACTCCACCATAGCTTGTATTCAGACTCTTCAAGGCTCTTCTTCAGGAATTCATCTTTTTTTCAAGCCCACACCTGTTGTCCCTCTTAACTATTCTGTTCACTCTTTATCTTACAGGCAGCATACTGTGTAGTGCAACTGATGAACCATATAATGAAGCGATGATATACGCCCAGCACTGTACTATGAATGAAATAAAACAGCTTCTGCGTGGTCTGGCAGCACCTTGGTGAATTTAACTTAACGATAATTACAACCATAAAGTGAAAGCAGTGGTGGAAGAAGTACTCTGATCCTTTACTTTAAGTAAAAGTATCAATAGAGCAATGTAGAAATACTCCATTACAAGTAAAAGTCCTGCATGAAAAATCCTACTTAAGTAAAAGTATTAGCAGCAAAATGTAGTTAAAGTATTAAAGTAAAAGTAGTGGTTTGGTCCCTCTGACTGATATTTTATTATATATGACATCATTAGATTATTAATACTGAAGCATCAGTGTGTAAGCAGCATGTTACTGTTGTAGCTGCTGGAGGTGGAGCTAGTTTGAACTACTTTATATATAGTTAGCTAGTTTAGTCCAGTGGTTCCCAACCTAGGGGTCGGGCCCCTCCAAAGGGTCACCAGATAAATCTGAGGGGTTGTGAGATGATTAATGGGAGAGGAAAGAAGAAAAAACAAAGTTATGATACGCAAACCTGTTTTCAGTTTTTGGACCTTTTCTCTAATCTTAGATTTTTACTGAAATATTGCATTTGAACATTTATTGAAATGAAACCATGTGAGGTTTAGAGGGAAAAATCACTATTTGGTGGAGCTGTTAACAACTCATAGACATCTGAAATGTGACCCGACTACACACTGCTTTTTGTAAGACGTCAAAAGCCAAAAAGGTTGGAAACCACTGGTTTCATCTTTAACAATTTGTTGTATTTTAAAAGCTTGTTATATTATCCATTGTGTCAAATCTCCATCTGAAAAGTAACTAAAGCTGTCAAATAAATGTAGTGGAGTAGAAAGTACAATATTTCCCTCTGAAATGTAGTGGAGTGGAAGTATAAAGTAGCATCAAATGGAAATACTCAAGTAAAGTACAAGTATCTCAAAATTGTATTTAAGTACAGTACTTGAGTAAATGTACTTAGTTACTTCCCACCACTGAGTGAAAGCAACTGTTAACATGAGTACTGAAGAGTGCTGAAATGTGAGTCTCCGAGTGGTTAATCATTGCCTTGACACTCCTTCCTTTGCATCATGCCCCTGCATTACGACGACGTTTCACCCGACCTCCGTAAGGTTAAATCTAAGTCTCTTCTTAGCAGCTAAGTCCTTTTCAACTGAAGTCAACATTTATAGATGATTCCACGGGGTGCAAGAGGAGCTCTGCTGGCTCCGGGTGATGCGGTGACAACCTCAAAGTCCTAGCAATGGGATCACATGTGGCAGGCTGCTTTAAAGCCTCGCCGCTTGCCTTCAAAAGCCCTCAGCGGGGGGGGGGGAGTCGGTCTCTGAGCTGCACCGCTGGCTGGCGGGGGGGGGCTCAGGACTCCCTAACCCCCCGAGAATCCTCTGGGAGATCCACCCATCCTTCCCTCCTTACCTACCACGCGTTCACCCCTCTCGACTCCTCTTTCCCCACCGACGTGCCTCTTGGACAGGCTGAAATATCATTGTGTTGGAGCCCTTGAAAGAAACATCAAAGGTTATTTTTGGATGAAGACTCCATCTGAGCAGCCAATCATGACAATCCTCTCCCCGGCAGACCGTTGAGGTAAAAGGGACGCGCTTGATCTCAGCCTCAGACATGAAGCCCCATGGGGACGCCGAGGCAGATGTGACATGCTTTGAATGTGTCATTTTGATGTGTTTGTCACCCAGCCGGTAATCCAGTCAATTAGTCGCCTAACCTTGACAGTCACACTGCGAGCAACGCGATCAACAAGTCACTGGAAGTCCGTTCGTTTCCGACCGGGGGGGGGGGAAACTCACGCAACAAGCTTATCGGCCGAGAAAAAATGGCAACAAGTCCTCCAACCCATACGATCACATAGGTGGTTTGTTCCTACCCTATAATAAGACCCACAGGAGCGTTTCCGACGTGATCTCACAAAAATACGTAAAAAGAACACGACCTTGACGAATTTGAAAACGTTCCTCCGCCACAAATTGAATTACGTCCCAAAGGTTGGTTAATGGTTAAATTTAGGCAAGTAAAACAAGTTTGGTTAAGGTTATGGTAAAGTTTAGGCAAATAAAACAACTTGGGTTATGGTTATGGTTAGGCAACTAAAACAACTTGGTTTGGTGGAAAATGGTGGAAAATGGTTTGGTCATGGTTAAATAAAAAAAAAAAAAAATGTGACTCACGGTTGTAAGTCCTTTGGAAACACTGGGAATCTAAGAGGTCGCTAGAGGTCACTTAACTTTAAAATGTAACTATAGGTCGTAATAAGCTGCTTGTACAAACGACCTATGGGGGCATTTTCTGGGGGAGGACAGTCTCAAAAATGGCCACCAACAGCCAATCAAATTTCCACAGTTTCTTTACCGATGTGTTGATTACAGTCATTCAAAGCTTCCCTGGTCGCTACAACTTTTATATGAAAGACTGCAGGGGCAAACGTCTCAAAAACGATGTTTGGGGAGCGGTTGCATCCATAGTTGGGGGTCAATAGTAGCGATGCTCCAGAATTCGAATACCACATTCAGCAAAGTACGAATAATGTGTTTTAAACAAATACTTGTTGAGTTGGTTTGATTAAGAATCCCTGTCCTCTTAGTATGTTCAGTCCAGCAGGGATGTTGTGCCCATGGACACACACACACACACACACACACATACAGACTGTCTACACTTTTGTGCTTCTCTTTCTCACATGATAGCCTACGCCAGTGATTCTCAACCTTTTTCACATCAAGGACCCCTAATTTAGTCCACATTAAGGCCACAGACCCCCATTTGATGAGATTTTGTCTCTCGGACTAAAATCTGAGAATATTTTTATTGTTAGGTATGAGTTTGTCCAGAATTCCATGACTATCTGTATTGTAGGTAGAGAGATAACAGTGAAACTATGATCAAAACAGTCATTCTTCTACATTCTCTAGTTGTGTTAACTTCTTGTAAATGAAATAATGGTGAAGTTTAACAATTCATCAGTTTGCTGGGGACCCCCTGGAACCCCATCAAGGACCCCCGGTAGTCCCCGGACCTCACGTTGAGAACCGCTGGCCTACGCACGCATTGCCGCATGCACACACCTGTAATGGCAGCGATGTGCCTCTCATCCAGTAGTCTAAAATTAAGACTCAAACTTCAGAAAGCTTCAATTTCACTCCTAATGCGCATCATTTCCTTTTCATTATGCTGCTGAAGCACAAGATGGTTCTGCATTTGTTTGATGTGATGAAAGAACAATTAAGAAGCATAGCATAGCATAAGTACCTTCCGACTTCCGAAACTCGTAAGCATGACCTACCGAGGAGCACTTGAAGGCAGCATATGTCCCATCTGTGAGACTGGGAGACTGTGGGGATTACACATCTTCACACTTACCTAACAACCGCCCACACACTTGGTCTCTGTCTGACATCGCCTCATGCGGCCTGCTGTTAGTTCTCAATGAATCGTGGGTTGAACTGGGGAATTTGTGATGGGACGCTGGGCATTGTAAACCATCTGGACGTTCATGGAGTAGGTGTGTTTTCTATTTCAGTCTATGATTCCATTCTTATTCTGTAGCCGTGCCCTCCATCCTTGTGGATTTGTCATAGATTCTTTTGTATACTTGTATAGCTGCCTATTGTAATATGTATTCATGGAGTAAGTCCTGTATGTGAATTGTATCTGACATTCTTCTATAAGCCAACCTATTTCTTCTTAGTAGATAGTATAACAATGTTTGATCTATTCTTAATCTATGATTATCTGTATATAATCTTTTGTATGTGTTGTGTGTATTTCCTTGTAGGCCTCTTGGCCACAATATGGGTAATGGGCTGATTGACTGATTGATTCCACCCATCAGCCTCATTCCTATTGGCTACCACCAATAGGCTGGTTGCCTGTTTAGAGCCAACATGAAAAACATGGAAGTAGTGCTGATGATGGTCTGAGGGCCGAAACGTTCACCTTTTTTCTCACTTTTTTTCACTATATAAATAAATCATCTATTCTTGCATCCAATGAGCCTCAATAGTTTTTGTCAGTGTGCAGGCTTTTTCTGATTATATTGGACTGTCATGCTGGCCTCTAGCACCTGGCCCACTCCTTGGTAAGCCTTGAGTCAAGAGCGCAAACTTTTTGATAGTCTATGATTCCAAGTCATGCCTTATTTCTTCCAGGAGAGATAGAATTGCATGACTTGGCAACTTTTCACCTCATCCTCTGACATCCCAAACAGAGTAATGCATGGAAGAAACACTTTCTCTCATTGTGTTTGACCTCTCCCTCCCTATGACTAAGGCAGCAGCCATGTTAGCGCCAGAAAATAAGACCTCACTAGGCGTTAAACACCGTGTAAAATCAGCAGTTTTTGCTTTAGTAAATCAGACGGGAGGCATCATTATGCGTCATTACATGCACATAATAAATGCGATTTTAATGAGAGTAGGGCATAGTCTGCATTGGGTTTGATTAATTTGATTCTTACCAATATCTGTCATCCACAAGTGCTTGTAGGATATATGAGGGCCATTCCTTTAGAATGATGAAATCCCTATAGTCATATCAGCCAATAATTTGAGGGATGTGGTGTGCATTTTCAAAGTGCTGCGCAATTATGCATGCCTCATCCAATGTGGGTGGCTGTATTAAATCTTGCAGAACTAGCACCTGGCTCTTGAAAAATAGGTAAATGAACTTCTGTAGGTTATTCCAAGCAGCTTCAAAGTTTCTATAGTGCAAATCAACAGTTGCATGCATTGTCAGTTGCTCAAAAGAAGCACCTGAAGTATTGCATTTTTAATTGCAATAAAGCAACATGACAGAGCAGAGTCATGGCTGTAACTGTTTGGTTAAATTTGATAGTAGCAGGACAGGAAACAATTTTTTTTTTTGTTTTTTGTTTTTTTTAACAAAAACATTTCCACAATTTTCTCTGTATAATTGAAATATGTACTTCAGTCATGTAAACGGGATTATTATGGGGAGTTGTCGCAGTTGTCCTGAGTTTATGCAATCATGTGGAAACAGTAAGCAATCTCGGCTCACTCGTGTCGGCAATCGTGGCAATTTTGTCACTCATTTAAGCGTAGCCAAATATGTCTGACTGAACGCAACCTTTTTAAGCGCTTACACAAAACAAACTGCAAGCAACCGACGGAATAACGGAAACACATTTTATTGTACAAGTTAGTTGTAGCTGCATGTGTGATTATTGTGTGAATCATTGTCTAAGTTCCAAAATATAACGGTAACACTTTACAATAAGGGTCACTAAGTTAAGGGTTAGTTAATGCTTAATAAGGGTTAGTTAATGCTTAATAATCATTAACTAACCCTTAATTAACAGTTAACTAATGTGTAATTTACTAATGGGGTTCATGTTAACTAAGGTATTCATTTATACATTATTTAATAGTTTATAAAGATGACTATTAAATAATGTATAAATTAATACCTTAGTTAACATGAACACCATTAGTAAATGATTGCCAAACATATTAGTTGATTGTTAATTAAGGGTTAGTTAATGATTATTAAGCATTAACTTAGTGACCCTTATTATAAAGTGTTACCAATATAACATTACGCACATTACACATGGAAAACAAGGTGACAGGGATCTATATATCTCCAGAAATGTGAATTAATTAGTTTACTCATAATGTGAAAAATGAAAATCCCTGTTTAATAATAAATAGTTAGAGCAACTTAACAATTTTGACAAAATACATGCAATTCCATTTTTTTGTGTGGATGAGGCAATCTTATCATGACTTGTCTATCAATTTGGCAAAAGAGCTCAATGTCGATGTCGATGCTGCTCTACCCCTAAATGCTGCTTTTGTTGCAGTGCAAGGTGTGCACATCCAGTGGGAATGAAATAAATTGCGTCATAATACTTCAGTGAGTGGGAGACGTGAGCGCGATCTCTAATGAGACCGAGATCAACCGCAAACGTCATCTCGGCACTATCTAATCTGTAGCGCTTTATTATCTCCCTGTCATTCAGCGTCTGGAGAACATTTCTCCCGCCTCCGCCTCTCGCAGCCATTCTCTCCTTTCCTTAAGAAAATCCTAAGCTTTATAACAGTCCTCCTTCCGACCAGGGGCGGACTTAGTGATTTGGGGGCCCTAGGCAAAGGCAAGCATGGGGCCCCCTTGAATCCCAACCCTCTCCCTTTTTAATCCATCCTTTCTACATATTACCATCAAGTTGGGACTGAGAAAACTATGCATGCAAGGGCACTTTTTGTTGTTTTTCTGCCCCATTTGTGTAGCTTGCTTTTTTTGTTTTGGGTGTTACTTCTCTCTAAGCCAGTGTTTCCCAACCCAGTCCTCAAGGACCCCTTTTCCTGCAAGTATTGGTTCCAGCTCTACTCTTGCGCACCTGATCCAGTTAAGGTCTTAATGCTGATTGGTAGAGACGGATCTACCTGAACAGAGCAGCATGAAAGTGTGTAGGCCCCAGTGGGATCAGGTGTGCAAGAGTAAAGATGGAATAAAAACTTGCAGGACAGGGGTTCCTTGAGGACTGGGTTGGGAACCACTGCTCTAAGCTACTGATGCAGAGGCAAGAAAAATTTGCTTAAGTACCAAAATAGTAACAAAATCGTAGACAAGTAGCAAAATCACACTAGAAGTGGAATAACCCACTATAGCCTGACTGATTAGGGTGGGTGACCATGACTGTAGATTGAAATAATTTATTGTAACAAAAAGTACATTTATTTTATATTGATTAAAAATAAGTTTACATTAGTTCTATTCTTGTCTTTTTTTGGGGGCCCTCTGGCTGCCGGGGCCCAAGGCAGTCCCCTACCTTTGCCTAATGGTAAGACCGCCCCTGCTTCCGACTCTTAACAGCTTTTCACCTTTGGAGTTGATGGCAAAGAAGCTTTGTGAATAGCTTCTATCTTTATTAGGATTTAAAGCAATATTCCACTTAGTTTTTTTAATATGGGGGTTATTTGGCAACAGAACTGTGATTTTCAACTGACTGTGGGTCCAACATTTTAGATCATAATTTCGCTGAATAACATTTTTATTGATTGATTGATTCTGGGAGAGATACTTCCGGTTTGGGAGACCAGATTTACTTTTAATTTTAAATACTAAATGTAAGTTTTCAGGCTATTTTCTTGCCTCATTCAAATGAATGGGAAGTAAAAATCTGAACGCTACAAACTCGTCCGGCTGCATCCGATCTTGGTGAGTAGATTATATGGTAACAATTTACAATAAGGGTCACTAAGTTAAGGGTTAATTAATGCCTAATTAACAGTTAACTAATGTGTAATTTACTAATGGTGTTCATGTTAACTAAGGTATTAATTTATACATTATTTAATACTTTATAAAGATGACTATTAATAATGTATAAATTAATACCTTAGTTAACATGAACACCATTAGTAAATGATTACCAGACACATTAGTTAACTGTTACTTAAGGGTTAGTTAATGCTTAAATAACCCTTAACTTAGTGACCCTTATTAAGGGTCGAATATTGCTTTAATCTTATTTTTAAGGGGAAATTCTTGGAAAACATCATCATTTCTAAGAATCTTCTTCGAATTTCACCACCAGGACCAACTCTTAGCACTGGGAAGCTTCGTGAACACGGCCCCCAGCTTCCACCGGTGCTACAAGTGCTTTCTTCAGGGTGTTACAACTCGCAGCCACAGCCTACACATGTACAAAGTGGTACGCGGTAAGTGAGATGAACTAGGGAGGAGGAGGTGGAGGCAGAGGATTGTTGCCGGTTAAGTGTGGACACTAATGGGACTGAGTCAGCGTGATGGTGTGTTAAAAAGCGCGGGCCCCTGCCGGTTTACTGCGGGACATCACAGGGCTACAGCCTCATTAGCCCACCGACACCCCCGTGTTAAAAAACCATTTCATATTTCATGACACATCGTTTTGTCTTGTTCAGACGCTTTTCATGTATTATTTGGCAGATCGTCCATGTATGATGCTTGCGTCATGAAAAATACCCTGTCTTCTTATTACAGGATCAGTTGTACATGTCCATAATAGGGTTCTGTTTTTGTTTTTGTTTGTTTTGTGTTTTGTGTTGTATATTGTATGCATGGTTGTATGTAAGTGTATGGTTGTATTTTGTAAATGCGCATGTATGAGTATGAATGTATGGCCGCATGTGTGCATATAGATATGTATAGTTTTACATTTTTATGATGTATAATCATGTATAGATATATTTCTATTTTTATTAATGTAAATTCTGCTTCTATTCAGTTGTTAACTGTGAGCATGAATACTAATAAACTCAAACTCAAACTCAAACTCAAATAACACCTCTTTAATTATGTTGTATAACTTTATTACTTAATGCTCTCACTGACAATAATACTTTAATACTTTTCTATAATCTATGAATGAATGATCCACTTTCATGCTCTGCTTGGAGTATGATCTCCTGATTTTGTATGTCTTATTATTTGATATTTATTGTTTTGTTTAATTATCTTGTTGTTATTTTTTGTTTTTGTTAAATGTTTTGTCTAATTGTGTTTATAGAATAGAAATAGAAATAGAAAGCCTTTATGATCATTGTACAGAATACAACGGAATCAGGAGCGCTACACCTGATCAGTGCAATTAAAAGACACAGAGAACAAAACAGAAACAAAACAAAACAACCTCAGCAAACAAACATCCACAGCCAACAACACAGGTTCTAAAATAATAAGTAAAAATAAATAAATAAATACAATGTTATTATTGCACTAGAATAAGTGTACTTGTTGCACTAGAATAAATGTAATTATTGCACTAGTATGAAGTAATCGTTGCACTAGAATAAATGTAATTATTGCACTAGTATGAATGTAATTATTGCACTAGGATAAATGTAATTATTGCACTAGTATGAATGTAATTATTGCACTAGTATGAAGTAATTGTTGCACTAGAATAAATGTAATTATTGCACTAGTATGAAGTAATTATTGCACTAGAATAAATGTAATTATTGCACTAGTATGAAGTAATTATTGCACTAGAATAAATGTAATTATTGCACTAGTATGAAGTAATTATTGCACTAGAATAAATGTAATTATTGCACCAGATCCATATTGTATTTTTGTCAGTGAGGACCCCCTTGAAAACAAGATGGTACATCTCCAGGGGTTCTTCCTAATAAAGAATTTCCATGATGGAAACTCTGGTGTGTCACAGTGAAGTCTGAATCCACCTGATCGGTCCATTACCTAGATGTATTGTTCTGCATTCAAATGGGACACATTAGGTGTGTGTAATTACATCATGTGTTCCATAGGGCTTAGCTGCAAGTGTAAAAGTAAACCCAGTGCTGATGTATGGTGTTGATATGAGAAGCGTGCGGTGCGCCCAGTGGAGATTCCTATAGCGCTCATCCGCCCTCGCTAATTCAATCACTCCTGCTGTAATCTGTAAAGGACAGGGCCAAGGGACTCTCACATTACCTAATGATATGCATTGGTGAAAGCTAATTCTATTAGCGTCGATTAGCAGGGAACACAATGAGTCTAGAGGAGGCTTTAATGGCGTACTGGCCTTGACTGGCTGGAGAGTGGAGAGGCATTCCTCGGTAATATATAGCGACGTTTCCATCCAACTGTCAAGCGAATTTTAAGCAGACTTCTGAAATGTTGCAAAAACATAACATGCAAATTAGTTTCCGTCAGCTGGGTTGAAGGGAATAAATCGGCTCGCTGAATGTCAGGAAAAAAAGGCAAATTTCCCAGAAAAATGGAGAGCATTTCAATAATTGATTACTATTGGGCGAGCTGTTATTTTTCTTTGGTGTCAGCTAATGTCGGACATATTTCATGCTTTCATCCGAAGATGAAAACAAAGGAATGCCCTTGGCGATATTCTAATGTGCCAACTAATGGACATGCAGCCACGATAGAGAGTTAGAAGCCATTTCTTTCAGCCTTTCAGAATATCCAAAGCCGCATTTCAATTACAGAGCTGTTGTGCGGTGGGACTGAACTAAGCCTACACGCCATAAATGTGTTCCAATCTCTCGATTTATCGCCTGTTTTCTTTATTGACAAAACACTTTTCCGCCTCAAGCAAGCGTAAAAAACTTTTTTTTTTTTTGGGGCAATTTTGAGTAAATTCAATCAAAATTCGCCATTTCCATTCAGCTTTTTTTTCAAATTTGATCCGTCGTAAATTTGCATAAAAACACTTGGACGGAAGCCCGGCTTTTTGCCTCGATGGCGTCGGTGTGTTCAGGCGCCGGCTCCAACGCTCTCACACACACACACACACATTGCATTCATTTGGAGTGTCCTCTCTAAAGACACTCACTGTGACCCACCCAGGTCAATAGGGACAGGTGCGTTGATGATATTGTGCACTTCAGCCTCTCCATTGGATCCCCCCCACTCCGGTGTTTGTACCAATTCCGCAAAAAAAGGCAGGCGTACAAAAGTGGTACGGATTTGTTAAGTGGGCTAACAGAGCTGCATGCCACAGAGGAATTGTGAGGCGGGGATTGGGGGGGGGGGGGGGGGGGGGGGGGGCTGAGAGGGGGGGGGGGGGGGTAGAGGAAGCCATCGCGTCAGTCATGGGGCTTTAACTCAGAGTGGCAGTTCGTGACAGAAGAGTGTCGCCGAGGCAGAAGGCTGCGGGAGAAACGCCTGAGCGGCAGCGGAGCATCCAGCCTTAAAACTCCCAGTGACAGAGCCAGTCAGGGCTGATGACCCCCCCCCAACCCCCAACTCCTCCACCTCACACACACACATGCACACACGCCCCTCACCACCAGCAAGAAGACAAGAGCTGAAGAGGATGAGAGAGGATCATCACAGAAATGATTATAGGCATGATGAGGAAGCACACTAGCCTGCTGCATGTGAGAGATACAATCCAGAATTTGAGTAAAGTTTATGATTTTTATTTTTTTATTTTAAAGGAATAGTTATATAGTGAAAATTCTGTCATCATCTACATGCCAAATGAAACACAGGTGAAATGTGTTAGTCCATATAACACACAGGGAGGTTGCCAGCACAACTTGGTAGCAGCCTTCTCCAAAACAACTGAAGTCAATGGGGACCTGTTCTTTAGAGTTCCAAAACAAAAACAGCCAAACAATCACACTGTGAATAGAAAGACCTACACACCATTATTTGTTGCAAATCAATCAGCTGTAGTTAAGATTTGCACTAAATGATGGTGCAAATATACTGTAGGTCTTTTTGGAACTCTGAAGAACTGGTCCCCACTGACTTCAGTTGTTTTGGAGAAGGCTGCTATGGAGTTGTGCTGCAACCTCCCTGTGTGTTATATGGACAAACTTCACCTGTGTTTCAACTGGCATGAAGGGGAGTAGATGATGACACAATTTTCATTTTTGGGTGAACTATTCCTTTAACTCTTATTTATCTGGGGAAAGTTCCACACTTTCACACTAGGAGCTGCCCAGTACAACAGCAGCCTTCTACTGTTGTCCACTGTGCAGCTCCACTGGCAGCAGTTGGGGGTTCAGTGTCTTGCTCAAGGGCAACATGACTGTAGTTGTTGAAGAAAAAGAAAGTGTTACTCATTCACTTTCCTCACTCCCATAGGATTTAAACAACTTTTTGGTATCTTTCTTATCTTATCATAACTCAAAATGCGAGCCTCTACTGCTCTACCTTTTACAAGTATAACACATTTTACAGCCTCAAAATGCATTTAAAGCTCATGTTGAACTGTCACATACTGAAATAATTCATCTACTCTTGGAGAACAACAGACAGCAGTAGCTGAATTATTTCATTCTATTGATTCACTTTGGTGGAGCAGATTTTTTGCCCTTTGCAACATTCACATACTTGAGTACTTCACATACTGAAAGTTTAGCTAATGAATTAGCCAGTGGTGGAAAGTAACTAAGTACATTTACTCAAATACTGTACTTAAGTACAATTTTGAGGTACTTGTACTTTACTTGAGTATTTCCATTTTCTGCTACTTTATACTTCTACTCCATTACATTTCAGAGGGAAATATTGTACTTTTTACTCCACTACATTTATTTGATAACTTAAGTTACTAGTTACTTTGCATATTCAGATGAATAATACAAAATATAATCAACAAATTAATTATGATGTATTATTATAGATTAAGATAAAACTTTATTCATCCCCAGGGGGAAATTTACAAACTACCCAGCAGTAAATAAAATCAGCTTCACCTTTACCAGCTGCAACATTAAAGTGATGAACACATTAATGCATCAATAATTATAATCCAATAATATAATATACATTATTCTGAAACGGGCCATTCTGCATAATGAGTACTTTTACTTTTGGTACTTTAAGTATATTTTGATGCTAATACTTTTGTACTTTTACTTCAGTAAAAATTTGAATGCAGGACTTTTACTTGTAACAGAGTATTTCTACACTGTGGTATTGAGTACAAGATCTGAGTACTTCTTCCACCACTGGAATTAGCAAAGCTAATGAGTGGAAAAATATGAATTAATTCCAATAAACCACTATGTAACCAGAACCAGTATGGACAACAGTGCTCTAACAGGGGCTGATACCCTGCAACTACAGGCTTCTTTGTGTTCTGTTGCAGTTTTGGGTCTGTTAATTCACTGCACCAGGCATCTGTCACTTGTCACATAGGTGGACTGACCCGTAAGTTCAGTCAGTTAGCATTTTTAGCACTAATTTAATGGAAGAGCAGCACCTAGCCACAAGCTGACCCGTCCAGGCAAGCTGCCACATTGTGCTACTAGGATTTCTAACACTGCTAACTATCAGTTTCTTCATCATCTCAAGTGTCAGTACAAATCTGTCTAAAAACGCTGTCAAACAGTATTTATTTCACAATCATCATGTTTATTTTTATTGAGGTGATCATACTGCTGTCTCTCTTTCGGTATAATTAATTACTTCATGTTAACTAATCTTTTCCTTTTTTTTTTTTTTTGTTTTCTTGTATTTTTTTTAAGTTTTTTTTCTTTGTTTTTGTTCTTTATCCCTTTACTCCGCTTTTCCATTTCTTTTCTTTTTGCTTTCTTTTAATATTCTTTTACTTATTTTCTACTTTTCCCCCTATTTATTTAACAGTATTACTTTACCTATTGATTTGTTCATATTGTTTTGTTCTTTCTAAACTTTTTGGGGGTTTTATTACACTATATTGTAATTCTGTATGATTGTTATTAAGGGAGACACTCCATAAGCCCCTCGGGGTTTCTTTGGTCTTTCTTGCACATTTTGTTTGAATTACTCTTTTGTGCTAAATAAATTTAAAAAAAAGAAAAATTTGCTGTATAAGCCCTGTGCCTGGTGACATCATATAACAGGCAACAATTAAAATTGCCACAATATCACTTTACCATTTATAATAGTGCATTGAATATTTAGTGTCAAGACAAGTTACATGGGTTTAATAAGTAAGAACATTACCAGAAACAAGAATAGCCTCCAAGCAGAAAATGAACATGTCATTCAGTTAACAGATTGAATTATCTAAGGTTAATATTTAAGGTTTGGCAAAGTAGAGAATAAGTGCAGATTCGGTCCAGTTAATAAAACAGTGATGGTAGGCAATCGTACAGTAATATGGAAATAAGAATAACGCACATATCGGATCATAAATTACTACTCGTGTGATCAATCAAGCTATTATGCCTCATAATTTATTGCGGTGCGTAATTGCTGTTAGAGAAGCAGAGAACAAGTCAGATTTTTCTGGCTCATGATGATGATTGCTGTTTATGTCTAAATGTTTATGTTGACTCCCAGTTATGGCTAATTGTGGGAGTAGGCATTAGCACAATTAGTGCATTAGTTTCAAGATGATTTAGATTTACAAAACATGTAAGCAGGGTTTTATAAATCTGAAAATAAGACTTCTTATGCATGTTTTATAGATTTTTAGTCTTGAATCTACACAGAGCTTTGGTTTGGACATAAACACCAATCATCACCAAGTGAAGATCGTTGTTGTATTTATTTTCACAATAATACAACTTTTACTCTGTTTTATTACAGCGCAATAAAGATCAGAGTTGATTTGTACAAAATGACTTTTACAACACAGTGATGAAGTTTTATAGCATGAAGGCTGTAGTGAAGTAAAATGCCTCTCCCTGGCTGAATTTAGTTACTGAAGACCAGTGCTGTAGCAAAAAATGCCGTTGCAAAAATCAATTTTAGATGTGGAAGACATCTCTTATCATATCATAGTTTTACAATCATTCTCACAGCGGGTCCTGACTGAACAACATCAGATCAGTAAAACAAAAATCCCCATTCTGTATGAACTGTGACTCAGATTTATGTAAAATATTAAATGCAGACGAAATGAATGTTTATTATGGATGTGACTCAGCCGGAGGGTCTGGTTAAGAATAGCACAAAGTCTACAAACACAAAGAGACATATTTAATACAGTGAGTGTTCCTCAACAACGCTGCGAACATGAATTCATAATGCATCTGCTTGCATATATCAGTGCTCAAAAAGTGTTAATTGATCTTAAGCCAGAGCCTGTCATGGCAGATAGGACCATATGTGTGCCATGCTTGGGTTAATGGTGTGAGGAACAACGCTGGTCTTCTGCTCATGCATGATAATTCTGCATGGTGTTACCCAGCATGCCTGTTGTAATCCCCTCAGGAGGTGAGATCGTTCTGTTCTGTTCGACTAGTCAGTTTTGTTCTGTTCTGTTCTTTTCTGTTCTATTAAGATCTGGCATATTCTATTCTGTTTAGTACTGTTTACGATACACGATACAGCACGATGTAATACAATATGATACGTTACGTTACGTTACAATACGCTACGATGCGATGTGATGCGATACGATACGATACGATACGATACGATTTGATTCGATTCGATACGATACACTACGATGCGATACGATGCGATACGATGCGATACGATGCAATACGATACGATACGATACGATACGATACGATACGATACGATACGGTACGGTACGATACGATACGATACGGTATGGTATGATACGGTACGATACGATACGATACAATACGATACGATACGGTACGGTACGATACGATACGATACGGTATGGTATGATACGGTACGATACGATACGATACAATACGGTACGGTACGATACGATACGATACGGTATGGTATGATACGGTACGATACGATACGATACAATACGGTACGGTACGGTACGGTACGATACAATGCGATACGATGCAATACGATACGATACGACAAGACATGGTACGGTGCGATATATGATACAATATGATATACAATGCGATATACGCTACGATAGGCTATGATACGATACAATACGTTAGATGTGATACAATATGACAAGACACCGTGCCGTGCGATGCGATGAGGTACGGTATGGTACGATATATCATATGATACTCTATACAATGCGATATACGCTACGATACGATACGATACGCTACGATACACTACGATACGCTATGATATGCTACCATATGATACGATACGATACGATATGGAACGATATAATATGCTACACTACGATACGATACGCTACACTACGATACGCTACAATACAATACGATACGCTACGGTACGCCATATGGGGTTCACGATTCGCTACAACCATGATACAGTGTCAGTGTCACAAATAAAAGTTAAATGACAACAAAGTCTGACTGTGCAGAATTATGTTTCAAATCTTGCAATGGCACTGTCTTGCTAGAATGTAAACAACAATTTAAAAATGTCATTATAAAGTGTAAATATTACAATTTGGATTGAAAGCTTGTGAAATTGTGATGGTCAAGTCGTCTCATTTTGGATTACTACAGCAGAATATTTGGAGCTAATATCATGACTCATTTTTCTGCCCCACGATACGTATTGTCACATTTTTGTATCGCGATATGTTGAATTTCGATATATTGTCCCATTCCTAATACTGTACTCCTCAGTTCTATTCTGTTGTGTTGTGTTCTATTTTATTCCATTTTGTTCTATTCTATTCCATTCTATTCTATTCTATCCTATTGGTACATAGTGGATATCCAGAGTATAAAAACTATTCCTGCTCCCCACACCAAGCAGATGAATGACAGGCATTCAAACAGGAGAACAGAAGTTCATATAGTTGATATTCACTTGTTCCATATAGAAACAGCAGAGCAGAGCAGAGGTTTTGATCCACAGTGCACTTTCAGAGGATTCTGCACTCGGGTGCCTTATAGAAGAGACCAACCAAGGTGCATAAAGCATGTTGACTATTGCAACACTCTGGTTTAATTAAAAGTGAGAACGCACTCAAATCAGACACAGATAGCACACCTAAATGTGGTTAAACTCGTTGGCATTGATCGTAATTCAGGTGAAATCCATGGTTGCTTCTGTTTTCCTTTGGAGGCAAATATCTCTGGGGGACGAGAGGTCCCTCGGGGAGTAATTACAACCAACTGTGTAAGACACACACACACACACACAGGCACACACACGTACTCCACTCTTGCTCATGTGATATTAAATCAAACAGCCAGAATGAAAGCTCCCTATAGCGAGGGACCAAAGAGAGAGGAGGGCTTTGCTGATGTAAACAGGCCCTGGTTTCTCTCCCACTGAGATTGGTTTGTGTTGCAGACTGGTGGGGAGATCCAGCCCAGCAGCCTCAAACGGGGGTGGGGGTGGGGTGGGGGGGGGATGCTGGACGTCCTCCCCCGACAACCTTTCATACGTTTCACACTAATCCCCCCCGGGACAACAGAGAGCCAATCTGCATGGACCTACTGTTCCGTACCGTTCAATCCTCTGATCTCAGTGTCTGGATTAATGGACAAACCAGACGGCTTGAGATTGACAAATGTCTTGAAAGCGGAGGGTCTTTCTGGTGGAATACTATTTGGGACCGGCATGCAATGGGTAGCGCTTAAACTATTCAGCAAATCAATCAATTAGTCTTAATGAGGCCTCAAGGGAAGCAAACTAATGCGATTCCTATTTGTTTTTGGGGCCTCACGCTGCCTGTTGTATTTCTGCTGACCTTTTAGAGAATTCAAAAGCATTTGAAGCTAACCCTCAGTTAACATTAGCATTTCAGAGATGGATCCATACAGATTATGCAGATGCACCGAGCACGAGTTCAGAGAGAGCCATGGCTCACCTACTAGACGGGCACGACTACAGCTCATCGCTGTCATGGTGTGAAATCATGGTTTCATTTAAGGCTCATTTGGTCTCTCCGGAGACCTCTACCCTGCATGGCTAATCATTACAGACTTATCACAGGCTGATGGGACCGGAGACTCAGAACTGGCCAAGAGGCTGATGAGGAAATTACATGAAATACAGACTTCAGTGGTGGAGAAGCCCATAGCCCCGTGACTACAAAGTGAGTGAAATATAAAGCCATGATCACATAGAATGTGCATGATTTGCCCTCCGCACATCATGCGCCAAAACATATTTATTTGTATTGCCTTTTATCACAAGCATGTCTCAAAGGACATCATGCATGTTCATGCATCATACTACATATATACCATACTACATCATATATACATACTACATATAAATCATATACCATACTACATCATATATATACCACATACAGTATAAACCATATACCATACTACATCATATATAGCCTACATACTACATATAAATCATATACCATACTACATGATATATACATACTACATATACCATACTACACAGAAACTCACACTTATGGGCAATTTAGGCTTTGTTCAGACTGCAGGCGATCCGATTCGTTTCTCAAATCCGACCTTTAGGTCAGATTTGTGTGTTCAGGCACCGTTAAGCTATCTGCATTGGTTGCTGTGGTAACGACGTAGGCGTGTGTACATACAGTAACTGATGGCACATTTATATAAATACGGAAACATAAATACGGAACAAAAACAAAAAGCTGCAAATGCAGAATGGAGATGTGTCATCTTTGCCTTCTCGCCATAGCACTATCTGCGGTGGAGAATTTGTCTCTGATGTTGTCTTGCGAGTGACGTAAAGGACAGTTTGGATCGCATTTCAAACCACAAATGTAGCTGAAATATGATTTGCAAAAATTGGTTTCCATGTGTTTTTGTACTGTTCAAACTTGATAAAATGACTTCAGTCTGGATATGCCAAAATTCAGATTTGGGCTGGCAGTCTGAACTTTGTCTTAGAGTCTCTAATCCCCCAACCTGCATGTCTTTGGACTGTGGGAGGAAACTCAAACAAACAAATTCAAACTCCACGTAGAAAGGAGATTCAAATGAACCCACAACCTTCTTGCTGTGAGGCAACAGTTCCAAACACTGTGCCATCATGCATGTCTCTTCCCAACTATGCACCTAGCATCTTGGCTGTGATACGTTTTGGGACACTGGCCTGGCCCCTCCAAGTTGCACGTCTCAACTTTACCCTTGCTGTGCATTACGTCAGTGTCAATCCTCTGGTTGACTGATCAATCAGATCGCCCAAGACAAGGAACTGAATATGAGAAGATACACAACATAAGTCAAAATGGAGAAAATGGATATGTTTATATGATCAAACAAATAAATACGACCATGATACACTACAGTTAGATAGTACGTGATAAGCATTCAATTTCAGAAGCCAAACAACGGCCATATGTGCTTTACAGGCTTTACAAGAACCTGGTACACACTTTGCTTTGGCTGCGGTTTACAACAAGGCAGGGGCTATATGTCATCATATTTATATGTGGAGGTAATGCCTAGTATTATTGTCTCCCATCTCAAACAACACCTAGATATCAGTTAACATCTCAAAAAATTAGTTTTTGTGTTTTAGACTCCTTTAACTCATTGGAACACCCATATCCAAAATCATTTTTATTTACAAATTTAAAATCAACCATAAAGGAACTGTGGCAGAATGCTCGTTTTTGTAAGTAGAGTTGGTCTTATTACTGTGAATATAACTGATCATTTTGATTTTCTAACAGCTGAGCTTTGCGTTTGAGCCTGAGAAAAAAGTGTCCTACCTGATCACAGCCTCTAAGCCTGATGTACGAATGAGAATTGTCCAATAGGGCACAGCCAGGCGGGTTATAACTGCCACTCATTAGAGACTTGGTAAAAGCGCACTGACATTCACCGTCATTTTCATATGACCTTTATTCCTTGTGGCACTCGCGACGATGTTAATCTGCTGCGTAAAGGGGAAAGAGAAGAACTGCCATTGCCGGGACGGGTGAGACCTCACACCCTTCGCCGTGGTGTTTGGCAGGCTTGATAAACTGGAAGATATGTGTGTGTTTCCTTTATTTGGCTCCTCATTCAGCGGGGGACAGCGGCGTTGGAGCTGAGATCGGCGCTGACATGGCTTGAGTAATGGCAGCGCCCTGCTTTGGACAGGAAACTCATAAAGGCGCCTATTGCACCCCCCTATCTCTCTATAACTAGGATGGATATCTCCCTCAGTGGAATACAAACTAAGACTCATTCTGCCACCGCTTCTGCAGGGGGGGAAGCAGCCGGATTACGGCGAATGTATATGAAAAAAAATCAGAAATGACACGTCCTTATGAAGTAAAGCCTCTGTTACGCCTTGGCTGAACTGGATCATCCCAGCTGCTTCGCAACATACACATACGCAGGCTACATTTGTATTGTATGCGAACACATGCCACATTCAGCTGTGTCTCCCAGTGGTTCCATCTCTATGTTTATGCCCGAGAGGAACACTGCAATTATTTTCCGCAACAAAAGAGCCTACTGATGTGTTCCCAATGTCAGCTGTGAATGGGTCCACGCACATATTAAACCGCATGCTGTTTTTCGACCAATAGGGGGAAAAAAACGGAGCGTATCCTTGAGAGAGTTAGAAATAGAGAGAGAGGAAGCCTTGACTTTGAAAAGTTGTGGGTAAACGACGTCATAAAGCTCCAGCGGAGTCTCCGGAGTTGTCCACCCGATTGAAATCGCCCTTGTCATATTTTAAACAACAATCACAACTCACACATGCTCAAAAAAAAATTTACGCCACCTCAAAGCCATAACTCAGGCTTTGGTTGATGTTACTCTTGATGCATAGCTGAGGAATCAGACACCTGATATATAGCTGACGTGGGAGGACATGCTTTATTTTGGGATACATATTTATATTCGGTGATAGTGATTTGTTTTAAATGCTGTCCCTGCAGGGTAATAGTGAGTTATTATCCAGACCAATGAAACTGAGTCACTGCTGCCGCAATCCAACGCTGCAAAGTCACCTTGCCCCGGCAAGCTATAAATATAGGAAGGGGAATCTTTAAGTTCCTATCAGAGGTGTGACCAAGTCAACTTTGCTCAAGTCAGCCTCGAGTCTTGAGGCACAAGTCTCAAGTCGAGTCCCAAGTCTAAATGTAGATTACCAAATCAAGTCAGAACAAATCAAGTCAAGAGAAAACAAAATATCTGGGACTTTTCAATGCAATATGGTTTTAATAGGATAAAAACTTGGTAAGAGCATCATGAGTTTGATTTCTAGAATCAGTTTCAACTTCAATAAATTCAATCATTCCATACAAATTAAAAAAACAGAAATTAAATTCAGTCGTCTACTGGAACAAATCTCATCACTTTCAATCTAAGTCAATTACCACAAACACAAGATCTCAAGTCAAGACTTTAGAAACCTTTTCAAGTCATCAAAGTACAAGTTAAGTCCCAAGTCACCAGAACCCAAGTCAAAACTGAGTCCCAAGTCACAAGAACCCAAGTCACCAGAACCCAAGTCAAGTCCCAAGTCACCAGAACCCAAGTCACCAGAACCCAAGTCAAGTCAAGTACCAGGTCACCAGAACCCAAATCAAGTCAAGTCCCAAGTCACCAGAACCCAAGTCACCAGAACCCAAATCAAGTCAAGTCAAGTCCCAAATCACCAGAACCCAAATCAAGTCAAGTCCCAAGTCACCAGAACCCAAGTCAAGTCAAGTACCAGGTCACCAGAACCCAAGTCAAGTCGAGTCTCAAGTCTTCTCTCCATGCATCAAGCCAAGTCTCAAGCAATTAAAACTATGACTCGAGTCTAAGTCATGTGACTCGAGTCCCCACCTCTGGTTCCTATCATCTTGGATTTCTGCTGACTGGCATTCCAGTAGCGCACAAGCTATAATTAAACATTATGTATGTATTAACGATAATTAAGAGAAGTGCCTAATGGGAACTAGTGTACAGCCCACTTTGTATTGCATCGCATTCCTCTCTAATCTGCATCAATTCCACTTTGAAGTTTCATTGAGTCTAGAGAGTGTTTACTTGGAGTGGTGCGGCTATCCATGATCAAAACTAAAAAAGCAAACAGAAAAAAAAACAGGATGAAAACTAAAAACCATAGAAGGGCCAAGCATGTAGATTATGGTCTTTTCAATTTGGATTGAATTCTGTTTGGCTGTTGCAGAGAAGATAAAGTGTCCCATGCCGTAATGGAAAGCCAGTTCATAGGATTTATCCATAGAGCTAACCATTTAGGGCAGGGAGATACAACCACTGTGGTCAGGAGGTCATCAGCAATTTACACCCAAACATTCCAGATAGTCCGACGGCAATCCTCAAAATCGACCTTATGATTTTGCCTCCGTTCTGACTGGGAGATTCATTTAAGCCCCCCTGATTTTCACATGTGATATCAACACAGAAGAAAAAGAGATTGTGGCCTCTGGCAGCAGCCGAGCTGGAAAATCAATCACAGAGCTACTGTAGGCGTATATTGGACTTATTTTTACGTATTCAACTTTTTTGCTTGGTCGCCATGTTAACAATTTCTGATTTGGACAGCAATTTGTACTGTTTATAAAGTGAAATTACTTAAAATATTGGTAACACTTTACAACAAGGGTCACTAAGTTAAGGGTTAGTTAATGCTTAATAAGCATTAACTAACCCTTAATTAACTCGTTCCCCTACCAGTATGATTTTGTTGAATAAACAATAGTTCCACCTGGCAAGCACAAAATGTGCGAGAAGTTGATTCAAAGCCATTCAAACCTTCCCAGTTATTTGCAACTTTTATTTGAAAGGCTATAGGACAAGCGTCTCAAAAACGCTGCTTCCAGAACAGCTGCATCCGATTTTATGGATTTTTTTCTGTTTATTTTTGATTGATGCTACCTAATTAACACTTGGCAGCTATTAATGTCTACTTGTTAAATAAATGTCATGTTATAAAAGGCAATACCAGAGCAGCAAAAGTACATGATTTGCCTGTTCAAAACTTTGTAGCTGCCGTCCTTTACATAGATGCAATCAGAGCCTCTGGCCCCGCCCACAATCAGTCAGAATAGAGCGACACATCCACTAACTACCATTCAATGAGCATGCAAGACAGTATAGCGTTAAAGGAATAGTTCACCCAAAAATGAAAATTCTGTCATCATCTACTCCCCCTCATGCCAAATGAAACACAGGTGAAATTTGTTAGTCCATATAACACACAGGGAGGTTGCCAGCACAACTTGGTAGCAGCCTTCTCCAAAACAACTGAAGTCAATGGGGACCTGTTCTTTAGAGTTCCAAAACAAAAACACAAACAATCACACTGTGAATAGAAAGACCTATACACCATTATTTGTTGTAAGTCAATCAGCTGTAGTTAAGATTTGCACTAAATGATGGTGTAAATATACTGTAGGTCTTTTTGGAACTCTGAAGAACTGGTCCCCACTGTGTTACATGGACAAACTTCACCTGTGTTTCAACTGGCATGAGGGTGAGTAGATGATGACAGAATTTTCAGTTTTGGGCGAACTATTCCTTTAACATAAGACCCTGAACATGAACGCTGGAGTTTCTTTAATAGGTTCTTTTTTTGCCCCGCTAGAGTTCAAGGAACAAATCCAATCCTTTACTCCTTTGCTCCCAACTCGAAGCGGCCGCTGCCATGAACTGCGAGAGATAAGAGCTCTCATTTGGACGCGAGGGCACCCGGGATGTTGGATCATCACGGCTCTGAGATGCATACACTCTATCTGATCACATCCTCAGAGGGCCCGATGTGAAGGTTGCATACGTGACTCGACTCCCGAAGCCCCTCGGTTTGTTCGGCGGCGGGTGTTTGTGTGCTGTGGACATTTCTACCGGGGGAAAATATCAGCGGAAGGGGGTCAGGGATGGAGAATTGTCTCGCTTGCTTTTATGGGTTCGTGTGAATGTCACCGGTGCTGCGGGATGAATGAGAATTATCTACATATGTACGTCTATCTAAACCTGCGCGCCTCTTTGTTTTCTTCGCTCTGGCCCCTAGTATTGACGAATGGAGATGATCAGTAAGTCCAAGGCGAGCGATGCACCGTCTGATTTCTCCAGCACGGATGTGACACCGGAATAATGAGGAAGCCATCAGAGTAATGAGGTGACACTGAGGCGCGACCCTTCCTCATCTGTCTCTATTTGCCGGCGTCCTCAGCAGCCACCGGCCGGCGCCCTTCATTACATGTGCTGACATGCGATAGTTAATTTTCCCCGACTACTGCGCCACTATAACCGACCAAAAAAAACCCCCCCAATTTTTACACTTGTCTGCAAAGTAATTCATGTAGCACTTTCCCCCAAAACCTTGCTTTTTGAATGAGTATCGATTTGCGTTGAATTTTTCATGTTCATTCTCTTTGGCGCTCCTATGAAGGCAATTGGATGGAAAATAAACCTGATTTTAAAAAAAACCCTTTAGGTTTACAGTTTCCTCACATTTTGCCCATGGTCAAATGTAATTGGCTGGGGAAAACAAAGGCGCCTGGCTCGCTGAATTGCATCCAACCCACTGCATTTTTTTTTTTTTCCCCAGCTCCACCAGCTCTTTACCTGAATCATGCCTTAGCAGAGATCATTTAAAACAATCCAGGGACCGGTGCGGTTCGTATGAATGACTTTATATCCTCTCTCCTGCAGCGAAGAGGCTGTGATGTAAGCGAAGGGAGCCTGAGGGAAGCTTCCTCCTCCATAATAAAGGGACTGGGAAGTGAGAGCCTCCTGCCTCCATCAGCTCTCCACACAATCAGGGCTTTGACCCACCAGCAAGGAGCGCTCGGAATGGAAATGAACTCGGGCCGATAGAGTGATAGTGTGGTTGAAAGAGATTGTGTGTGAGAGAGAGAGCTTGTGTGTGTGTGTGTGTGGGGAGGGAAGAAGAAAGAGAGGGAGAAAGTGAGAGGGAGGGAAGGAGGGGGAGATTGCCTATAGGGTGTCGGACGACTTTTAGGCTCTGTCTCTTTGGTCTCGTCGCTCTCTTACTTTTTTAAGTTTCTGTCTGTAATCGTCCTTTAGTGTTTGCAGTTTCTCCCTGTCTGGATGAAGGCCTTTTGCATACCTGACAGCAGTGGAGGGTCACAGCGTCAGGAGAGGACTCGCACCTACTCGGCATCCATACTAATGCGCCAGGCAGCAGCCAGGAGGGAATTCTTAATCATGCTGCAGGGCATCCTCCTTGTCCCTGCAGAGGAATTACAGGAGAAGCCCTGAAGGTCGTCATATTCAACACTGTGCAATGTACATAAAGACGGGAATCTCAAGTTACCTCAGTCGCAATCGCTTCCCCAAAAACTGCTCTCTCTAGATTTGTAGATTATTTGAAGGTCCCTTTGAAGATTTGTTTCACATGCTGAATGATTAATATTTGCGGGTTGGACGATTGAGAGCAGAGGCTAATAGACAGTACGCATTGTGCAGATTGGAGTTTTAGTTCGGCAAACATTTCTTGGAGGGAGAAATAATCTCGTTGGTTCAGTGGTGGAAGAAGTACTCAGATCTTTTACTGAAGTAAAAGTAGAAATACCACAGTATAAAAATACTCTGTTACAAGTAAAAGTCCTGCATTCAAAATGTTACTTAAGTAAAAGTCCAAAAGTATTAGCATCAAAATGTACTTAAAGCAACAAAAGTAAAAGTACTCATTATGCAGAATGGCCCATTTCAGAATAATACAGTATATATTATATTATCCACTATTCCACTACTTCAGATACTGCTGGGTAGCTTACAGTAATCTATAATAATACATCACAATTTATTAGTTGATTATATTTTGTATTAATAATCTGAATCTGCAAAGTCACTAGTAACTTAAGTTATCAAATAAAGGTAGTGGAGTAAAAAGTACAATATTTCCCTCTGACATGTAGTGGAGTAGAAGTAAAGTAGCATAAAATGGTAATACTCAAGTAAAGTACAAGTACCTCAAAATTGTACTTAAGTACAGTATTCAAGTAAATGTACTTAGTTACTTTCCACCTCTGCATTGGTTGAGTTAAACCTCAGTGGGTGGAGCCCAAGAACCATATTTTCTGGCTAAGCAAAGTTACAGAGAAGCTACACAAGAGCGAGCGCTTCTAGTTGTGACGACGCTCTACTTGCTTGATTCATTTTCCATATACCTTTTATTCCTATTCAGTGGCTGATTATCAAGTCCGAGAACGGCAAGTCGATACTTGTGTCCTTGTGGAGAACGTCCTTCCCAAGTTCTCCTGGGGAAAACGATCTTCTCATGAAAGGAAGCACAGAGAAGCTTCCGTACAGTTTGAGATGGACTCCACACAGAAAGGACCAGGGCCCGGAATCAAACCCAGGACCTTCTTGCTGTAAGGTGACAGTATTCACTGCTGTGTCGCCCCTCTCCTACACAGAGTGCGCCAACTCCACACTGTTCTGATTCTCCATTGCCCTAATTTCATCAGCTATTCTCGACCCATCGTGCCTGAGTAATGATGTTTTAATGCATTCTATGTAAATCATCATAATCTAGATGGGCAACAGGTTATATAACATTTTGCTAGTTAGTTACCATAAAACTGAAAATACTAGACATTTAAGATCACCAGAAAGCCTTGAATTTATAGTCCCCATGAAATGAACTCCCATTTCTTTGACTTCCTGGAAATTATTGTATCTTTAATGGTGACCTCATGCTGCACCAGTAGGCACAAATATAAATTTCAACCAATAAAACCATCACATATTTTTGAACAATCCCGCCCCTCCGCCCCCACATCAAATAAAAATGCCTTTCTCTCCCTAAATGATATTCCATTGATTTAGACTTTTGAATGATCCCTCCCTGTGTTATGTCCTGCCCCAACATCCTGTTTCAACAGGAAATGCATCAAATCAAAGAAGTAAAGGTACCATATGGGGTCTTTAAACATTTCTTAGGATTTACATGTTGGCTATATGCTAAATTGGTTTATAGTATGCCACTAGAAACAATGGATTGTTGTTGCTTTGTTCATTTTTCCCATTCACCAAATGGAATGAATGCTAGCGTCAGCCATTGGGAAATAGATTGAGGTGAATCTTGACCCTACTAGACGCTCTCTGGTTGCTGCCATCGAACACAACGCAGCCAGTGTAGCAGGGTCAACTGACTTTAAAGGGAGCATTCACTTGATGGCTGACACCCAATGGCAATGCCTGATACCCGATGACTCCTGCATGGCTTGGCTATTAGACTGAAGCCTAGTGAAAAGGCAATGGGTTAAGAGAGGAGGGAGCTAATATTATGAAGCCTAACGCTGTTGGTACTAACTGAAAAAATAGCTTATCGAGGTTAGCTAGTTAGCCTAGCTGACCTTCCAAGTTCAAACAAGCCATACCTATGTGAACTAGTTAGCTAGCTGGCTGACCTAAAGTTGTGAATACCATTCATATTTTTAATTCATATTTAGACCAGAGTTCCTCCTTTGCCATTCACGTTTGCCAGTTAGCTAACTTGCGCACCGAAAAACTGTGGTTCTTTGGCTCCAGCCATTGAGGTTTAACCCAATCTCGGATTTAGACTCTGGGGGCGATGGCCAATATTTCAGGGTTTCCGGTGGAGCCAGCGGACATCCGGGCCAAGACTTCCTCTTCTGTGCGCCGGTCATTTTTTACAGTCCAATTAGCAACTTGAGACACGAGAATGGAGTTGGAGTTGAGAGACGACGTCTCATATGCAGATATCTGTTTATAGAGATTAGCCGAAATGTCATCCGGACCTGAAACACCTACAAAAAGTATCAATGTTTGTGTATTGTACTCAACTCCAACTCCATTCTCATGTCTCAAGTTGCTAATCGGACTGTAAACAGAAGAGGAAGTCTTGGCCCGGATGTCCGCTGGCTCCACTGGAAACCCCGAAATATTAGCCGTGGCCCCCAGAGTCTAATCATCATCAGACCGATAGACGATGGGTTCTGAGATTGGGTTTAACTCAACCAATGAGATTATTTCTGCTGCCGAGAAACATTTTGTGTAACTAAAACCCCAATCTGCATCCATTGTGTAAACATTTTAATGTGAACGAGCGGACGATCACCTGGAACAATTTGTTCAGTATGCTAAGGCTTTTGATGTCCTGCCACACTTTCCAATATATTCTCTTCTCTTCCTCGCTGGATCACAAGATTGCATTCATGAAGGGTAATTCAATGAGGGAACATCAAAGTGAGTTTGTGACTTCCTCTGACAAAGAAATCCAATTTGCAGTTATTCTTTGCCGAGTCTGTGGAAGCGGCTATAAAAAGAAACCACACACAGTCGAGATACAGTTACAAGCATAAAAGGATATTATGGGATATTATTTTTGTGTCAGAATCTGACCCAATTAACAAACAAAGACAAATATTCACATGCTTGTAATCATAATCTTTCCTGGAAAAAAAGTCCCCTAAAGATGCTGAAACTATCAGATCGTATCTCTTTGCATGGCTTCCACCAGGGAGCCGGGTTGCTGCATTTTTTAAAACCCTTTCATGGTCCATTATTATCCTGAGGGATCCTTGGGCTTTATAACTTCGTCCTAACCCCTTTCAGTATGCCGTGCACAGCGCTGCAGAGTGGCACATGCAAATACTGAGTTATGGAAAGAGTGAAAGGTTCATTGATTGTCATGGCTGATGTTAAAATGGTTAATTACTCCGCTATCGCCGGGGGCTGTCACATTTACATGCTGCGTTCACACTGTCTTCTTCTTCAGGTGAATTATGATAATGCTAATCACTAAAAGTCTTGAGAACCACTTAATCAAACGCACATAGTTCCCCGAGTTACATTATATTTGCGTGCAGGCCTCTTCTCCCCTGTGCAGGCATATTGCTTCTTATATTTATGCCTTGCGTTTTTTTCCCCCCTGCACGCCTTCAGAAACACACCATTATCACCGTAAATCAGATACAGCTCGTTGACATGAAGGAGAAAATATATTTCCTCTATAAATGTAACATTCAGGTTTTTTCTAAGCTATTCAACTGGAGAGCATATAAATGCAAATAGGCTCGGAGCATCACTTTCAGTGATGCAGCCACTTAATAAATGTGTCCCTGGGTTTATCTTGGGCCCGTTGTTTAGATGTACGCCAGGAATAAAACAAGACACGTCGCGCGGCATATGGGTGGGGGACAGACTTCCCAGTACCAATCTAATATCAAAGAGCTGATTCTTGGGGGTGTGTTTGCATAATGAATATATTTTTCCTTCAGGTCCTATTAAGTTAAATTACAGTGCAATCAGCAGCACCACCAATTAGTTTGGTGGTCGGACTTCTGCGTATCCTCATTATGGGACAGCTGACAGCTGAGTGGAATAACTGTTGACTGAGTCCCATTGCTGAAACACATTTGTCCAATGCCCATGTTATGCTTTCCAACAGAACAAAGTAGAAGGGAAAAGAACTGATAGGGTTGGCTAGAGGGCTGACACTGTGTCAACAATGTGAACTGCATGAGACACGGACAGAATTACATTTTTATTTGATTTTTATTTCCGAAATATGTGGAAATAAGAGACAGGTACAACCCTGAATTTGAAAAATCCGCTTTTCAGTAGTGGAAAGAACTGTGTGTGTGGCTACAAACTCAAAAAAATGTGATTTATTTCATTTATTTCTAATGTAAACCTTTTAATATCGTCTCTAGATATGGATAATGGAAATCTAATGTAACTTCCTGTATTGTTTAAGTTCAGTAGTTTGATTTTATACCAATCCACCTCTTGCACTGACAGCATTTTCTTTTTTTTTAAACTTTTATATCACTATGATGTATGGCTTCGGCGATATTGGCTCCCCTCCATTCATAAGCTTCCAATAAAGCTTACTCGAAATGAACTGAACGGAACTGAAAGGGACGAGAACCGCGGATCGTTTATTATATCTGATCCTGACCTCATGCCTGTCTCGGCTGTCTGACGGCGGAGGATTACAGAGGCAAGTGCTTGACGGGCTGAGGTGGGGGAAAGTGGGTTAATCTATTTAACTATGGTGACTGACAGAGCAAATAACCCCTCGCATTATCATAGCCTCTGCTCGCCCGGCAGAAATCACGGGCCTGACCCTCCACTTTGCGCGGCTCTGAAGTAGAGGACATACTTCAACGACAAGATTAATGAGATAATCAACGAAAAAATTACAACGCCGCGATGCCGGGCAGCCGTGGTTACACCGACGCTGCTAAAAAGCAATTATTATGCAAATCCAAAGAAAAAAGGCAGAGCGCAATTGGACAGCGTAACGCTTCTCTTTACTCTAATAGAAGCATTTACTTTTAACAATATTGTTCTCCGGGCAAGGAAATTAGTGATGCAAGCACGGCAGAAATGCTCTGTTCTGTGAGATATTTAATTTCAAGCAAATAAGATGATCAATTCCCCCCCCCCCCCTCTCTCATCATGACCCATTTGTATAGTTCATACAGTATAGCGCAGTGATTCTCAGCCTTTTTCATATCAAGGACCCCTAATGTAGCACACATTAGGCCCACTGATCCCCATTTGACCCAAATCTGAGAATATTTTTATTGTTAGATACGATTTTTCTACGATACTATCTGCGTTGTAGGTAGAGAGATAACAGTGAAGCTATGACCAAAATAGTCTACATTTCAGAGTCATCATTTTGCTGGGGACCCCCTGGAACCCCTTCAAGGACCCCTGGTGGTCCCCAGACCCCACGCTGAGAAGCACTGGTATAGCGTAGACCAGTGATTCTCAACCTTTTTCATATCGAGAACCCCTAATTTAGTCCACATTAGAGCCACGGACCACCATTTGATGAGATTTTGTCTCTCGGACTCAAATCTGAGAATATTTTGATTGTCAGATATGATTTTGTCCAGAATTCCATGACTATCTGTATTGTAGGTAGAGAGATAACAGTGAAACTATGATCAAAACAGTCATTCTTCTACATTCTCTAATTGTGTTAACTTCTTGTAAATTAAGTAATGGTGAAGTTTAACAATTCATCAACTTGCTGGGGACCCCCTGGAACCCCCTCAAGGACCCCTGGTGATCCACGGACCCCACGTTGAGCACCACTGGTATAGCGTAGACCGATGCATTGTGAACACTGAAGCGGTCACTGGGCAACACCAGTAGAGAGATAAAGATGGACGCAATCTGTTGTTTCATCCCTACTGACCGGTTTTCTAAAGCTTGTTTGCCATTTACTTTTTATATCAGATGTTGAGATTCCTTTTAAAGTAAATGTGGATATTGCAATGACATGAGCCACTGAGCTGAACATGTTGGTTCAGGCCCTCTGGCTGCAGCTCGGGCCTGCTAGCGGAGTGACTCCGTCGAACGCGAGCGACAGGAAGAACAAATGGTGCTGCGCAGAGATTAGTCTCCCTAAGACAAAAGGAGAACATTTATAGGAAGTGCTGAGCGTTAAAATCCTTTGTGGTCCACCACCCACTTCTCCGGATTGTTATTAATCCTGGGTTCTGCCAGACTCCTTTTGTTGAATGCAGCACAATGCCAAAGGGAGACTTCCTCATGCCAAATATCTTCCAACTGGCTTTTGTTGTCGCTTGCTTAAGCTCTGCTGTGTTTTGAAGTGTTCATTTCACTCTTTACAGTTCATTTTACTTTCTCTGGATCAGCCGGCTCATTACTCATTACTTAGGACTGCAGTACTCAAGTCCAGTCTCTGCCTTTCTGATGTCAATGGCAAACAATTTATGGGATTACACCTGTGTAATGTAACTCAATGTCCTATGCATTAATTAGCTGGATGTTGAAGGCACTAGTGCAGAGCTCCTGCAGATAGATCTACATCTCTGTTGATCCATGAGAAACTCCTTCAGCATTATTTTTACATTTGGAAAGACTTGATTTGCTCTGGTCTCGGTCTTGACTTGGTCTCAACCCCCTTTGGACCTGGTCTTAAATGATAACTTTTTGATATTTTTTGTTTTTTCCTATCGCCACTAATGCCCATGAAAAGTGTAAACCCACTGCTACAATCAGAAGCTACTACTTTCTGTTCCACTGCAGGTTTGCCCTACAGTTTGAAGTTATAGGCTCCTATTGTTTCGCAGAGACATGTGCTGCCTTGACTAACATATTACATAATGTTGAACAGCACATGGCTTTATCACGCAGCTAATTATAACATTTAATGGGGACTAGTTTCACTTTTTCCATTACTGTGCACTGTTACAAAATGAACCTTGGGTGGGTGAGTGGGAGGCAAATACGCACAATGATCTCTTCGCGTTCAATTCTGGCAGAATGCAACTACTCTTGATACCATTGCAGGTGCAATGATTGTGGTGCTATAAAGTCATGTTAGGAAAAAATATATAATACACTTGTTGTTTAAAATGATGGATCATGTTTGTCAATGCAGCAGTATGTATCTGCAAGCTGCTTTTAATGGATTTTTGAAAACAATGATTTCCTAGAAGTTCTGTAAGGCAAACCTGCAGTAGAGCAGACAGCAGCAGCTTCTGACTGCAGCACATACTACACCAGTGGTTCTCAACGTGGGGTCCGGGGACCACCAGGTGTCCTTGAGGGGGTTCCATGGGGTCCCCAGCAAATTGATGTATTGTTAAACTTCACCATTATTTCACTTACAAGAAGTACACACAGAAAAACACAATTAGAGAATGTAGAAGAATGACTGTTTTGATCATAGTTTCTCTTTTATCTCGCCACCTACAATACAGATAGTCATGGAATTCTGGACAAAATGGGCAATGGGAAAAACAACTAAAATTACGCTGGTGTTATCCATAATTCGGAAGTCAACTGGACCTGGTTGTGGAATAGACTTAGACTCGACTAAGGTTTTCCTCACTGCAGCCCCGACTCAAATCCATTACCAGTAGGCACTTGATGGTGTGAAACACTCATACTGTACCTGCCAGGCACTGGGCTGACAACCCTAACCATTATTTATCCATCTTCTGGGAAAAAGGATAGCACAAAAAAAAAAAGAACATTGTTCGCCAAGCACTAATGGAGGCATATGCTTGTGTGCAGCGTCAAAGATCTTATCCAAGGTCGTAATCTGCAGAGTGTTTTCCTCTAATTGCAATTTGGAGTTGCTCTTCTCCCTCATTGCTAGGGAACCCTCACGTGCCTCACCGTGCCCCCTCCTAATTATACTGTTAGTGATTAAAACATGCTGGCAAGCCAAGCTAGTGAGCTGGGTTGGTGCTCCTCTAATTAATTTGTCTTCCCTCCCTGGGCACATTATGCTGTGTTTCGCTATTTTTTCCTCTTCCTCTCATGCAATCTCAAAGTCTAACTTTAGATCACGAATCTCACCAGGGTAACTCGCAGTGATTTATAGGAAGTATTCGATTGTCACTGCTGCGAATGTTTCATCATGATAATTTCTTTGCCGTGGAAGTGGAAACAAAACTTCTGACTCGAAATGACAAGGTAATTACAAAACAAACACCGAAGCCCCCATATCAGACGTTTGTTGTCCTTCATGTCTTTGAAGTAAACACTCGGCTCCCTCCGCCAGCTCGGCAAACTGTGCAGCGGCGTCCCAGTGGTGGAAGTTTACTCCTCTCTCTTGTCAGGAGAGCTGGGAGGAGGAGTGGAGGAACTGGGAGCCGGAGAGCGTTTGAGAACAGCCTGGAAAGACAATAAATCACTCAGGAGAGGCAACGCCTGAGGGCCAGACCCAGCAAACCAAGCACTGCGGATGGAATAGCTGATGAGGGTGGAGGAGGGGGGTGAGTCGGCATGGAGAACATGACAGGGACCAAGAGGGACGCGTGTTACAGATGCATAAACAAAAGGCGGAGGAGGGGGAAGCAAAAGACAGGGAGGTGAAGGCGATAGGGTGAGACAGGTAAAGCCGGAGAGAGTCAACTGGGAAGAGTGACGAGCCGACGAGCTGGTTTCTCTGTTCCCTGTCAGAAGAGATGTCCGTCTCCGTGAGGGAAAGATGTACACATCAGAGAAAAACCTCTGGACCGAAGACAAGAGTTTACCCACCTTCTCAAACTGATAGAAAACGTCATCAAATTGATCCAAGGTAAATGAAGATAGGGTCTTTTCTAGGGACAAAGAAGCTTCAATCGCTTGTTGGCCCAAAAGTTCACCCAAAAATGAACATTTTGTCAGTACAGTCTGTTTACACACGACTGTGTTGCCAAATATGACAACAGCAGCATCATAAAATTTGCAGATGACACCACAGTGATTGGACCAATAGGCGACAGCGATGAGAGGGCCTATAGGAGGGAAGTGGAAGATCTAACCATATGGTGCCATGATAACAACCTCTCTCTAAATGTCAATAAGACAAAAGAAATCATTGTTGACTTCAGAAAGATCAGAGGAAATCACATTCCTATTTCCATCAATGGGCCATCTGTTGAAATTGTTGATAGTTTTAGATTTCTTGGTATACACATTGCAGACACCATCACATGGTCTCTTAACACCAATTGCATCCAGGTTGCTGAACAGCTGATGCACCCATATTCACCGCACACTGTTGTTGTATAATATGTAATGTTATCATGTACTGCATATTGTGTATATAATGTATACATACAAATATTGTGTACATAGTCTGTGTAGGTCTGTAGTGTCTTTCTCTTTGTTGTTGGTGCCCTTTGTGTTAAGGCAGAGAGAGCCAGAGCACAAGTATTTCATTGTATTTTAATACACATGACAATAAAGTTGAAAGTTGAGACTCACCCTCATGTCAGTCACAACACACAGCGAGTTAGCTAGTGCAGCTCCATGTCAGCCTTCTCCAAAACAATTGAGGTGAATCTGAATTGGTTCTTGGTTCTTTAGAGTAAAAACCGTAAAAGCAGTGGTTTTAGTGAAAACTTGATTGATGCAACTGTTTGGCTTCAGAACACTTGGATTATGCTGCACGATTCATTTGATTGAAATCTTTTACGGTAAACCTTTTTAGAACTCTAAAGAACCAATTCCCATTCGCTACAGTTGTGTTGGAGATGGCTGACATGGAGCTGCACTAGCTAACTTGCTGTGTGTTATGTGGACATACAAACTTGATCAGTGTAAACATTTCCCCACCTTTTTCTCTCCAGAAAAGAGTTTACCCACCTTCTCAAACTGACATAAAACGTTATCAAATTGATCCTAGGTAAATGAAGATAGGGTCTTTCGATGGAAAAAGAAGCTTCAATTGCAGCAGTTTTAGTGAAGACTTGATTCACTTGTTTGATGCAATTGTTTGGCTTCAGAACACTGCACAATTCATTTTATTGATTTTTTTTTATGGTAAATCTTTTTAGAACTCTTAACGAACCAATTTCCATTCACTTCAGTTGTTTTGGAGATGGCTGACATGGAGTGATGCTGGCTAACTTGCTGTGTGTTATGTGGACATACAAACTTCATCCGTGTATAAAAAAAACATGATTGATTTCTTCACTCATTGTGAATTTACAATTTAAGTCATCATCAAAAAAGCAATATCTGCTCACTATTAGACTGCTCAACAAACGTCATTTATTAAATATACTGGCGGTAATGTAACACTTCAACCAAATGGACGAACAATGTAACCTTGATTTTAAAAATCTTAATAAAATAATTTCCTTGACACAGGTAGCAAACCTTGAATAAAAAAAAGTGCTAATAAATCTGCTGTATTCTCTTGGTGTATTCTTCTGTAATTTGCAGACAGTAAATTCATCACAAAAATAACTGTACTTCAGGAGATAATTAACCTACAGATCAAAATAATAATCCACGACACAATTTCTGTTGAATTCCCAATCTATTCCAATCTCACCAGAATATTAGTCTGTTTATATGTCTTGGTTTTATCTTCCCCCGGCACAAATTGCACAAGTGTACTTTGTGAAATGAAGTTATTTTGATCACTGACTGATTCAGATGCTCTCTCTCTCTCTCTCTCTCACACACACACACACACACACACACACACACACAACCCCAGAAACAGAGAGAACACCGGCAGCGATGGCAGCAATCATCTCCTGTAAGGTTGTTTTGCTCATTACTCCCCCACAGAGGAACCGCTCTACAGTAAATCTGCACATCACAAATATTAGGAATGATATCACCAGTTTCCCTCTGACCTTAATTCTGAAAGGCAAACCATCAAACCGAGGCAAAAAAATAATCCAGATCTACACATTCGCAATGGCTCCGTTCTTAACCCAGAGTGAATCAGGAATGGAGTGCAGAACCCAGAAACCAGTCTGATGGGTTATTGCCCTCTTCGCACAAAACTTTATGTGAGCATATCGATATTTAATTATGAGCAGTCCCCGAGGTCAGGCTGTCAGTGGTGAGGAGGGGGTCATATGAAATCCTCAGCCACACATAATTGCGCCTATTTCCCTCCACAGCTGTACAAGGACACCTCCTCAGTCTGGTTCTCTCATCTGGCCGCCACTCAGGCCCCGTCTGAGGATGTGCCTGAGAGAAAACACTGCCTCATTAGAAGACGCCCTCCTAGCCGGCTGTAATTGGGCAGATCTCGGGTGAAGCGCCGTGACCTCACCCTGCTTTTCCCTTCTTTTTTTTTTCCCCAGTGAGAAAGCAAAGAGGAGAGGAGTTTAATTTCAGCACACTTCAGGCGAGCCTCACCTGCGACGACATGCAGCTGTCTGGATTCAAGCCGTTTTTTTTTTTTTACTCTGTGAAATGTGTCTGAAAGTGTCTGAAATGAACTGATTGACTTCCCTGCAAAAGGCTAGTAAACAAAAAAAAAAAAAAGTAATTAACAGTTTTCATATGTACCCATTTTCAATGCTACTTCAGGTAAAACTCAATTATACAATTTTGGAGACCCTACCTGTTTTCAAAGTTTTTTCATGTACAGATTCAGGTACAGTATGAGTAGTTTAATTTAACGTTTGCTCGCTCACTTATACACAGTGGTGGAAGAAGTACTGAGATCTTTTACTTAAGTAAAAGTAGCAATAACAATGTAAAGATACTCCATTACAAGTAAAAGTCCTGCATTCAAAATCTTACTTAAGTAAAAGTACATAAGTATTGGCAGCAAAATATACTTAGAGTATCAAAGTAAACGTACTCATTATGCAAACTGTCCCCATTTAGAGAGTTATATTTTTCATAAATTATTGGAATATTAATACTGATTTATTGACATACATGTACATGTAAGCAGCATTTTAAAGTTGTCAACGTGAAGCTAATCTTAACAATTTAGCTATACTTTTGGGTAGTCTAATCTATAACAATGCTATTTTATAGTTATTTTATAAAGATGATCAAATGTTTTAAATATAAAATATTGATCTGAAAAGTAACTAGTAACTATAGCTGTGAAATAAATATAATGGAGTAAAAAGTCTAATATTTCCCTCTAAAATGTAGTGGAGTATAAGTACAAAGTAGCATCAAATGGAAATACTCAAGTAAAGTACAAGTACCTCAAAATTGTACTTAAGTACAGTACTTGAGTAAATGTACTTAGTTACTTTCCACCACTGCTTATACAATTAATCTTTTTTTGTCTTTGTCTTATTTTTCTTTCTTTATGGTGGCCTCACACCTGCTATGTGTCACTGCATGGGAATAACATTAACTTTCTACTAACGTTAGGTTAGTTAACCATCCAGACAGTGGAGAAACACGAGATTAGATGCTACTGCTTTGTGTAGAGCAACGTAACGGCCAGCCAATAAGGAGCCTGGTTGATACAGAGTCATTGCTTTGCTTTGATGAGATTGGATCATGGTACAGTAGCCAGCAGGGACAAAGTTTGAGAACAGGCAAAGACCAAAGACTGTAAATAATCGAGGCATGTTATTTTCACAAAACGTTAGTGGCATTTCAGACAGGGCAGTTCAACTAGGACCTAATGAAAATCCTACAGGCTCTTAGGGGGCTTTCACACCTACCCTGTTTGGTCTGTTTTAATCGAACCATGGTGCGTTTACTCCGTAAGTCCAGTTCGTTTGGAGAGGTGAGAACACGCATTCGAACTCTGGTGCGGACCAAACAAGCGAACCATGGTCCTCCTGAAAAGTCGGGACTCAGTCTGTTTCCAAGTGAACCACGGTTCAGTTCGCTTTAGGTGAGAACGTAATCGGACTTAGTATAGGACCTAATATAGGAAGCAAACCAAAATACAGTGCATTGTGGGTTGAAAACGGATGTTGACATCTGTTGACACTGGCAGTTTCCCATAGCAACAACAAATATGGAGAAAGTGAAAGTGCCGGTGGAGAAATAGGACGTTGTAATCAGTGAATTTACGTTACTGTAACAGCGATCATAAAGGCAGTATGGATTATACCAGACATGTATTGGAAATATCTGGTAAGCCTTTGCTTGTTCCACAACATTGTCTGCTAGAAGTGCTAACCAGCTGATTACTGAGCTAGCAGCTGCTCAGCTAACATCAGGTGACGTTATCATTTCTCCTCACAAAAAGCGCTCAATCAAAGCTACTATCGCAATCGCAATACGCTGCTGTTGCTCCATTGTTGTCCGTGACAATGTGATTGACAGGAAGTGATTTTCTCTCAGAAATGTTCTGTCCAACAGATGAACGGCATGTAGGACCTTGTGTCACAGCAGCACATGGACATGCTGGACATTCTGGCAAGCAGAAAAACAGCTACTTGGTTTTAGTTAAAAATAGCTTGTAATAACTTAAACCCACACAAGTGCCTGGAGTTGGATTGTTTGTACCACCATACAAGGGCAGTTACTATTGAATCTGAGGTCTGACACGCCTTGTGCAGCTGCTGAGGCTTTTAGTGTATAGATGATAATTTTACAAGCAGTTCTCAAACCTTACGGTGAGTAATAGGAGCAGATGGAGAACTTCCACATCGGTGCATCGCCGTGTGTTCCCGAGGCGATTTGAAGCAGACACACACCTACATCATCACCTACAGAGGTCTAGCACTCCGCTGCCACTTGGTACGGCAAGCAGGCCCTAGTGATGAGGGCAGTTGCTCACAAATGCATGTGGATGTATGAAGGAGTCTAAAATAAAAGAGCTGGAATAATCATCAAATAATCTAAAAATGGTAGTTGTGAGTAGCACTGCATCAGTGTATACCTTATGGATTGGATTTATGTTACTTTATGTGTTATTCTCGAGGAATTTAAATTATAGATATAGGACAACGGTCTGGGTGAAGAATGTTCCTTCTTATTAGATCCATAAAGAATGATACATAATGAATACTGGAACAGCTGAGTGCAGATCGGTGGGTTTGCATGTCGTCTTCAGCCCAAGCGAAGAAAACCCAGTGGGAGGCTGATGGAGTCCTAAAACGCTTCTAGATCTTTTCATTTCAGAACGGAACGCATTACAGTGATTAATTGTGAACATTACATCTAAATGTCTGTTAATTCTCATTATACTCTCATTATAAAAACATGAAATCTAAACTGTCACACTATTGTGTTAATGTCTGGCAGCGGTACATCTTACTACGGCACAACATCAGCCACTATAACATAAGCTGCCAATAGCTGTTACACTAAACGTCCATTACTTAGAAATTATATGAGCAAGCGCTTGAATGAAAGCAAATGAATGGGCTCAGAGGCTCTGATATCGGAGAGTGGCATCGCAGCAAGAGAGCTGCTCTGTTTGAGTCCCAGGGATGGCCCTCTCTAATAGAACCCACTCCAGGAAAACCACTGTTTTCACTCACCCTGTCATTCTCACTGAACACAGTGTTCCTTCTTCATACAACAGAGCAAGTGTTAGTCATTCAGGGATCGGGGGCATATCTAAGGCCTCTCACCGGGCCAAACCAGGTTTCATTTGGCTCTGCCATTCACACAGAACATTGATAGATCGCTGCAGGAAGCTACAATGATACTGTGGAAGCTTGTAGCAACTGATAATGTAATGATATTCACTGATATCATATTTTTTTTCTTAATAATGTAGGCCTAATATGCAATTTATGTTAACTGGCAATTATAAGGAGTACAACCCCTTTTGATAACACTTTACAATAAGGGTCACTAAGTTAAGGGTTAGTTAATGCTTAATAAGCATTAACCCTTAATTAACAGTTAACTAATGTGTCTGGTAATCATTTACTAATGGTGTTCATGTTAACTAAGGTATTAATTTATACATTATTTAATAGTCATCTTTATGAACTATTAAATAAAGTATAAATTAATACCTTAGTTAACATGAACACCATTAGTAAATTACACATTAGTTAACTGTTAATTAAGGGTTAGTTAATGCCTATTAAGCATTAACTAACCCTTAACTTAGTGACCCTTATTACAAAATTTGTCTGATTTTACTTTATCTGGCACTTTATTACATGAAAGCTGCACTAGCCGAAAAAACGTACAACTGTTGAAAACTGTTTAAACATGGAACAACTGAAATGGCCCCCCTTACTCATTAGCTGGACCTGGGTGGGCAATGTGGCTAAAATATCATATCACAATCTTTTCAGGCAAACACGATCACAATCCATGATATGCATCACAATTTCAAGGTGTTGTTCATATCTACTGGTTTTTCTGGTCGCCTGCTTTTTGCCTGAGGTTTCAACAGTGCAGTCACTTCACCATTTTGTTCATTTAAAAGCAGGTACATATCACACCGAAGTATTTTGACACTTTTTATTTGGAACACTCACCTAAACTTTGAAATAAAAACTTACAATACTCTTACTCATGTTTGGTCTTAAAGTGGTACAATAGGTTGCTGGTGCTGGTGACAGTCATGGTACAAAACTTGCAAATGATAGCTTTCTGTTTTTATATCCAAACCATGTCCACATGATGGAGGCTGCCCCCTTTTTTAGACAATTTTTCTTGATCTTTGTTTCCGTTTGGTCGGAGATTAGGAAAATTTGACGATGCACATGCTCATTTTCCTCCCTTCAGAAGAAACCATTTGCTGCCATTCATTCTTGTACAGTATGAAAAACAACTTCCACAGAGCGAGAGAATCCATCACAGTAAATATGAAGTCTTCCTTTTGTTTGGTCAAACTTTCTGTTTTCTGCTTATTTCATTGTGCCCAAGTTGAGCGTATCAGTGCTGCATTACATTTACGCTCTGCTTCCTGTCAATCATCTGACACCCACGGAAAGAAATGGAAGTCTCCGCCAGGAAATAATCTCTAAAAAACATGTCGCCTTACAAATGTTATTGTGAAATCCATCTGCTTTTATTTGGGGTGTCTTTGTTAGCACAGTTATACAACAGATAATTTCAAGCTAGGTTTGACACTAAACTTTGGATTTTAAAAACGGCTGAAAATGTGTAAACCTAATTAAATATGGCCTTCATTGGAAAATGCTTGGGGGAAAAGTAAACTAGACGTAGACCATATTAAATGGGCTATAACTCTAAATGACACCAGTGTTCTCCTTTAAGTTTTGATTTGCCATTACTTGTATGGAGAAGATTTTGACAAAAACAATGGGACGCTCTTCTCTCTCAAACCCCACTTTGTGATTTAGGTTGATAAGATGGATGTATTTTTACATAGAAATCTTGCCTAGTGCAGCTTTAACAGTTTGTATTACATTTTAGACTAGCTTTTTTTAGGAGGAACTCTTAAATCCTTTTCACAACTCAGGACTGAATTCAACCTTCCTCAAGCCCATTTTTTCTGCTATTTACAATTTAGGAGTTACATTCAATCCATACCAATATATAAGAGTTGTCTTTACATTAATCATTTGGAAAATATACTATTGAAAGCTTCTTCTCGAAGGAAGAAAGTTATAGGTTATATTTATGATCAAATGTTTGTTAATATCCCTACTATCAATAGTAAAACATCCTGGGGGGAAGATTTTGGGTCCCATCTTGATGATAAGATGTGGTGAAACATTTGAATGAATGCAAAGAAAATGACATGTTCTAACAAATCCTATGAGACCCAATATTAGATTATTCACAGACTACATGTAACCCCAGCTATTCGATGTAATTATGATCCTATGTGCTCTCCATTATGTCTGAAATGTAAAAATAGCTGTGGTACATATAGTCATCTTATGTGGTCGTGCCCTAACATTGCAATTTTTTGGCTATCAGTCCAAAACGAGATTAAGAAAATATTTGGGATAGATATACCTCTAAATCCACATCACTTTGTACTGGGATTAGACTCGAATTATGAACGCAGGTACAGGTATATTCTTAGAATTGCTTTATATGCTGCACGCCTCATAATATTACAAAAATGGCTGGATGAACAGCCCCCTGATATTTTAGCATGGTATGAAAAACGTATGTCCATTTTGGCATTGGAGAGACTATCACATGTGTTAAGAGGTACTCTTGAGGAGTTTGTATGGGGCTGGTCCCCAATAGCAATATACCTGAAAGAAGAATTGTCAAGAGTGATAAGCATGGGGGTAACAAATATAACAGAATAAGTGACTACTGCTGTTTTTTTGTTTTTTTTGTTTGTTTTTTAGATGTTTATGTGGTTGTGTTTGCTCTTATGTTGTGGTTTTCGGTATGTTTTGTCTTAATTCTAGGTCTTTGTATTGTATCATTTTGTATTATATCATTTTGTTACTGTTGAAAATAAAAAAAATATTGAGCACACATTTTAGACCAATTCTTGCTTTACGTTTAATACATTATTAGTTGCTACAAGGTTGATGTGTAAAGTGAGTTCAGTTGTATTGAGTCCTATTTGACAGGAATTGAACCAGCCGAGATCATACAGACATGACCTTTGGATGAATGTAGCATGCATACAGACAGACCATTAGCCTTGGCGGGAGTGAGGTAGTCTCTCCGAATGTGTTAGCACAAAGAGCGGCTGGGAAAGAAATGAAATTGCATTCCCACTTTTGACACGGTGTAATAACACGGTGCGCTCTCATTATTATTATAAGGATGTTTTTCTCCCGGGGAAGATTCGAAATGGTAAATGACAATATGGTGACAAATATGCCTCACCTCAGAAAACATCTCTGAGAGTTAGTTTTGCTGAATACGACGGACTCCGGAGTCTCGACTGTAAAGGTGCCAAACAGTAAGAAAATAAACATGCTTCTCCCCGTTTTTCCTCACTTTCTAACAAATTCAGTAAATAAAATCTGGTTCTTTTTTTTCCCTCTGTGCATTGCTGGATCAGAGTAAACAAATTATCTTTTACACCCCATTGTTCACAATCTCTTGTGTATCTTGTCACCATCAGAACCCAAGAGAGGACTGACAGAAGAAATATTACACAGCGACCTTAATTCCGAGATTTAATAAGGCGTCAGCAATAAAGGCATGCCACAGGTGGCTCAGGAAAAGAGCACCTTTAATAATCTATGATGTACAACTGCAACGGCTGAACTTCGGCTCGGCACAAAAGGCAAAAACAAAGGTAATCAAAGGGAGATACGTGTCATGTTTCTTTACAGTCTGTTCACAGTTTAAAATGCATTTTTTCCCCCCCTTGCAGGTTTAAAAGGTTCAATGATTTATGGATTTTATGGAGGAAAGTAAAAAAAAAAAAAAGCAAACAAACCACAGAAATTGAATGGATAGAACTGTCCTTCCACTATTTGCCATGGTAATTTGGCTATACAGCATAAAATGGCAATGATGGAATTTTAAGGGTTAGTTGCTATGGCGACAACCCAAGTCTGGGCATTAAGGCTGTAAAGTCTGCCACACTTGCTTGAGAACGGTGCAGATATGTCCGTTAGCAAACTGTCAAAACTCAGCTGAAAGCTAAACATTAGCAACGAGGCTAATGTAGCTTTATCAAAGACTGTACTTCTCTCTCTAGCTCTTCTAGTCAACATTAGAATGTTAGCAATCTACGGCAGCAAGGAGACGGAGAAGATCCTTTGGTTCTTGCTCAGTGTCTTGCAGCAAGTGGGTTCATACAGCAGCTAGCCCAATGGCACTGTGGCATCATGTTTCCCAGAATGCCGTCATTGTTCAGCAAATAAGTTGTGTTAATTAAGTTATGGAAATGATTTGGTTAAAGTTGTTATTGTTGAATTGGTTGTTAAAGGAGTAGTTCACCCAAAAATGAAAATTCTGTCATCATCTACTCACTCTCATGCCAAATGAAACACAGGTGAAATGTGTTAGTCCATATAACACACAGGGAGGTTGCCAGCACAACTTGGTAGCAGCCTTCTCCAAACCAACTGAAGTCAATGGGGACCTGTTCTTTAGAGTTCCAAAACAAAAACAGCCAAACAATCACACTGTGAATAGAAAGACCTATACACCATTATTTGTTGCAAATCAATCAGCTGTAGTTAAGATTTGCACTAAATGATGGTGTAAATATACTGTAGGTCTTTTTGGAACTCTGAAGAACTGGTCCCCACTGACTTCAGTTGTTTTGGAGAAGGCTGCTATGGAGTTGTGCTGGCAACCTCCCTGTGTGTTATATGGACAAACTTCACCTGTGTTTCAACTGGCATGAGGGGGAGGAGATGATGACAGAATTTTCATTTTTGGGTGAACTATTCCTTTAAACAGTGTGCGTGAAATTGACATAGTTTAGTTGATGTTACTTAATGAGTACCGTGAGTGTGAAAGGTAAGTTCAAAAGTGGCTTCCCTACTGTGAGGATAGGGTTGCAAGTTATGGTTGATTCAAGCTACATGTTTAAATGAAGTGTAAATTATGAGTCTACTTCCTTATTGAGTGATGAAACTGAGTTTAACTGCAATAATCCATATAAAAGTCAGCATTTCCAATTGTCCTAAAATATTGGATAGAAAAGAATGACGGTTCTGGCTGTTTAAATCCTGCAAAAGAAACCTACCAGCTTCCTTTAGAATATCATTAAAATGTCTCTCTCATAGCTCCAGTGATCAGCTGAAATTTCAAGAGATAGATTTATAGCAGCTTAAATTCAAAGAAACTGGCCGCCTGCTGTGGGGAACTTTAGAAAAATACAATAATGACTTCCTATTTTTAACCATATGATACTCCAACTGAAGTGGATGCATTGTGTTTATTCATTTAAGCCCAAGTATTCATAAGCATCTCACAACCAGCCAAGATGATTGATCAATCAGTAAGTCATGATGTATAGAAGACAACAGTGGATGGTAACAAGGAAAGAGAGTCCATGTATGCTGTGTACACAAAATTACAAGGTATAAAGTGAAGATATTGTAGGAGGTGTGAGAGGGGGAAGGGGTGTAGTGATGGCAGCTTTAATGAAGGCTGTAAGGAAGATTAATGAGAGCTTATTGGAGCAGGCAGCGGAGAGCAGGCAGCCTTTTAGAAACCCTGGAAAACAAAGCCCAGCACTCTGCTATCAAGGTGACAACTGAGTGGGACAATTAGCTAGACCTCAAAAACAAAACCCAGCTTCTTTTACTGGGAGACACTTTACAGGTGATCGCTACTTGACCTCATAAACTATCAAGCCAAACACGTGATTTGGAGGAGGGGTGTGATTCATCTTCATTTCCTAGGGTTGCGAAGTACAATGATGGCGATCCTTCAGGGAGTGTATCTATGTTCCCAGGGTCCTATGTTCCCAGGGTCCTAAGTTCCCATGGTCCTATGTTCCTAGGGTCCTATGTTCCCAGGGTCCTAACTTCCCATGGTCCTATGTTCCTAGGGTCCTATGTTCCCAGGGTCCTAAGTTCTCAGGGTCCTAAGTTCCCAAGGTCCTATGTTCCCAGGGTCCTATGTTCCCAGGGTCCTATTTTCCCAGGGTCCTAAGTTCCCAAGGTCCTATGTTCCTAGGGTCCTATGTTCCCAAGGTCCTATGTTCCCAGGGTCCTAAGTTCCCAAGGTCCTATATGCCCAAGGTCCTATGTTCCCCAGTTCAATATTCTGTTAACACACATTAACCCTCCTATTGTGTTCGGGTCAAATTTGACCCGTTTCAAGTTAAAATGTTTTAATAAATATTATCCAGGTTTTTGTTTTTATTGGAACAAGGCTTCAAAACAGCTATATAAACACAACAAAAAACAATGGTTATCATTTTATTTGATTTTGAAGGTTCTGGGTCAAATCTGACCGGTAGAGAATATTAAAGAGTCTGGGTGGTTTGATGGATAAAATTGTACTCAAACTTGACTCAAACTCTTGGGGGAACATCTTTTTCAGGTTCCCATTATGTGCTATATAGAGCTGGGGAACATAGGACCCTGGGAACATAGGACCTTGGGAACACAGGACCTTGGGTCTCATAGGACCCTGGGAACATAGGACCCTGGGAGAGCACATATGTAGAACTGGGGAACATAGGACCCTGGGAACATAGGACCTTGGGAATATAGGACCCTGGGAACATAGGACCTTAGGAACATAGGACCCTGGGAACATAGGACCCTGGGGACATAGGACCATGGGAGAGCACATATGTAGAACTGGGGAACATAGGACCCTGGGAACATAGGACCCTTTGTCATGTTCCCATTATGTGCCATATAAATCTGGGGAACATAGGACCCTGGGAACATAGGACTGACTCCACCCTTTATCAGGGTGTGCAAAATCCTCCAGGCTGATTAGCTGACTCTAATCACAGTCAAAGCTGGTAAATTCAGATAGTCGATCTGAATTTAGAGAAGACTGAAGCTTGAATCCCAATCAAACAGGACAAAAAAACGAAGCATGGTGTCAAATTATGTCAACCGGCGCAGAATAAATTCAAATAGCGAGAACATTTTCGTTGCAGCTGACTCCACAGTTGTCTATGCGGCAGATTGGGAATGTGGCAACGACTCGCACCGCAAACACTTGCCGCCGCCAGTATCCCCCGAGATGAGGAGTGCTATGTAAGTCAGCAATCAAACAAGACTTTATCCAACCTAATACTCTGTGTGCAACAGATAAAGATTCTGGGTTTTTTTTCGGGTCCTGATGCTCAGACGTAAATCTCTGCGCCTCCTAACACAACTCCCCCATGCATTAAAGAGATAAATTAGAGGTTTAGAATAAGCCTGATTGGAGGCTCTGGAGATAGCTGTCAGCGTTTTGTGCCTAATCCTCTTCTTAAAACAGTGCCAGACACATCAATGGGCGTCTAGTAGGAAAGAAAAACACCAGCGAATCAATAGGGATCTGTGTTTTGGTTTTTTTTGCACATTTTACTGCAGCAGAATCTAATGTGGATGACGACTGTAAATCAGAGTCACCCAGGCAAGCGTATTGATATTTTGATTGGACTCAGTTCATGTGGCTGAGATTCCGTATGCTATCTTCATCAACGCCTGTATTCTAAATTCAAAACTTGTCACTTTTTTGCATGCTTAATTAGCTTTTATTTGCTTGCTTCATTGTGTATTGATCTTTAAATAAGCTTGGTGGATTCACATGATCCATTCTGTGGGTGAGAACTGTAAACATTTTTTGAGTAGATTCTGAAAGGTTGAGTTATGCAAAAAAAAAAAAGGGTCCTGTGTTCCCCAGATTTATATGGCACATAATGGGAACTTGACAAAGGGTCCTATGTTCCCAGGGTCCTATGTTTAACTCTAACCCTAACCCTAACTAACCATATTGAGCGAATATAAAGCTGGGGAACATCTTTTTCAGGTTCCCATTATGTGCTATATAAAGCTGGGGAACATAGGACCCTGGGAACATAGGACCCTGGGAGAGCACATATGTAGAACTGGGGAACATAGGACCCTGGGAACATAGGAATGACTCCCAAAAGGGAGCGGTTAAACTCTGAGAATCAAACTATGTGAAATACTAACGCAATTAAACATGAATGAGCAAAGTCTGGTGGTAATCCAAGTTGCCAGTTTTGTTTGTTTGTTTGTGTTTTTTTTTTGTTTTGTTTCATTTTTAGTTATTTTTAACTATTTTAGTTGATGCTAAGCGCTCATTGCTGTAGCGTTTTTGCACCGCACTTTCCAGAGATCATTTCTCAATCGAACAGTGTGGCCAGCAGGGGCCCCACCAGGGATTTTGTGTCCCATGAAAAGATATATTGGGCCCCCACTAAGCCATTGGGCATTGCGTGATTTCAAGAGATTATTATAATTCTATTATTTAATTATAATTATACACAGATTTGTTAGTAATATATGTTAGTTTTAACAATTCACCTCGAGAGCAACCCCCCCCCCCTTTCCCCCACCAAAGGTGTCCAGTACTGACACACCTTTTTCCTTGCATTTTCTGTTGATTCAGTTTGAGTTTCTGTAGGTGACGCTGTTTTCTTTGTCTGTTCCGCCATGGTGGCTATCGCTGCTCATGCTAACTACCCAATGAAAACAAAAGACTGAACCCCACTGGCTTAGAAACATCGCTCCCACCTCAAGCCGCCGTTGAAGAATGGACTGATTTATCCACAAGTCCAAAATTCCAAGGTGATCCCCCGCTCTGCCTCCTCCCCCTCCCTCTCTTTCGGGAGGAGTGGTGGAGCTTATCAGAGAGCACACCCTCTTCCATCTCATTAACAGTCCCGATAATACCGGTGTCAGGCTACATTCACAGCCTCCTGCTCCCTGAACTCCTGTCCACTCTCCTGTACTACAAATGCCCTGCCAGGAAAGACTGAGTGTGATGTAAGTAGCGATGAACTGTGCCATAAATCTTTTCACAGCTTGTTACCCGAGCTTCTGGAACCGGGGGGAAAATGCCACGGTGCGGTTTTTGCCACGTGCCGCAAGACAAGCTCTATCTGCAAAGAGAATGGCCGCCGTGGTCTCTCGAATCGGAGGGACTTTTTCACTGGGGCAAGTTATCACGATATTCGCTCTTTTTATTTCACTCAGTAAACACCGCTGTTATTGACTGCGAATTCTGATCTCGAGGGTGTGCCTGCGCATTGTTGTCCAAACCGCTCGTTACAAGGTATGAAGCTCAACGCTCAAAGCCCAAAAACTCCTGTGTGCGCTGAAGATACGGGACACGAATCGGCCTGACCTTACCAACCAAGTCATGGGTCCAGACACTGTGAGCGTACTCTGATTGACAGCAGGAACTGGAGAGCAGATCTAAGGAGGAGAGATAGGTCAGATGCCCAGGGCTGCCGGTGACCTACCCCCTGTGTCTTTCTTTTGGCCGCTGCACCGTGAGATTCATACCGAATGACCAGTGGTTACAGTCTGCCTCTGTACAGGCTGTGAGGAAGCCAGCAAAAGGCAGCAAAGGCACACAATGCCTGAGTTGTAATGCAGCGTAACCCAGATTTTTTTTTTTTTTTTTTTGTGATAATATATGAATCACTATTGTAGTTAAATCAATCACAATATGAAACCTCTCCCAACTCTATATAGACACACCTACCTTTCTCAGCCTGTACAAAGTTCTAGAAACCTACAATTGTTGTAATAAATAAACATTTTTTAGAAGGATTTCGGGAAGGAAAGTTGTGTAACCTCTGTGTAAAACTGTGTAAAACCTCTGCTTATCAATATCTCTACTGTATTGATGTATGTCTCTGGTAGTTTAAATCCCTGTTATCCCTAAAAAAAGAATTAAATTTTTTTTTTTATCACAATATGGTAACATTTTCAAAATAACTACATTACTCAGTGTTACTCTTTTCATTGATATTTTGCGTTCATAAGTACATCAGTATTGACTGACAAGACTTTATAATAATGACCATTAATAAATGGTTAATTAATCAGCATTTATTATTTATTATTGAATATTTAGTAAAAAGAGTTAGTTAATTTTGTATTTTGTTTGCTAACAGTAAATAATTAATGGCCATTATTAAATTAATTAACAAATCTATCTATAATTTAAATGTTTATTTTTTCATAACTGTTAAAAAATTAAATGTCATTTGTTACTATCCCGGTTAAAATACTTTTAAATAGTTAAGTATTTGTAAATGATTAACAATGATTTGTAAAATATAAATAAGCATTCTGTGGGCTGCTATTATAAAGTTGATGTTTTCAATGGTTAGTAAATGGTTAATAAGTGGATTGTAAAACATAAATAAAAATTATTTGGGTCTTCAAAGAAAGTTGCAATTGATGTTTACAATGATTGTTTAATCAACAATTCTAATCAACAATTAGTTGTTATAGTTAACCATTACATTTTAATTAATAAATAACGATTAATTAACCATTATTAGTGATCGCTATCATAAAGTGTTACTGATATTAGCTCTTGTTTACATTGTGAATGGGACACCACAATACTCATAAAGATGTTTTGTTTACTATCCACAATACTCATAAAGATGTTTTGTTTACTATCTTCATTGCTTCTTTCAGGGGCAAAAAAAAAAGAGATCTTGTTAGTCTGGTCGGAAGTGCATCCATTTTGACACTGTCTGTGTTTGAGCACCTATGCCTTAGCAAGGTCTGACATTTTTTCTTGCTAGTACATCAATAAATGTATCAAAAGTAATGAGCCTAACACTGACACGCACACACACACACACATACACACACGCAATGCCCTTGACTGAAAGCCTCCATTAATCTAAACCCGGGAGAAGTGCGCACACAGCGAGGAGGCAGAATCGAACACAGACTCAACTGAACAGTAAGTAGGATTGGTGTTGACGTTCATCAACAGTGCTGGGATCAGTGCTCAGTCCCATATTGGAGCTGATTCATCAGCCCCATGTTCCTTTAGCTGATGGAAATGCACATTAGACATGGCAATGATGCGAATGAAAGTTTGATGTAGTGCACTTGGTTTTGATATTCTCTCTCTCTCTGTGTGTGTGTGTGTGTGTGTTTGTTTTTGTAGTTTTAGACCTTTGGAGTGATGACAATTTGCTCATTCTTCACTTACAAGGGGTTAGTCTAGGATTACGATTAGAATTAGCATTAGGTTTAGGTTAGGTTAAGGGTTAAGGGATTAGTATTAAGTTTCGTATTAGAATTAGTTTAGGGTAAGGGTTAAAGCAGTGGTTCTCAATCGGGGGTCCGGGGACCACCAGGGGTCCTTGAGGGGATTCCAGGGGGGTCGCCAGCAAATTGATGAATTGTTAAACTTCACCATTATTTCATTTACAAGTTAAAACAATTAGAGAATGTAGAAGAATGACTGTTTTGATCATAGTTTCACTGTTCTCTCTCTACCTACAATACAGAGAGTCATGGAATTCTGGACAAAATCATATCTAACAATAAAAATATTCTCAGATTTGGGTCCGAGAGACAAAATCTCATCAAATGGGGTCCGTGGCTCTAATGTGGACTAAATTAGGGTCCTTGATATGAAAAAGGTTGAGATTCACTGGGTTAAAGGACTACACTAACTTTGTGGGAGTTTAGCCTTTTGGTCAGTTTACCTTATGTGACGAGTGGGTTGGTGCCAAAATCATCTCTGTCTCCAGTAAATAACACGCTAACTCTGTAGCATACAGTATGTTAAGTAATCATAGGCAATTACGGATGAAGATAGTAAAAACTTCAGCTTTTTATTGCCTGCCAAGCTTATTGAGCTTCTATACAAGCTTCCCTTGTCACTCGGCTCTATAGGAAATGAATGGACTTCCGGCGGCTTGTTGATTGTGTTGCTAACAGTGTGAACACACAGTCAGAAATCAGGAAATGACTAAGTAAGTTATCCTCTCCCTCACAATATCGACGTTGCCATACTGAGATTGATGTAAATGACACCCAGCAGCTCCATTAGCACTGCATTCACTAGGTCAATGTATTCATGAATTAAGTATGTGGTACCTGGCGATTAACAAACATCATTTCCCTGCTGGCGTGCCTTCCTCTGGAATATCTCCATTCAAATTCAGACAATAATAGTCTGAAATACATTATACGCTCCCTGTAGTAGAGGCAGCATGGGGATTCCTCCACAGAGAGTACATCACACAGCGTTACGCTTAGAGGATTTGATTTTGGATTAGTCCCTCAGAGAAAGATCTCGTCCTTATGCAAATCTAGGAGCATGCTTCAAAATATTTGTAACTCAAACGGAATCAGCATTAACATCAGAATCAGAATGGCTTTATTAGCAGGATACTTGTGATACTAGGATATAATGAGGTAAATATTGGACTTTTGGACCCACAGTGCAATCGTTTGGCTTCAGAACACTTGGATTATGCTGTTTGGAGTAATTTTACGGTCATTTTTTTTGTCCTTTTTGGAACTCTAAAGCAGTGATTCTCAACCTTTTTCATATCAAGGACCTCTAATTTAGTCCAAATTAGGGCCACGGACCCCCATTTGATGAGATTTTGTCTCTCGAACCCAAATCTGAGAATATTTTTTATTGTCAGATATGATTTTGTATAGAATTCCATGATCTGTGCTGTAGGTAGAGAGATAACAGTGAAACTATGATCAAAGTAGTCATTCTAAAATGACAAAATAATGAAGTTTAACAGTTTAACAATTGCTGGGGACCCCCTGGAATGCCCTCAAGGACCCCTAGTGGTCCCCGGACCCCACGTTGAGAACCACTGCTCTAAAGGAAACGTCTCCTCATTCCAGTTATTATGTGTCATATAGACAAACAAACTTCACCAGTGTTTCAACTGAGATGAGGGTGAGTAGATAATGACAACATTTTCATTTTTGGGTGAACTATTCCTTTAAAAGTGAAATCCAAATGTGTGGATATTTCTGTTGGACAGGTTCATGTTTACTGTTCTTAGTCTGAAAATTGAGACATAAATAGACCTCATCACCTCATACAGTTTTCATCTCTTCTTTATCTGTCAAGTCTTTCTTTCTTTTAAAGAAATTTGTAACTGTTAAGTTGCGGGTTTGTGTTGATTTCTTTAAGCCAATTACAAATGTGTCTGCTTTTATTTTCTTTATGACTTTGGTGGTATATACCAGTGGTTCTCAACATGGGGTCCGGGGACCACCAGTGGTCCTTGAGGGAGATCCAGGGTGTCCCCAGCAAATTGATCAATTGTTAAACGTCACCATTATTTAATTTATAAGAAGTTAACACAATTAGAGAATGTAGAAGAATGACTATTTTGATCATAGTTTCTCTGTTATCTCTCTACCTACAATACAGAGAGTCATGGGATTCTGGACAAAATCATATCTAACAATAAAAATATTCTCAGATTTGGGTCAGAGAGACAAAATCTCATCAAATGGGGGTCTGTGGCTCTAATGTGGACTAAATTAGGGTCCTTGATATGAAAAAGGTTGAGAATCACTGGTATATACCTTTCAGATTTGCTTCTTGGCATCAGATATGTTCATGGAAAGTTATAAAAATGGTCTCTCTATCTCTCCATAGCTCTACCTATCTCTCCATATCTCTTTCTATCTCTCAGAGCTCATTAACAGCCCTGATAATATTTTGTCTGGCTTTTCATTTCTCTTCACTCTCCTGCATCACAAATTACCTGCCAAGCGACAGACTTGTTTTCCCGAAGATTTGCAACTAAAGTAGTTCTTTGCCTCTCTTTGCACAACTCTCTGGTGTATCTACAAGACAGTGAGTGCATTTGCATACCCGCCACTTTCCCGTATTTGGGTTACTCAAGTATTCAGAATGGGAGTGGATGCTTGTAAACATCATATTCATCATACCATTTAGAATAATGCTAAAAACCTCTTATCCTGACTATGAGAAAACCAAACAAGATATCCGGGATGTACTGTACCAATATTAAGTGGAATACTTAGGTACTGTGGCTTATTCTGTTTACTGTCTTTGTGGTCTATGTATATTTCCATTGTAATATTCAAAATATACTGTTTGTTCATCCAGATATATACTGTATTTGAGTGGGGTATGAATATGCATATAAAGAGAATTTCCCCAATAAGACCTCAGCTGTAATAGCACTATTATGTGGACTACTGTGTACTCTCCCTGCTTATCAAAAATGCACAGAGTTTGACTTTTTACGGAATTACTTTTAGTTATTTTTCTTTTATAGAAAAACAGAATTTCCCCAAACGTTTCTCATGAAACAGTTAGTTTGAAAAATGTCAGCTCAGGTCAGTTAGAGGGAAAAGTAAGTACTGTTAGGTTAAAAAATGCTTTGGGAAAAGAGTCAGAAAGTCTAACAAGTCAATTTTTTGCCATGTTGAAACTTTAAGAGGTGAAGATTTGGAGGCAGGCAAAGGACGATAAAATATTTCCTTTGCTGGGTTTAGGAGCTGAAATGCTCATGAAATAAAGTGCTCTCTGCCCCCGGGAGAGTCTCAGAAGCACTAATTCTCTGTCTCAAGGCTCAAAGCTGAATCCCAGGCCAAAATATAGCAGGGACAACATCAGGCCACTGCTTTCACTCTCGCTCTCTTTCTCTCTCTCTCTCTCTGTGCTTTCACTGGGACCAGTTGGAAAATCGGCGGCCGCCACGGATGTACTCTTTGAAAATCCATTAGAGGTGTTAATGACTCTTGCGGTGCCGCACGCTGCCTTTGCCCTTGTGTGTCAGTAGTGAATCCTCACATGCCTCCTCACTGTCAAACCCAATCACGTCTGTCACTGTGAGTAGATGCACATGTTTGAGGATTTTGAGCAATTAGACTTCACAAACGCATGGCATGCTGATGCCGGCGCCAACCGGGACCGCCGTTTAAACGGTCCATTGGATTGTCATTTGCATGGTTCAGGCCCACCGTTGCTTTAATGTTCATTCTGCAAGACTGTTCTGTGTTTGCAGTAGGAAATTAGAAAGAGGGTGAGACAATGCACAAATGTCTCAGCCTGAATTCACTGGGACATTTGATGAGTTTAAGCTCGCTGAGTCAGGTATTTCTGGGGTATTTTCAAGTATTTTGTTGTGGTTGCTGAACTACTTTCTGCACAATAATACAATAAGAGCCTATTCCAAAGCTGTCCTGCGGTGTATTATCGTGTTATGGTTGTTAGGCTGAGGGAAGCAGCACTGCACAGTAACAATCTTGTGCAGAGAATTGCTCTCAGAAAATTGTTAGACACACAACAAGTTGATTCTAGGTCATTTAAAATTTAAAAGCAGCATGAACAACCCTCTTTGCAGGCATCCAAACATATTTCGTACATTCAGCCTTCATTCTCAGTGGGTTGAGATATGTTAAATTCTATCAGAATCTTGATCTTTACAATATGAATCTCCAAAAATGTCAAGATTAGATGTTTTTTAATCTTAATACTATCAAGCAATGGCAAGCACTTCCTTCTTAGAGCTGAATTTAAGCTCTGAGAAGCTCATTATGTGGGATGTGAAGATCTATGTGATGTTGTTCAGATCATTCATCTGGAGGACCTAGAAAACTGTCACAGCATTTAGCAACTTCTATTCTTAAATGCCTACGAGTTATATAGTGAATCCACTGCTGCCAACCTATTTGCCAGGGGCAACCCAGCCTCTTAAAGGAACAAGGCAGTCAAAGAACTGCAAAATCCCACCAAATCTCCAAGACCCTCCAGGTCAAGCTCATATTTTTGGTTTTTGTTTCATGCCTCTATCTTCAGAGCATAGCTATATTGGAAGAAGGACACCCAGGAACACACAAACTGGTATGACAAACACAATACAGCTCTGCATACAAGGAATGTACCTATAAACATGTGAAAAGTACAACAGTCCAACAACTGTACAATAACTACAGTGTCTTGTGGTTAGAGGTTTGCCCAAAAATTCTCCATTGACTCTCACTTCAACACATCAACCCAGTCTGATGTCTCAAAGTGTGTAGCATGTGTAGACTATTATGTTACCTATGATAACTTTAACTTTATTGCTTTACCACTGAGTCCCCATTCACTGTCCCCCACATTGTATGATAACTTTAACTGTATGACCTGCTTTACCACTGAGTCCCCATTCATTGTCCCCCACATTGTATGATAACTGTATGACCTGCTTTACCACTGAGTCCCCATTCATTGTCAATGCCGCCCCCTAGCGGCACAAAATCAACATTACAGTGTGACTAACAAACTAACGAACGAACTAACAGACTTTGGTGGGGGACAGCAAAAGATTTAACCCACTTACAACAAACTCCAACAAACAATATGCAAAACGTAAGTTAAACAATGACACAACTTAGCTTATCAGGGAACTTACGATTAATTTTCTAGTACCTACCAAACACTTTCACAAGCAATTTGAATTACAGAGAAATGGAAAAATCAATCGTCCAACGCAGCTGCAGTGAAAACTAGCATCAGCAGGAGCATCAACTTGTCCATGGATGTTACTACCACAGGCATTTCAGACACTGCAGTTCAACAAGGACCTAATAAAAATACTATAGGCTCTTAGGCTTAGTTCATGCTCTGTCCCTATGAATGCAGACTTGCTGCCAGCACACCATGGAATTCATTCTTCCCGTGCTCTTGATGACCGTGCCCCTGAAAACTCGGGGACTGCCCATTGTTCCGACGGCCCATTATTCTGAAACCCCAATAGTCCGAAAAATGTCCACCCACTGGACAGAAAGCCCATTTGTCTGACAGCCCGTCATCCCGGAGGTGGTTGGGTTGAGGCATGGGGTCACTGAGGTTAGGGTTAGAGCAAGCTTACGGTCAATGCTGTCAGAAGCCACGGTTGTGGATGGAGCCAGGCATGGAGTTTTTGGACTACTGGGGTTTCGGAATAATGGGCCATCGGAACAATGGCATGGCACCGAAAACTCCAGTTCTTTAGTGCCACTCTAGGAGAATTCAGCTCTCCAAATCCTCTAACAATAAAAAAAACCCCACCAGATTCGGGCAGCGGTTCCAGTTCCTCATTGATATGGCAATTTTGGACGGATTTACTTTAACTGTGGCACCAGCCACTTTGTTTCAAATTTCAGGTGGTGCGCGACTCCCAAACGCGGCCAACGCACTTAGTCGCAATTGCTGCAATTAATGTCATTTTGCATCCCCGTGTCCGTGTGAAGTATATGAACCAGCGGTAAGTCACATCAGGACACGGAAACGCTGGCCCTTCTGGCAAGCGTAATAAGCATGGCAAACATTCCTGCTTCCCAATAGGTAATCATCTCATAACAAATAATGCAAAAATACATCTGAGCCACACGGGAAACGGAGGGAGCCGATGAGTAATCTGCCGCAGAACGACGACACGTAATGCATGCATTTTCCATGGCTGGTTTATTCAATAATGGCAGCCTTCAAGCCAAGGCACACACACATATATAATCTGCTTCCCCCCCCCAGGAGAAGACCACAACGTGTTTTTTTTCCTTCTCAGCCGTTTGTTTCCAGGCAGCCAGCTTGCATTACCCTTTTCCACCAAAGCACTGGTCCCAGCCAACCCCGGACTTAAGTGAGTGAGCAGAGCTACATAACCTCTGCTTCCCACTGACCATTATCTAGTGAAAAGGTTAGTGTGGTGTGAGTCATCCACCTGGTCCGTGTGATGGGAATAAATGAAGCAAGGCGAGCCGTGGTACAAAGCGAGAGGAGAAACAGATAAAAGAAGAAGAAGAAGAAAACAATAGAGACAGACAGCGAGCAAGAGGGTTGTACCTACAAAATGCATGAGTGAAGATGAAGAAGAGCAGGGGGTGAATTGGATTTTTGAATGAGAGTAAGCTTAGAGGCCCGATCAGTGTGAAAGATGGGCATTAGGCTGTGGCCTTATGTCTGCTCGCTGCTCTTCACTCCCAACTTGAGCTTTCAACTGTCCTGTCTGAGGATAAGATTTGGCGAGAAAAAAAAAAAAAAATCCCTCGATATAAGCATCCAGAGAGAGACAGGCTTGTTGCCAGAGCTTTTCATCTGATGCAATGGATGACCTTCACTTTTAACGCTGAAGGAAAATGGCCATTTCTTCCTCGGTAAGAGCTTTGACAGATGATTGGCCGTGTGGAACGCTATGCTCCTAGGCAGCTAATCTATGAGGACAGGCTAGACCCAGCCACTCCACCAAGTCTCATATTGATTGCTGATTTTGCTGGTATTGAAACAATGTTCACGTATGAAATGTGGCGATGCTTATAAGAATGTACTGAGAAGGGATTTTCAGCTATTTAAGACTCTTTAAGACCTTTTTAATGTGATCAGGACTTGAATTTAAGACCAATTTGACCAAAATAAACTAGACTATTTCTGCTTGAACATAGCTAATGAAAGTTATGAAATTATAAATGTGCAGAATAAGAAAAAAGACACCAGGAAATTAAGTGTTTAGGGACATGAAGTTTCATGTCATATTGTATTAACCCTGTTCTGTATGAATCTACATAAGAATGGACATGCATAACCTTATTTCGTTTGCTTTATTTTCCAACTCTGCCTCAACTAAATACCACCAAATGTAAAGAATCTGTCAGTACCGCTGTCTAATTTTAGTTGAATCATGAATAAACCTGCATAACATTTTGAAAAAAACAACTTCTAATTAATATATTTAAGTCATTTTAATACTAGTAAGTATACTAGTAGTACCTTCAATTTATTACATTTAGGAATTATTCAGGCATGCAGATAACACAAAAGCTATTTTAAAATACACTTACAAGTTGGTAAAAAAAAAAGAAAATGTGAAAAATGTGTGTAAAAGAAACGTAGTATATGAATCAGTGCTCACGCTACAGAAAGATAAGGCATGAATATTTTACAATATAAGGTTGTAACATCATCCCTCCTAGCTATACTGCAGGGTTGAATTTGCGTTTTTCTGTGTGTGTATATGTGTGTGTGTGTGTGTGTGTGTGTGCGTGTGCGTGTATAATGAGATGTAAACATTTGAAGCAGGATCTTCCTTGTCAATTCTCCACGCACCCCTGCATCGCCTAACCACAGCTATCGGCCGCCTGTATAAAAACCCGCTGATTGGGTTTGAAATTTCGATCTCTCAGGTTCGAGTGTTGATCCACCTCCGCCCTCGGGCCTCGCAGCCATCATCGGATCAATACAAGCCATCACTCAATCACACCGGCTATGAGAGCTTTCTATAGCTCTCATTTGCCATAGGGGAGGTTTTCCTTGGTGTCGGTCAAAACGGGAGAAAAAAAAAAAAGTGCCATTCAACGAGGAAAGGTGTACTCCGCTCCGTATGAACACTATGCAGCTCGGCGGTAGCTTTGCTCCCCAGAGGGACAACACATCCCTGTTTAGAAGAATGGCGTCCATTACATCGCATGCTGAAGAGCCATTGATCAGAGGTAGCTCATAGCAAGGGGGAAAACCTGAGAGGGGAAACCGAGGAGGTGTTATAGCTCTTATTACATGTATTGATCAGTGGCGGGAGATAGATGGCTTTCCGCGATGATACCATCTGTCATTTCAGTCGCAGCAACCAGTTGAGTTTCCCCCCAGTGGGAGAGTCTCCTTCCCCTTTGGCCTGGAGTTTGGCACAAGAGGAATGTGGCCTGTCATGCAAATGGCAGGGGAGGAGGAGATATCCAGGCGTACAATAGACTTTCCATGCCCGGGCCATTTGTTAAAAACATGGCTTTGTTCTGTCTTGCACTGCAAACTCCTCTGATGAGAGGGTTTGGGGGTTGTGTTGAATGGCGTGTCAAGAAACTAGGATTCTGCTTTCTCATGTTATTGTGCCATTTCCTGGTTTGGCACCCTGCCTAGATACATTGAATGGGAGCTCTGGCAGGTATAGGTGTGTTCTGGCTATAGATTATTGTCCCTTATAAAAAAATAAAATAAAATAACCGGTAACACTTTACAATAAGGGTCACTAAGTTAAGGGTTAGTTAATGCTTAATAAGCATTAACTAACCCATAATTAACAGTTAATTAATGTATAATTTACTAATGGTGTTCATGTTAGCTAAGGTATTAATACATTATTTAATAGTCATCTTTATAAACTATTAAATAATAAACTATTAAATAGTTAGTAAATGATTACCAGACACATTAGTTAACTGTTAATTAAGGGTTAGTTAATGCTTATTAAGCATTAACTAACTCTTAATTAATGTACCCTTATTGTAAAGTGTTACCAAATAACCTTTTTCACTTGGCAAATTCATGTTTCCATATGAAAACCAACATTTGTCCAAAAAGCACATGTGCTTGAATTCACATGTGAAAACCCACATGTCTTTTTGCATGGGAAATTAAATTTTCACATGTGAACTGAAACTGAAATGTTCCCATCTGAAGGAGCCACACACCTGGAGCCTAACATATGGGAATGGTGTTATGTTGTTTTTAGCCTTGGTACATCATGCTCTGCCCAGCAGTAAAAAACATCTGATGTCATAATACAATGTGAAAAAATATGTTCGCATACAAAAATATACACACATGGTCCTTACACTGTAGCATGAGACAGTGTGAGCTACAGATGGAAACTCCTGTGCCTCCTGTATATTTGTTGTACCAAGTGATTAAAGGGCTTCTGTATGTGTGTTTTCCTCAAACAGATTTCCAAGCCGTCAATTAAATGGCCATAAGGCTCTATGTAATAACTGACAATATAGGCTCTGTGCCGAGTCGAAAAGAGCCAAGCCAGTGTGAGACACAAAAGTACACTACAACATAATCTCTGTATCTGGAGAAAACATGCTCTGGTCAGGAGGTTGCCACTCCATGGAGGAAGAACAATACACCCCCCTTCCCTCTGAACTTTAAACCAAGATTTTCCCAGCCATCTGCCATCCTCTGCCCTGCATGCCACTTTCGCCGGAAGCGGCTTTCATCTCGCCGCAGAGTGCAGACACAGATTTGAGGGGAAATGATCCATGTATTAACTGCATGGGGGTGAACTCAGATAAAAGGGCTCGGGCTCTGACAATGCACATCCATGATTTGGCAGCTCGCGCTGGGCCAAAGACCATGGGGGAGGAAGATCCAGACGAGGCTTGAATCTCTCTGAACACTCATCCGGTCCTCCACTGGCATTCCACATCGACAGGAGAGTGTGTGCTACTGTGTGTGTGTGTATGTATGTACATGCATTATGTAGTGATTTAGCTAGGGGCAAGTATGATCTATAAGGTGACAGTCCCACTGCAGGATTTCAGGCTCAATTCTTTTTGCTACTCATATCTGATTTTTTTGGATAACTGTTCCTATCTATTTTAGAATGTAACCTAGGGCTGGGCGATATGGTGGAAATCAATATCACGATAATCATAAGGATTTTTCTCAATATCAATATATATCACGATATGGTTCATGTATGCAAAATCACGTGAAATAATCAAATGAATGTTCATCTCATTGAACCGAATGGTAATGTTAGGTGTGATGTCAAACAAAACAGAAATATTAAAATAATATTCCTGCCATACCTCATTTTATGAGAGTTATTAAGTCAAATTTGCTTGTCATCATCAATTCAGACAGCAGAAATGCGTGTCACGATATCAAAATATCTTCATATCATCACGATATGATTCCACTGAAAGATGATAAACGATAATATTGAATTATCGCCTAGCCCTAATAATAATAACTTTGTATATAATAACTTTATTTGTATAGCACTTTTCTAAAAGTCTTTAATAGTCTTCTGTATTACTTTTACTATGTTATTTATTTCCATTATCTGTATTATTTTTCAATCTTTTATGTTTGTTTGTCAGTCCATGTGTAGGGGGGATGGGGGCGAGGATGTGGGTGTATGAGATTGGGAACATGCATGGGGGTGTGGGAATTGGCAGACAGGTGTGAGTACATTTAGTGTCCGTATCAATTGTGGGTAACAGATTAGGGAACACATATTATCTATTAATAAATTGCTTATTAACGTGCATATTAGTAGTGTATTGGTTTATTATTAGTCATTACAAACCACTTATTAGCACCTTGTTCTGTACTATTGTATTCTACAAGTATAGCCCATAAACTATGAGTTTTCTCTCAACAGCCTCCTAATTAGTGCTTGTAGCAGTAATCAGTCAGTCAGTAAGGAAGCTGTTGCACATGAATTGGGTTTTTAGTATTCTTTGCTCATGGGGCTTATAAAGTGCTAGTATCACATATTATTGAGGGAAATTATTAAACTATTTAGGGAAAACGTATAGATAATAGTTAATATGTGTTCCCTAATCTAAAGTGTTACCGAATTGTGTTCTTTTTCTGCTCGCCTGTTTCTGTCTTTATGTAGAACCCTCAATAAAAAGAGAATTAAAAAAAAAAAAAAAAAGGAATTGGGACACTTTGAGCCGCAGTGTGAAACGCAGCCTGAGAGCAGGCCATGTTTGACCACGCTTGCCCATCCTGTGCTCAAAACAAGCTCAAGTACACTCGCACATGCAAAAAAAAACTAGGCAGGAGCACATCCAAGCACTTCCCTGTTGGGAAGCCAATATTGATTGGAGTGGATATAATTGTCATTGAGCCTTTTGGGTTGAGGCCCTGAGTCACCATATGAGGAAGGAGGCATCTGTTGTACCTGAACACAGTGTAGCATCCTACTGGAGCATCTGCTGTGCTGACAGGTGGAATAAATCACCTGCTCCACTGCAGTCTGTCGCTGCACAGCCTGGCCTTCTGCAGACTGCAGCTCCCCGGCTTTGGCATGCAGATCTATAGGCTTAGTGAGAAACAAACCAAACCGAGACAGAGGGACTGGGCCTGCACATGGTGGAACCGCCGAGAGCCAAGAATCCACACATATAATCACGGACTGTTGATGTTTGTTGGTAGTTTTGGTCCGGATACAAAATCTGCCTAGTATCATTAAAATCTGGCATTTTTGTTTGATGCGGTTTCCTAGTGTTATTTTGTTTTATTTGGCTTTATAATGTAATCTCTATCGTTAATGACATGGTACGTGATGCAGCAAGCCAAATAGGGAATTCAGTGGAAAAGAATTGTGCTCAACCGACCAGACGGAGAGCTGCTACCTTAAATTAAATTGCATAGAGGGATTATGAGGTGCAAAATGCCCAAACTTTTAGAGTCAATCTTATTAAATCACATCAGAGACTTTCATCTGATGAAGGTTAATTTAGACTGAAATGTCATGCTTTTAATATAGTCAGCTAATAAAGTTTGGGCATTTTTCACCAAGAGAATGTTGCACCTGATAATCCCTCTAAATAGAGAATTCAGAGTCCTGGTTGCTGGTTCCAGTGAGTCTCTGCTGCCTTTGGTACTTGTGTATGTTGTATGTATGTTATATATATATGTGTCTTAATGATTATAATGTGCACATAATATCGGTTATGTTTTGATGAGCATCATGCGTTGTGGCTTTGAAGTCTGCTTTGTATCTCAGGTGGAGCCAAATGCAATTTTGCTATCTTGTGAGGACATTAAAGTTCTATTCTATTCTATTCTATTCTATTCTCCATTCTCAACCTTTTTCATATCAAGGACCCCTAATTTAGTTCACATTAGTGTCATGGACCCCCACTTGAATTTGTCTCTTGGACCCAAATCTCAGAATATTTTCATTGTCAGATATGACTTTGTCCAGAATTCCATGACTATCTGTATTGTAGGTAGAGAGATAACAGAGAAACTATGATCATAATAGTCATTCTTCTACATTCTCTAATTGCGTTAACTTCTTGTAAATGAAACAATGCTGAAGTTTAACAATTCATCCATTTGCTGAGGACCCCCTGGAACCCCCTCGAGGACCCCCTGGTGGTCCCCGGAACCCACGTTGAGAACCGCTGCAGTAGAGAAAGCCATCCAACCAGCCGAGCCTGCACAGTACTGTACAACCAGTCGAGTCTGAGTCCATCTGACAGGTGGCCACTCAGTTCATTTCCAGAGGGCCACTTGGGACTTCTCCTCCAGACTGGCCATTTACGGTTACTTACAACTCTGAGCCCGGGCTTTGTCTCCGCAGCGAGGACCACTGGGGGAGTATCAGGATGACAGACGACGGGCTGAGAGCTGGCTGTAAGTGCATCCGACAGTGGGTGGAAGAGATGTAACATCTCTCCGTCCCTGCCCCTCACTGTTTATAGCATGTGACAATCTCTGTGTGTCAGAGTGCATTTGGCTCAGAGATTTACACGGGACCGGAGCAGAGGCCCAGGCTCACTCTGTAGCTCCAAAAACCCACTGTAAACGTCTCCCACTCCCACCAGACCATTCATTATTTATGCTACGTTCAATTACATTACGCACACAATTAATTGGTCTTGGTGTTTGGGGAGAAGTCAAAGGGTCTCAGTTCTTCCGAGGATGAGAGGTTCAAAGGTATACAGAGAAAGTATGCAGGAGGCAGGAGCTCGACATATGTGTTATGTTGTTTTTTTAGCCTCGGTACATCACGTTCAGCACAGCAGTGAAATGAATAAGAACTGAGTGCTGTTCTGTTCAGAGGCATCCACACGCCGTGACCTTTTTCCTCCACAGAAAAAGCACTCAATAGCAGGCATGTTGTCATAACAACCCCTCATTGGCTAGTGAGTGAACTGCATTTGGAAAATTTCCACCAAGTTGCGGAGACGCTCTTACGTATAGTCATGCGACATTTTTCCTTGAATCTTAAGTAGTAGTAGTATTTTATTCAGTCGTCACACACAGTACAATAAGTATAAACAGTATATACAATATACCAGTGGTTCTCAACATGGGGTCCGGGGACCACCAGGGGTCCCTGAGGGGGTTCCAGGGGGTCCCCAGCAAACTGATCAATTGTTAAACTTCACCATTATTTCATTTACAAGAAGTTAGCACAAGTAGAGAATGTAAGAATGACTGTTTTGATCATAGTTTCACTGTTATCTCTCTACCTACAATACAGATAGTCATGGAATTCTGGACAAAATCATATCTAACAATAAAAATATTCTTAGATTTGGATCCGAGAGACAAAATCTCATTAAATGGGGGTCCGTGGCCCTAATGTGGACTAAATTAGGGGTCCTTAATATGAATAAGGTTGAGAATCACTGCAATATACAATCTAATATACAATAAGTATAAGCAGTCTAGACAGTATAAACAAAATAACAATCTATGTATTAAGTAGTGACTGAAAAGGCACAGGCAGAAGCATAATGCTTATATGCCTATCCTACATTCTTATCAATTTAAGCTACCCTCCAGAAATAAAAAATAATAATAAAATAAAAAATCATTCACACTTGTAACCCTCAAAAATAGCTTTATAAACCATTGTTTTGAAAACCAAAACCGAGTTACACATCCATAATTTAACCCCAACAATAGAAATACATCTCCTTTTAATCCCTTTTTTAGCTTTTTGTACGGTAAACTTACAAACATCTCTCAAATCATATTTGCACTCCTGCATTGAAAAAAAACCTTTGTACACAGTCTGGGAGTGACTTTGTTTTAGCTCTGAACATTATTTGCATTATTTTATAATATACCAAATCATTAAATTTCATAGCATGGGATTTTATAAACAGTGGATTAGTGTGATCAGTGTGATCATTTTTGTAGTAAGACTATTGAATTTATAGTCGTTTTAAAGGTCGACCCCCACAATTCCACACAGTAAGATATGTAAGGAAGTATAAGTAAGCAGAAAATTATATACAAGGCCTTATGATTTAATATATCCCTAGATTTATACAGGATTGCTATTGACTTTGAAATGTTTCCTTTAATATAGTCAATATGTTGTTTCCATGTTAATTTATGATCAATCACAACCCCTAGGAAAAACTCTTTCAATTTCTAACTGCATTGGATGGTACACTGTTTGATAGGTGAGAGTGCAAAACATCTGAAATTTTTGTATTTTGAGAGTGTGCAGGGCAACAGTTTCCTACAGCACACTGGGATATACTTGACAGTTCAAAAGACTCTCAGTTGATAGTTTTAGAATGACACAGTGCGCCGAGTGTAAAGCTTTCTACCAAAGTCGAATCATCAGATTAAGAATCAGCGGGGTTGACACAATGACTTTCACAGATAAACAAGGATACCCCAATTACAGAAAGAGACACTTTGTCATGCCTGTGGCGTAAACACTCTCCATATTTATGAGGGATGTAAATAAGGAATGAAGATCTGCGAGTCAAGCGCTGAAGAACATCCACGGAATGCTGATTTGTGTAAAGAGGCATCTAGAGGTAAGGTGGTTACTGCAACATTACCTGAAGAATCTGCACTGGTTTGACCTCCAAAAGAGAGCGGCAAGACCACATTTGTCTGCTTTAACTGAGTTGCAGTGATGTCACACATATATGACAGCTTTCCCGCTATACTTCTCCAAATCAGTGCATTTCAGGGAATATGCTTACAGCTGCCTCAAGTGAACAAAACAGATTAACGGCATTAGAAAAGGAAGATCATCCTGCTTGTTGCATTAAGGCCCTTATTCTTATTCTTAAAATTCATCTGCAGTGATGTGTATAAACAGACTTAAGATAAGTCGCTGAGGTGAGAGGGAGTCATTCCTATGTTTCCAGGGTCCTATGTTCCCCAGATTTATATGGCACATAATGGGAACATGACAAAGGGTCCTATGTTCCCAGGGTCCTATGTTCCCCAGTTCTAGGGTTAGGGTTAGGTCAGAGACCATCAAAATCAAATAAAATGATAACCATTGGTTTTGTTGTGTTTATATAGCTGTTTTGAAGCCTTGTTTTAATAAAAAAAACTGGATAATATTTCTGAAATACTTGAAACAGGTCAAATTTGACCCAAACACAATAGGAGGCTTAATGTATGTTAACAGAATATTGAACTGGGGAACATAGGACCCTGGGAACATAGGACCTTGGGAACTTAGGACCCTGGGAACATAGGACCTTGGGAACTTAGGACCCTGGGAACATAGATACCCTCCGGCTGAAGATTCACCACAAACCTGAAACTGAGCTTTCATCCAAAGGGTTTCAGGATGACAAGAGACCAAATTGGCTGCTCACAGTAGCTCTGACTGCTTATGGGCCTGAGAAAATACACCAGAAATAAGATGAGGGTAAGGTTACACACACACACGCATACACACACAAAATTGTATTACTATACTTGTGAGGACCTTCCATTCATTACACTCACTCCCTAACACAATCCTAATTTTAACCCAATATCTAGTCGAGTAGTTTTTACCCTATACCTAGATAAATCCAAATCCCAATCCAGCCTCTTGAAAAACTGAGGACAGGCAAAAATGTCCTCACTCTAAAACTCAAACTGGTTCTGACTGGTTCACACACACACACAGACACACAGAGACACACACCCCCTTCACAGAATAGGACAAGGTGCATCCATCAAGCTGTGATAGCCCTTATAATCAGAGCAAGAAGGACTGTGTTTCTGATAGGAATAGCTCACTATAAAGCAACAGACAGACAGAGTTGATTGGAAAGGTTAGAAATGTTAGACAAGAAACTCTCAAGCGCTGAATTGATCTCAGAGTGTCTCCTCTCCTTCAGTGTATCATGACTGACAGAAGCCACAGAGACGGCGACTCTGCGATGGACGAACCAATGGTGACGAGACGTTCATTTATGAAATCACAACAAAACAAGGCGAGTGTGTCTAGTCCACTTCATTGGGCCAATCACTTTTCAGCACTATTCCTTTCAGCCTGTTCAATTTAATCATTTTAATATCCTCCGACTGACGAGAGAGATGGCCTCACTAATGCCCAGTCAGATTAGTAATAAACCTCCTGCCAATCAAATGGAGCGGCTATAGAACTAACTAGTTAGGCTAACTGTCCTCCAGGGTTTCATTTCCCCATTTATTCAGAATTACTGAGCAAGCTGCTTGACTTAGAATGAACCGTGGTTGAAATTCAAATGATTTTGACAGCCAGACAAATGATTTGCGGAAGCACCACACAACGAACAAAATGTTCTTTCAGATGGCTACGATTACATGTACACAGATATTGCCAATACTCTGATTAAGGAATAGTTCACCCAAAAATGAAAATTCTATCATTATCTACTCACCCTCATGCCAGTTGAAACGGGTGAAGTTTCTTCGTCCACATAACACACAGGGAGGTTGCCAGCACAACTCTGTGGCAGCCTTCTCCAAAACAACTGAAGTCATCTGGGACCAGGTCTTTAGAATTCCAGTTGCATGACAACACCTATTCATAGGAGTGCCAACACAGAAGTGGGGAAGATTCACGTGAATGCGTGAGATCTGGGTGCGTGCAAGCCTGAAAACAACAGCGTGAAGATTTGCGCTATATAACGGTGTAAATATATGTCTTTTCCACTCACTGTGCAATTGTTTGGCTTAAGACGACTTGGATTATGCTGCACGAGCTGTATGGAGCAATTTTATGGTCGTTTTTTGCCCCTTTTGGAACTCTGAAGAACCGGACCTCCCATTTTTGGGTTAACTAATCCTTTAAAGCTCCAATATGTAAGGGATAATGCCCGACAAGGTCCATTAATTCCTGATTATGGACACCTCGAAGGGCATTATCCCACTTATACCATGGTCACTTGGCAAAGAAAAAAAAAATTAAGACCATTAATTTATATTTTCATGTGTTTTGTAATCAAAATCTAAAGTTTTTCACAAGCCATAACTCAGTTTCCCTGATAACACCTGAGGGTTTGACTAATACCTGGAACAATCATTACCATCCCATAAGGTTCTTCTGCAATGGAAACGTTGTTCACTACTCCGGTAAATAGGACGAGCCTTGATACGACTTGGCAGCGGGAGATATTTCTAGTCCGCTCAGCTCATAGAACCCTTTGGCTCAGCTCTGAGCCAGAAAGCTAACGTTATGCTAGCAACATTCAAAGTCAATAACTTTGCGTACGGTTGACAAACAGTAAATTTGACAGTATATTTAACAACAAGACTAGCTAGCTATCCAGTCATGTCATTGTCCCCAAATCAATATCAAGATTTTCACGAACATACAAATTGTAAACGGAGGCTTTGACTGCGTCCCTGTTGCTATGGTTACTCATTTTAGATACAGGCTGATGCTACGTAGCCAGCGCATTAATTTAGAACGGTGAACAGACAGTTTCACTGGAACTACATAGTAGGTGTCCATTATCAGGAATTAATGGACACCCTGCAGCCAATCAGAATTGAGTATTCACCCAGACCATGGTATAAGCAACTTTATAACGTAACGTTTTCTGCCCCACGATATGTAACGTGTTTACATGGGTCATGCCTTACAATTAAATGTATTACAATCACTTTTTTTTGGCATCTAGAACATATAGAAATTTATAGAATGTTCCAAATTTGAAAAATGCACAAGGCTTATACATGCAGTAATAAGCACTATCAATCTACAGAAAAAAATTGTAGAGAAAAGTTTTGTTCCAGCAATTATTTCCATTGCACCAATCTTCTCTAATCCCACTGGCTCTTTCCTAACGAGTGAAAGGGTAGTTTAGTGTTTTCACAGCTAATAATGACATCCAGAACCCAAACTAGTGTGTCAAGAATCTTGTTTCGGGATAAATGGGCAAAACTACTGAGTCAAATAATTGCTTTGCATTAATTTGGCAGGGGGCTTGCAACATTTTACAGACTTTCTACAAGGGTGAGGCCAATATATCGGACCAGTATGAAGGAGGTTCCTCCCTGACCACAGCTACATAAAAACAGTCTGGAAAACCTGACATGACATTTGATTTTCTTTATATTTATTAATTTAATTGTTCTAAAATGTTTTTGGACATTAATTCATTATCTAAATATGTAAATGGTAATGTTTCCCAGAGTTTTCCTACCATTGAATGGGGTGGAGGGGTCACCCTGCCGTAAAGTGCTAACCCTAATTGAGTTTCATTAGTTTGGGTTTCAAAGAGTTTTGGTATCCCCTGATAGTCTAAATTCTGTTTCAGAGGCTTTTCCAGCCTGTCAAGAATAAATGATTGAATGAATACAGTGAATACTTAGAACTTGAAAATGATCAAATTTAAAGATACTGAATATTGGCATTGGTGACTTCAGTCTAACCCATAGTTTGTACAGACACACTCGTCGTGAAGTTAAAACCATTATTGTAAGAATGGTTATAAAGTTGTATTTGCCGGTACAGGTTCTGCGGGAGCGTATCTATGTTCCCAGGGTCCTAAGTTCCCAAGGTCCTATGTTCCCAGGGTCCTATGTTCCCAGGGTCCTAAGTTCCCAAGGTCCTATGTTCCCAGGGTCCTATGTTCCCAGGGTCCTAAGTTCCCAGGATCCTATGTTCCCAGGGTCCTATGTTCCCAGGGTCCTAAGTTCCCCAGTTCAATATTCTGTTAATACACATTAACCCTCCTGTTGTGTTCGGGTCAAATTTGACCCGTTTCAAGTTAAAATATTTCATAAATATTATCAAATCTTTTTTATTGGAACAAGGCTTCAAAACAGCTATATAAACACAACAAAACCAGTGGTTATCATTTTATTTGATTTTGAAGGTCTCTAACCCTAACCCTAACCCTAGCCCTGGGGAACATAGGACCCTGGGAACATAGGAATGACTCCGGTTCTGCTCTCTAAGTTGCTCCCTGTGCAGCATGCTAAGGACTGAGCAGGGAGCATGACCCCCCTCAACAGCAGAACCAGACACCACCAAACAATTTCAAGCCTGACAGAATGTACCAAGCCTATGTGTAGCAACAGCATGTTGCAAATTTAATACATGTGCTTTTCACTGAGGTGACAGCCAGCAGCATGTCAGCATCCTCATGCATATGCCAAAATACACACTCTAGTTTACAGAAACAACTTGAAACCACCTAATGATGCATATTTAGTAATACATGCAGTTAGCTATAATATCTGGAACCATGGAATGAGACAAACTTTACAGCAAAAACAACAGTGCGCTTGCATAGAGTTGCATGGCCTACCGTTCATAAAGGCACTTGAGCTTAGAGTGCTTGATCTAAAAGTTCTTTTACTTAGGGAATCACTATTTCAGTGATTTTTTTTTTATAGCTAGCTCTGTATAGAAAAAAATTAGACTGCAAAAGCTACCACAGCCATAGCTGTAAACATATAAATAGGGAATGCTCACTCCTTGGTCCATGATGAATATGTAATTGAAACCAAAAGGAATATGGAAAAGAAATCATTTTTCAGAAGGTGACTATGGAGAGAGAGAGAGAGATCATTCTCAGCTACTGATAGAGAAAATGCACCAAAATACTGGTATGTAAAAGTCTGTGCAATGGGTTTTAATTGGAGCGTTTACGTGCATAGGTGACAAAAGAGCAGGTCAGAATCCTACTTTCTACTGATGAGCTGCATCCATTGTGACTGTGACCTCTAAGTCAGAATTAGATCTGAAGTCATAATTAATTGTTGGGGGAGGGGGGTAAACAGATTTGCAATCTTCAACCAAAATTCATTACAACGCCCCCCAGTCAGATGCCCTTGGACTTAATCATCTAGAGAAGCGCAGCCTGTGTACAAGAGACTCATTAATGCTTCACTGGTAGAAACAGACTGATTGGGTTCTTGACCTCTCACACCGATTAGGCCCAAGTCAGTATAGCACAAGTCACAGTGTAAGATCCTACAGATAATATATGGGATAGATGACTCATAACTATACTGGTAATACTGATGCAATGGCATGCTCATGTGGGAAAACTGAAGTGGACAGGCTTGCTTGTTTATCTCAAGTGAAAGTTGTTGTTTTTTTTTGTTTTTTTTTATTTAGCACAAAAGAGTAATTCAAACAAAATATCCATAATGTATACCAACATCATAAAGAGCATGTGCAAGGAAGACCAAAGAAACCTAGAGGGGCTTATGGAGTGTCTCCTTTACATAATTACAATATAGTGTAATATAATGTTTACCTCTTATATCTACACAAGGGATAATATAAAATCAGCATATTTCCCACTATCAAGTATTCAGAAATGGGAAATTGGAAGCTGCATTTTCCTATTATCCCTTTGTAAATACAGGATGAATCTGAATATCCAGTAACGCTTTAAGAGATGCGCATAGGGTATTGTAAGGCCTCCTTGAGAATTAGGGACGGGACGATATGCTTATCTCACGATACGATGAAAACCACAATGTAATAAATAAAAGTTCAATGACAACGTAGTATGACTGTGCAGAATTATGTTTATTTCTGAGCCACACATCTTTCTAGCAAATGGCATCGGCTTGCTAGAATGTAAACAACAATTTAAAAATGTCATTACAAAGTGCAAATAATAATATTTGGATGGAGAGGTTGTGAAATTGTGATGAGCAAGCCGTCTCATTTGTGATTACTGCAGAGGAATAAAATGGTGCTAATATCGCAATTCATTATTTTGCCCCACGATGCGCATTGTCACATTTTTATACCGTGATATGTTGAATTCCGATATATCGTCCCATCCATAGTGAGAATATGAGTGCATCATAATCATTATACTCATAGCATTATATAATATTCAGTAACGCTCACAATGTTAAAGCATGTCATAATGCATTAGAATGCAGGTACATTTCTGAATATGTGAGAATTGTGCATATGTTTAAAATCCAATTATGATGAAATGCTTCAAGCAAAGTGTTACTTGAAGATTCCAACCTAAAACTGATTTGCTGGTGTCAAAGTCCAAGCAATAATAACTGCAACAAAGTCACCAAGTTTGCAACAGTGAGTGTTGCTAAGCAATCGGTTTTTCCCTCCTCTCCTGCCTTTTTTTGGCCTTGACCCTTTTTGCACTAGCCGCACCCTAACACCATGCTTGTGTCTATGTGGGTGTCTAGTGCTCAGTGTAGCACAAGGCATGTTGGGAAACTGAACATCTAGACAATTTCAGTAAGATGGCTCCTCTGTGTCTCACAGTTTCTAAAAAAAACCTGATGCATAATCGAGGATGATATGGAATATATAGGTATGGTTAAGCATGCTGATGTAAAACAATTTTTAACTGTTTGTCAGATGACATCCAAGCAATCATTAACTATTCTTTACAGAGAGGTGTGTTTCCAACCACACTTAAGACTGCTATGGTGAAACCCTTCCTGAAGAAAAACAACTTTGACTCATCAGTCCTTTTAGGACCAATTTCTAATCTTCCTTTTTTAAGCAAAATTTTTAGAGAAATCAGTTTTTAGGCAGTTAAATGATTTTCTTACCTCAAACTGCATTTTTGAAAAATTTCAGTCAGGTTTTCAGGCCCACCACAGCACAGAAACGGCCTCGGTAAAGGTTGTGAACGAGAGAATCAACTTGGACACCAAAAAACTCTCCGTCCTTGTTCTCCTTGACCTGAGTGCAGCTTTTGATACAGTCGACAAGAAAATTCTTATAGACAGACTACATAAATGTGTTGGCCTCTCTGGCACTGTTCTTAACTGGTTTATGTCTTACCTCACAGGTAGAAAAGGTTTTGTTGTCCTCGATGAACACTCCTCTAAGAACTATCACATCAACTGCAGCAAACCACAAGGCTCGATCCTAGGTCCAGTCCTTTTCAGTCTGTATATGCTGCCCCTTGGCAGTGTCATCAGGAGACATGGCATTAATTTTACGGTGTTACGCTGATGACACTCAACTCTATATTGCTGTGTCTCCTGATGACACAAGTCCTATTGATGCCCTCCATAAGTGTATTTTAGACATTAATCAGAATCAGAACTTCCTTCAGCTCAACCAGGACAAAACAGAGGTACTCGTCATTGGAGCAGAGGCACAGAGAGAGAAACTGACCTTTAAATTGAAGTCACTGGCACTCAGTCCCAGGCACCAGGCTAAAAACCTAGGTGTCATCATAGATTCCAATTTAATTTTCGATGCCCACATCCGGAATGTGACCAAATCTGCCTTTTATGACTTAAAAAATATTGCCAGAGTGCGTCCGTTTCTCTCCCAGGCCAATACTGAGAGACTAGTGCACGCTTTTATCACTAGTAGGCTGGACTATTGTAATGCTCTCTTTTCTGGTCTACCAAAAAAAGCCATTGATCAACTCCAACTTATACAAAATTCAGCTTCTCGTGTGTTGACCAGGACCAGAAGGAGAGCACATATTATACCTGTTTTAAAATCACTGCACTGGCTACCTGTTAGTTTTAGAGCTGATTTTAAGATTCTTTTATTGGTCTACAAATCACTAAATGGTCTTGCTCCCGACTACATGTCTGACATGGTTTTAAGATATGTGCCCACTAGATCCCTCAGGTCCTCTGGTAGCTAGTTGTCTCTTGGTTGTTCCTAGGGTCCGGTCTAAGACCCACGGCGAGGCCCCAGCCCGTGGGACGGCTTGCCAGAGGACCTGAGGGTGGCAGAGCGTGTGGATATCTTTAAAAGAAAACTTAAAACACACCTTTTTAACCTGGCTTTTATCTAGTGTGTGTTGATTTCGACTTGCAGTTTTACTGTTATTTTTTATTTCTTATTTTATTATTAGTTTTATTATATTGGTGCTATATAAATAAAGTTTCATTCATTCGTTCATGTCTGCTAACCCTCACGATGGCAACATCTTTTAAATTTTGATTCATTACTTACTGTGTGGAGAAGATTTCCCACCAGTTTCCATACCTAACACCAGATTAGATTAATTTGGGCAAACAGGTTGAATCTGCAGGGATGGGACACTCTTCTCTGCCCCACTTTGTAATTAAAGCTACTAACACAGGTGTATTTTTACTTAAAAACCTCGCCAATTTGCAGCTTTAAAGTATAGCAGTGCAATTTGCCGCAACTGTGGGGGAAGCCATGGGTGATGAGCAAGGAAATAAAGAGAAAGAGCAAGGCGGCTCGTTGAGAGGAAAACAAGAGTTTCTGAGTGGAGCAGCAGGAGAAACACAACACACACTGCTGCACACACACTGATTCCATCTGAAGAGCGATGTCAGGTTTGATTCCCTTTTCAAAAGACACACAGCACAGCCGACTATCTGATCGGTGTCTGCGAGATCTATCTTCAAACAGCCACCAGCGCTGTGCGGGAGTTCCAAGTATGTTCATAGTTGGTACACACACACACACACACACACATACACACAACCTATTGGGGTCAAATGTGTGGGAGTGCTAGCTTTCTATCTTTCTAGTATGTGGAAAGAGGTCCTCTGGAGTCTGTACTCCCACCACGCGCACACACACACACACACACACAGTATAAATAGTAAGTGAGGTCAGGCTGCGGAGGTGTTCTGGGCACTGCAGTCTCATGTAACACCAGGGAGGAAGCAGCTCATATGTTCGGTGTGTTTGTTTGCTGGTTGTGTGTGTGTGTGTGTGTGTGTGTGTGTGTGTGAAGGGGGGGGAGTCTCCCTCAGGATTAGTCACCTTATTGTTTTCAGTGCTGCTGCCTTTGGACGTTGGAAGCATGTTTTGTCCCACAGGTCTGCCCATCTCCCTGCTTGGAGGAGAAATTGGTGCATTTTTAGCAACAAGGCCTAATCGAGGGACCAGCACATATAATTCCTTAACTGAAATTTAATGGGAGTGCATCTGGTAGTGTGTCTATTTTCATAAAAATTCAGCAATTTTGTATGATGCCGTTTTTTATTGTTATTTTTAAGTAATAATCCACAGCATTTTCATATAAATAAATGTCAGTTTTGCTATTCTTTATTGCCAATTGATATAACACAGTAATGATTCACCCTATCCCCAGAACAGGAGTAGACTGACTGGATGGATGGATGGATGGATGGATGGATGGATGGATGGCTGGATGGCTGAATGGATGGATGAACAAATGAATGTGGTGGGTGTAATATCTTTCATGGAATGACTTTGTATTGTTATTAGATCCTCTATCTCAGTGGTTCTCAACGTGGGGTCCGGGGACCACCAGGGGTCCTTGAGGGCATCCCAGGGGGTCCCCAGCAAATTGATGAAGAACAGTTATAGAATGTAGGAGACTGACTATTTTGATCATAGTTTCACTGTTATCTCTCTCCCTACAATACAGATAGTCATGGAGTTCTGGACAAAATCATATCAAACAATAACAGTATTCTCAGATTTGGGTCCGAGGGTCAAAATCGCATCAAATGGGGGTCCGTGGCCCTAATGTGGACTAAATTAGGGGTCCTTGATATGAAAAAGGTTGAGAACCACTGCTCTATCTGAATGCTGCGAATAACAATAAATCAAGCTGTGCAGAGGACTGCTTGGCCATCAAGGTACATTTCTCATCTTTCTTATTTACTGAGTGTACATAAATTGCTATAAATATGATGTATTTGTAGTACTTTGTCAGTACTAAAATGGTGTACTTTTATGTTCATTGCAACTAAAGCGCAAGTTAATATTTTTTTGAACCAAAGATTTCTTTAAAGCTTCATTCTTGCAGATATTTCTTACAATGATTGAATATGTACTAAGTTATAATAAAAATTCCAGTATAAGATATTGCGCTGCATCAGGAAGAAAGTATGTTTTGAAGGTGAAGAATATTGTTTGCGTTTGAACGGTGCCAATATGAGAAATTATTAAGTTATTACCCGTTTTGTAAGGCTGGTGCCAGCATTATGTATTATTCTTATTTTCTCTCCATTTACTGATTATACCATTCTTAATCTTGTTGCCTTTTAGCATGGAACATTGTTCTACTAAGAGAATTCATTTGCTGCTCAGCCTGACAATATTTTCTATTAATCCTGTCAGTTGAAGATGGATTGAATTCCTTGTATTAAAGATCAGAACCGGCTTTATTTCTTTTCTTTTTCTCAAATATTTCAGAATAGAGTGGTTATGGCTGGACGTATGACAAAGATCTGTTACAAATTTCTGCATGGTCCGGAGGAAGATGGACTACTCGATATTTCCAATTATGCTCACATTTTGTGTTCATTATGTTCCTTCCTACTTTGACTAAAGGCTGACCTATCTAACCCCTACAGAGGGAAATTTGACCCCAAATCAGTTGTGGGTCATGGGTCATATGCAGAATATGCAGCGCAGTTGCAGTTTTTTTTTTTTTTCCCAATGTGAGGGACGCAGGTACCTCGACAATGACATTAATTATAAAAATAAATAAATAAATAATAATAATAATAATAACAATAATAATAATAATAATAAAATATAATAAAAAATAACAATAAATAATAATAATAATATTAACAATAATAACAATAATACTATTAATAATAATAATAAAAATATGCATGCACACACATACATACATATATATGCACATATACATACATACATACACACATGCATATATACAAAACATATATATATATATAATAATAGTAGTGATCATATAAAATGAAATACATTCATATATGTATATATATATACATATACACACACATACACATATACACACGTACTGTATACACACATACATCCACACTCAAACACACACACATGGATCAGGGCTGTTTGAAGGGGAGAGAACAAAAAAAAAACACAAACCAAAAAATTCTAAACAATTTTTCTCTTCTCCCCTCCTCTTGCCTTTAAGCTGATGTATATTTAACTAAACTCAATGCTTCCGCCCAAATATGAATTTTGATTGTCCCAGCAGAGACCTAATACATTACAGAATATGCTAACACGTTTACCAAAAAAAAAAAAAAAAATCATACTTACCTTGTCTAATTTTCCAAAATAGTCCACACAGCAGACATATGGACAGCAAATTCATGTTTTAGCCATGACGCTGTCTGAGGTTTACCATAACACACTCTGCAGAGCAGCTCACTCATGTGTGAAGTGATTACTATGCGCTTGTTGTTACTTTCTAATATGGTAATCACCTGTCTTCATATGGAAATGAGACAGGTTTTTGGAGGGGAGGGAAAAGGAAAGAAGAGTCAGCTATTGGGATTATTACATGGCAGACAAAAAAAAAAAAACGGCACAAATTAAACACTGAGAATATGTAATACGTAAATGTGTTATGTTGCAGAATGCAGAGGTCAATGACATTGACTGGCAAAGTACAGGGATTCCAGACGACACACATCATGGAATTGAGGTACCAGAGATTGACGGTTCCATTTAGCCCCCAGGAAATGGAGCAGCTGCGATCACCAGTTGACCCCACAGCACCATCCCAATGCTTTGGCAGAGACATTTATTTGAACATGGTACAGTATGTACAGCAGTTCTTTGCCAACTGATAACTCAAGTGACTTCAAGTGAGTCAAATTTGTACATGGTGTACAAATATATTATGAAGACGAAGGTGAAGGTTGACAGAATACGGAAACTTAACCAAAGGGAAGCTTTCTGGATCCATCGACTGGATGCGTTACAGTATCCTGGTCTCAATGAGGATATAGACTTCACATGTTTTCTGTCATTTTTCTCTGCATAGGCTCTCCTTTTTTCTCACAGCCTATGAAAAACCTA